>NC_081554.1:82981748-83581748 GCF_963082655.1 Stomoxys calcitrans
ATTTCTTGAGCCTCTAGAGTGCGCAATTCTTATCCGATTGGAATGAAATTTTGCACGACGTGTTTTGTTTTGATATCCAACAACTGTGCCAAGTATGGTTCAAATCGGTAAATAACCTTATATAGCTGTCATATAAACCGATCTTGGGTTTTGACTTCTTGAGCCTCTAGAAGGCGCAATTCTTATCCGATTTGGCTGAAATTTCGCAAGACGTTTTTTATTGTTACTTTCAACAACTATGTCAAATAAAGTACAAGTCGGTTCACAACCTGATTTAGCTGCCATATATACCGATATGGGATCTTGACTTCTTAAGCCTCTAGAGATCGCAATTATTATCCGATTTGCCTGAAATTTTGTACGACGTATCATGACCATTAACATATGTGTTTATTATGGTCTGAATCGGTCTATAGCCCGATACATCTCCCATATAAATCGATCTCTCTATTTTACTTCTTGAGCCCACAAAGAGCGCAATTCTTATTCGAATTGGCTGACATTTTACACAGGTCTCCATCATATAATTAAATTGTGGTCCAAACCGGACCATATCTTGATATCGCTCTCATAGCAGAGCAAATCTTTTCTTATATCCTTTTTTTCCTAAGAAGAGATGCCGGGAAAAGAACTCGACAAATGCGATCCATGGTGGAGGGTATATAAGATTTGGCCCGGCCGAACTTAGCACGCTTTTACTTGTTATTATTAACTATCATGATACTTTACGTCGATCTACCCATGTCTGTCTGTCGAAAGCACGCTAACTTTCGAAGGAGTAAAGATAGCCGCTTGAAATTTTGAACGAATACTTCTTATTAGTGTAGGTCGGTTGGGATTATAAATGGCCCATATCGGTCCATGGTTTGTTATAGATGCCATACAAACCGATCTTGGATCTTGACTTCTTGAGCCTCTAGAGGGCGCAATTCTTATCCGATTGGAATGAAATCACAACGCGTTTTGCTATGATATCCAACAACTGTGCCAAGTATGGTTCAAATCGGTCCATAACCTGATATAGCTGCCATATAAACCGATCTTGGGTATTGACGTCTTGAGCCTCTACAGGGCTTTACTTGTTTAATTTGGCTCCAATTGTTTAATTTGGCTCGATTGTAGGTCTTGGGCCCATATAAGGCGCATTTATTGTTTGATTTTGCCAAAATATGGGACAGTGAGTCGTGTTAGGCCCTTCGACATCCTTCTTTTATTTGGTCCAGAAGGTTCAGTTTTGCATATATAGCTGCCATATAGACTGATCTCTCAATCTCCATAAAAGAAGCATTTATTGTTCGATTTCACCGAGATTTGTGACAGTGAATTGTGTTAGATCGATTCAAATCTGGATATAGCCGCCATATAGACCGATCTCAGAATTTTTCACAGGATTATGACGGAATGTGGTTTACATATATACCCGAGGTGGTGGGTATCCAAAGTTCGACCCGGGCGAACTTAACGCCTTTTTGACTCTTTTTTATATGATTTTGGATGAAAATGGCTGTCTTCTTTAGAGGCCACCGTAGCGCAGAGGTTAGCATGTCCGTCTATGACGACGAATGCCTTGGTACAAATCCTGGCGAGAACATCAGAAAAAAAAATTTTTTTTCAACGTCGTTCGGACTCGGCTATAAAATGGAGGCCAAACGAAAATTTGGCAGCCCGAACAACTTGAGGATCCTCCCAAAACGCACACGGTCAACCTAGGGCTCTGAAATTTTAGATATCTCTACCCGTTCTCACACGGCATACTTTTATCAGTTCTTTTCGATTTTCTCCAACTGTACGTCTGTAAATTTGCTGCTCCGCGTTTAATACTTCAGTGGACCATTAGTTGTTCAATCCATTCTTTCTCTCTTTGTGGGCAACCCTTACTACAGTCACTACAATGTAATGAATTTCTTTCGAAGAATTTAATTGTCTTCAATTTAATCATCGTATGTGTCGTTACATCCGTACTTTGCTGCGAGTGTTTGAAAACTATATACACACATAGATTTTTACCGATTGCAAATTGCCTTGATTTGATTGAGATAAATTACGATATCTATTAGGATTGATTGGAACTTTTCGGTTTTGCAAAAACCACTTAAAGCAGAGACGAAAAAAATGTTATATTCAATTAAGCAAATGTAATGAAGCCAATCATAGTCAAAGTAGCTGTCACAGAGATTTAAAACTATATTGAATTCTCTTTCTCTGCAACCAAGTTGCAAGGCGTAAGTTCGGTGGGGCCGAATCTTATAAACCCTCCACTATGGATCGCATGGATCGTTAAGTTCTTCGGACGATATCTCTCTAAAGGCAAACAAAGGATAGTCGATAAGAATTGCTATGCTATTTAAGCTTTACCAAGTTATGAACCGATTAGGGCCATACTTGGTTTGGGTGTTAGATACCAAATCGGATAAGAATTCTGCCTTATAGTGGCTCAAGAAAAAAATCAGGAGAACAGTTTATATGGGGCTATAACAGCTGATGAACCGATTGCGACTATATTCAACGCGTATGTTAAAGGTCATAGAAGAAGCCGTTGTGGAAAATTTCAGTCAAATCGGATAAGTATTGTTCCCTCTAGAGGCTCAAGAAATATAATCGGAAGATCGGTTTATATGGGAGCTATATCAGCTTGTGAACCGATTTGAACCATACTAAGCACAGTTATTGGTCATATCAAAATACTTGCAACACAAAATTTCAGCCAAATCGGATACTAATTGGGCCTTCTAAAGGCTCAAGAAGTCAAGGTCTGAAATCGGTTAATATGGGAGCTATATCAGGTTATGTTATGTCATGTTATGTCATGTTATGTCAGGCAGTCTGCTATTTCATTTTCGCCTATTGTCCATTACCACAGGAACAAAAGAAGGAGGATGCCTTCTGGAACCATCCAGATCGCTTTTAAAAGCCCACCAACTTGCGAATGATCACATCCGCTAAATCAGACAGGTTCTCAAAGTAATGAGAACCTAGAGTGGAACTCCTTCTGACTGCCAGTGCGGGGCACACATACATTAGGTGTTCTATAGTCTCTTCTTATTCGATGTCTTCACCGCTTCTGCAAAAGTCGTTACTGGCAACTTTCAGTCTGACATCATGTTTTCCGATTAGACAGGGAACTGTCAGGACGGACACAATGACTGAGACATCTGTTCTAGCCAGTGACAGCAAAGCGGTGGACCTCTTCAAGTCTAGATTAGGCCACATAGTTTTCGAAGGCTTACAGCTACCTCTTTGTGACCATCCATCACTCGTTGTCCTGAGGGCCTGGTCCTAAAAACTTAGCTCACATGTCACTAGAGGCATACCAACAGATTCTAGTTTCCCTGAAATGTGTGAGGTAGTTCCTAGTCTCGCAAGCTCGTCCGCTTTACAATTTCCTGGGATATCTCTGTGGCCCGACACCCAGATCAGGTGAATTTTGAACTATCCAGCTATCTCGTTAAGAGATCTGCGACAGTCGAGGGCTTCAGGGATTTAATGACTGTCTTAATTGCAATGATCTTCCTTAATTTTATGAAACTTGGCCCAAATCGGTCCAGATTTGGATATAGCTGTCATGTAGACCGATATCTCGATTTAAAGTCTTGGCCCCATAAACGGCGCATTTATAATCCGATTTCACTGAAATTTGACACAATGACTTATGTTAGGCTTTTCGACATCCGTGTCGTATATGGTTCAGATCGGTTTATTTTTAGATATAGCTAATGTACTTATTAGTATTTGGTCCAAATCGGAACATATTTTGATATAACTGATATGGGGCATAAGGTATGAAATTTTCGCCGAATTTTGATGAAAGGTGGTTTATATATATACCCGAGGTGGTGGGTATCCAAAGTTCGGCCCGGCCGAACTTAACGCCTTTTTACTTGTTGATTTTAGGTTGTGTTTTTGACATAATGGGGAGGGTCCATCTCCCTATCGATACCGAAAAATTATATAGCCTATGTTTCCTTCCGGACCAACCTACAGAATATGCAAACATTGCGAGGACATCGGTTCTGCCGTTTTTCAGTCTATACGGAACAAACAAACCGAGTCCCCTATATCCGTGATTGCGTGGGTGCGGTGAGCCGCTATACTTCGACATGAATTTTTATGCCAGATTCGTTATCTACTCCCGCATACTTTTCATTTGATACTCATATTGTCCTTATCGGTCCACTTTTGATTTTGGGTGGTGTTTTTGGGGTAACGAGGGAGGATCCCCACCTTCCGTCATCAATAAATTATAAAGCCTATTCCTACTTCCTGACCACACTCGCAATCTACTCCTGAATACCTTTCATTTGAGTCCCATATTGTCATGATCGTCGAATAAACGTATTTTAAGAGGTTTTGGGGCTGGTGTGGCCACCCAGCTACTCTACTCTTGAATACCTTTCATTTGAATTTCAGATTGTCCCGATCGGTCGACTTTTATTTTTGGGTAGTACTTCTATGGTAAGGGGGAGGGTACGCCCCCCTCTCGATATCAAAAAATGATATAGCCTATGTTTCCTTCCAGGCGATCCTACACAATCTGTGAACATTTCAAGGCAATCGGTTCAGCCGTTTTTGAGTCTATATGGAACAAGCAAACAAACACAAATTGAATTTTATGTCTAATGGTCGGTTTATATAGGAAGCATATGTCGAATTCCGAACCATTTTGGCCCATTTACTACCCTAGCCGATATGGATCCAGAAGTAAAAATTTGAGCTTAGGTCATTCAAACATTCTTTCGACAAACAGATGGACTGACAAACATGCCTTCATCGATTGAAAATATAAAGTCCAGGTCCGCCTACATGACCATAAAGCCCTGGTCGGCCTACATGACCGTTTGGGACTTGGGCGCCCCTGGGGATGGCTAAAACCCTTTGCAAATTTGCAAATTTTATCGAAAGCAATGACATTTTTAAAATTCTGGGTGGTGGAGGGGGAGGGTCTAAATCTATTCTGGGGTGCTTAACCCACCTCCCAAAAGTCTTTCTACACTTAAGGCCCCAGACTCCTATTCTATTCTGAACCACCTTTCCCTTGTGCTACAAACGAGAGTTATCCACAACAATCTATTTGCACTGTTATGGATTTTTAGAGGTGGGACAGCTCTTGTGATTCTCAAACCCTTTAACAAAAAAACACTGTGCTTCTTTCGAAAAAATTATTTTAAAAAAATATTTTTTGAATTAATTCATTGCAATTAAGAAACGTCTATCAAATCCAGTCTGCCCACAAAGTTCGCAGTGTTAACGCTTTTAACGTTGATCACCACCTACTTGACTTTTATTTTATTTTCTTGGTTTCTGTGGATTTGCATCCAATTGCTTAGCGCTACGAACTGAATAATTAATAAATCTCCATTTCAACTGCACAATAGCATTGAAGAATTTCCCAATATTTCATAGAAACACAATTGAAGTAAAATGGGGAATAAACCAGAGACCCTTAAGGGGAATATTCAAATGAAAGTGCTAAAAATTTGCACATTAAATGAAGCAAAATGCTTGGTGATGCTGAGTACTCAATAAATATTCATTAAACTTTGGCTAACTTCTATGAATAAATCAAGAATTTTTATTTATTTTATTTTTTTTTTTTTTTTTGTTTGAAGGTTTGGAATGTTTTAATTGTTTTAAATATGTATTGCTGTCATAGCAACATTAACTAGCTCGAATAAGACAAATTTCTCACTTTAATAGGCGAATTAGTTGTATGATTGATAAGAAGTGTGAAATCGTTGGTGTGATTTGTAAATTTGCCTTAGTACAAAGTTGGGTGTCTTTCATTGAATTCGTTCTTAACAAACTTTGTTTAAAGTACCCAATGCCATAGAATGGGAAGGTATTATCATCCTGTCATGTTGTTTGTAACACCTCAAGCGAGACATTAGTTTCGCTTATAATTTAGGGTTAGTTGGAGACTCAAACATCCCAGATTCACTATGGTGGATGAGAAGTTAGTCACAATCTGCATAAGCTCTAAATCCGTCTTATATGTGCGCACTAAAACAAAACAAGCAAAAAGACGTTAAGTTTGGCCGGGCCGAACTTTAGATACCCACCTCCTCGGATATACATGTAAACCGCGTTTCATCATAATCCGGTGAAAAATGCAAAACTTAAGCCCCCATAGCAGCCTTATCGAAAAATGGTCCGATTTGGACCAAATTCGACACCGATATTGAGTGGTCGATAAGTACAAGTCGTTGTTCTAATTTGTAGAGCAAAAAATTGGTCTTTTTGGTTGTCATATCCAAATATAGACCGATCTGAACCATATACGACACGCATGTCGAAAGCCTTACATAAGTCACTATGTCAATACAAATTTAAATCGAGAGATCGGTCTATATGACAGCTACATCCAAATCTGAACCGATCTGGGCCAAATTGACAAGGGCTGTCGAACGGCCCAACTCAACTCACTATCCCAATTTTCGGCGAAATAAGATATGGGCCCAAAACCTTAAATAGAGCAATCGGTCTATATAGCAGCTATATCCAAACCTGGACCGATTTGTGCCAAATTTCAGAAAAATGTCGAAAAGTCATACACAACTCTCTGTCCCAAATTTCGGCGGGATCGGAACATAAATGCGCCTTTTATGGGCCCAAAACCTTAAATCGAGAGATCGGTCTATATGGCAACTATATCCAAATTTGAACCGACCTGAACCAAATTGAACGAGGATGTCGATTGGCCTAACGCAACTCACTGTCCCAAATTTCGGCGAAATCGGACAATAAATGCCACTTTTATGGGCCCCAGACCTTAAATAGAGCGATCGGTCTATATAGCAGCTATATCCACATCTGGACCGATATGGGCCAAATTCCAGAAGGTTGATGAAGAGCTTAACGCAACTTACTGTCCCGAATTTCATCGACATTGGACAATAAATGCGCCTTTTATGGGCCCAAAACCTCATATCGAGTGATGGGTCTATATGGCAGTTATATTCAAATCTGGACCGACCTGTGCCATATTGCAGAAAAACGTCGAGGGGCCTAACACAACTCACCGTCCCACATTACAGCAAAATCGGATACTATATGTGTCTTCTACGGGCCTAAGACCCTAAATCGGCGGATCGGTCCATTTGGGGGGCTATATCAAGATATAGACCGATATAGCGCATTTTCCAAATTTTTTTAAAGACTGTAGCCTTATTTCAACAGACAGACGGACGGACAAGCATAGATTGTCATAGATTTTTATGCTGATCAAGAATATATACTTTACAGGGTTGGTAAGGGATAAATCGATGTGTTGCAAACGGAATGACAAAATGAATATACCCCCATCATTCCATGGTGGATATAAAAAAAGAATCTGCTCAAAGTTTCGGCTCAATATCACTATTTTTATACCCTCCACAATAGGTTGGGGGCATACTAATTTCGTCATTCTGTTTTTAACTCCTCGAAATATTAAGTGTACATATTCGTGATCGACATGACATTTTGATTTGATCTAACCATGTCCGTCCGTCAGTGGAAAGCACGCTAACATTCGAAGAAGTAAAGCTACCCGATTGAAATTTTGCACAAACACTTCCTGTTAGTGTAGGTCGGTTGGGATTAAAAATAGGGCCATATCCGTCCATGGTTTGATATAGCTGCCATATAATCCAATTTTGGATCTTGATTTCTTGAGCCACTAGAGGGCGCAATTCCTATCCGATTTGGCTGAAACTTTTTACGACGTGTTAAGTTATGACTTCCAACAACTGTGCGAAGTTTGGTTCAAATCGGTCCATAACTTGATATGGCAGCATATAAACCGGTCTTGAATCTTGAATTTTTGATCCTCTAGAGGGCCCAATTCCTTTCCGATTTGGCTGAAATATGGCATGACGTGTTTCGTTATGACTTCCAACAACAGTTCTAAGTTTGGTTCAAATCCATACTCAGATATTGATGCGATATTAACCGATATGTGATCTTAAGCCTATAGGGGGTGTAATTATTATCCGATTTGGCTTATTTTATGACCTTCAATATAAGTGTCACATATGGTCTGAATCGGTCCATAGCCGGCAGCGCGTAATCGGACGAAAGTGCAGGATGCTGGAAGGAATAGAGCTGACAAGAAGAAAAAGAGCTCCCCGCTTTCAAGAACTCTGGGAAAGCAAGGCTAGCCATCCCGCAACGGAGACTCCAGACTGTGTCCTGCGGAGGTAGATAAAGTCGAAAACTGGAACAAAGGAAGCGCCCACGGCACCTGAGTCTTTATGGAGGACTGTGACTTTCAAACTGACTTTCAGCCGTCACGGAAGAGGAAGGTGATCGCTGAGAATGGTAAGGAGCCGCCCTTTTACGCCAGAATGGCAAGGAATCACAACAGAGATAAGCTTACGTACGTCGTATCCTGTGGAAAATGGGTTTTCATAAAAAGTCATAACATGTCCTCCGTTGTCTCTGCTCTCACTCCCATGTCGTCTACTAAAGTTTTAGTTTGGACATGGGGTTTTTCATCTTGTCGGCGTCATAAACGCTATCGACCTGTTAGCCGAAAAGCTTCCAGAAGGCCTGTTTTGCCGCTTTGGTATTTTTATTGTATTCCTTGAGCCGTGTGCAATACACATCCCAGTATACTTCCGCATTTTTACGACGTGCTCTGTTAAAAAACTCTGCGGAACTCTTTCCCAATATTACGTATCTCCCCGCTCCTCCAGGATTTCCTTGGGCTGATTTCCTATCCTTAAGAGGACAATTATCTTCGAAATACCCCACCAGTCCTAATCCTGTTCGTCATTGTCTTCTATGCTTGGACAATCTAAATTATCTTGCACAAGTCTCCTTCTGAGTAGTCTTTCGAATTTTTTCCAGTTGGTTTTAAACTTATTCCGGAATCTTATCGGATTAGGCGCTGGCAGTGCTAATCTACACTTAATGTAGTGATGGTCAGAGAAAGAGTGTTTCATGGAGACCCTCCAATCCTGAACCTCATCCATTAGATTTTCCGGTGAAATTCACTAGAAACATCAAGAGAAGAAAATGGCTGCATAATTGCAATATCACTCAAAATCGGTGGAACATATATATGGGAGCTATATCCAAATCTGAGCCGATTTCGACTAAACTTTTTAGATAGTATGGTAGTCGCAGAAGAAGCCAAGGTTAGGTTTAACTGGCAATCAGTTATCAGATTTACTTAGACGTTTTCGTCTATTGTGATACCATAGAAACAGGAGAAGGAGAACGCCTTCTAGGTTAAGTTAGGTAAGGTTGAAAAGAGGGTGCAGATATTAATCCGCCCCATGCCACTATGGACATACACCTAAGCCTGTAATCAGCTTGTTGTGCGCTCTAACAACTATAAAGTAACCCCTAAAAAGAAAATTTTAAGTTAGGAATTCCGTGCAACTTACAAAATCCTTAATTATTTGCAATACCACTCCCCTAAATTGGTTCATGTCTGATATTGTGTCTCCACCTTAGCACCGGTATCTGTTGGACTCAAAAGCCGGACAATGACAAAGGAAATGCTCCAACGTCTCATCTTCTTCTCCGCATGCCCTACACATGCTATCACTTGCCGCACCGATTTTACATAAGTGAGCTCGTAGTCCTATGTGTCCCGTTATGATACCAATAGCCATACTAAACTCCTTCTTGCTTCCTTTCAGTAATAGCCTCGTCTTTTCACGATCTGAATCCCCCCATAGGATTTTCGCCGTCCTGCCGACCGTTTCGCTGTTCCACAATGTTGCATGCGCGTTCATTGCCCACTCCCTTAACTCGGACTGCGATGACCCGAAAGGCTTCGTGTTAACCAAGTTTTTGGACGGCAGTCCTCTGTCCTTCACCGCCAAATCGTCTGCCCTTTCATTTTCCCTTACTCGGTTATGGCCCGACACCCAAACGATACGGATTTACCCATCCTCAGAGATGGCGTTGATCTCCTTCTTACACTGCAAGACTGTTTGTGACCTTACCGTCATGGTTGTTATTGCCCTTATGCAATTTTATTGACGGTAAAGATGTTCACACTCGAAGTCCTCGCATTAGCACCACACCACTTCACGCATCCCGTGATCGACCGGACCTCCGCCTGCAGGATCGTATTATGGTCAGGCAGTTTAAAACAGATCTCAGTCCTTGAGTTCTCAATGCAAACCCCCAGGCCCGCTCTGTCCTCTAGCTTTGATCCATCCGTGTAACATGATCTTCCAGATGGCAATACTAGGGTTCCGTCAATCCAAGACTGTGTCGATGGCAGCAGTGCCTCGCACTCGACTTCAAGGTTCATCTCAGGTATCCGATCAGAAACCTCTTCCCTTCCTTCCAGTTTTCCTATCGTCGCCTCGATTATACCGTGTAGGTGCTCCCATCCTCAATCCTTTCTCCCATCGCCTTAAGTCTCATAGCCTTAATGGCTTAATCTGTATGTCAATGTGTCGGATATCTAGAATAGTCTCCAGTGCCCTAGTGGGCGTGGTCTTCATCGCTCCGCCTATGCCTAGACAACATGTTCTCTGAACCTGTTGTATGGTCCTTATGTTGCACTTTTTCTCCATAGCAGTTCACCAAACTACTGAGGCGTAAGTAAGTATTGGTCTAATCACTCTCCTGTAGAGCCAGTGGACTATCTTAGGATTCAGGAGCCATTTCGAGCCAACGGCCCGCCTACATAGTGCCCAACATCTGTGAGCCTTGTCAGTACACTCCTGAATGTGACACTTCCAATTCAATTTCCTTTCCAAGATCACACCTAAGTATTTGACCTTGTCAGATATCAAAAATAACGCCTTCTTGTCTCTACCGTTGAATCATCCAGATCGATTTAAAATACCCTACATCATATTCGCTTAATCAGACAACGTCTCAAAGAAATGAGAACCTTAAGTGGAACTCCTTCTGTTGGGTCTTTGGAGTCCATTACAAATCTACAATTGGGTTCTAGATTTGCCGTTCCACTGGAAACCGCCTAATAGATAACTCTATCGTGGATATTCTTAAGTGATTTGCGAGTTACAGAATACTCCCGCGGAGCGAAATAACGGAGCTCTCGCTCCACTCAACGTTTCAAACAACAGTTCATAACTCTTCCTCCTATTCAAATACTCTGCAACTACTTTTTTGGCAATATATCAATAGAGACTTTTTGCCCGACTTAGGCCTTTATTTGCTTCTTTAGTATTGCATATAGTTTTGAGATTTGTGGGCATTTCTTTGCTTCGTGAAAAAAATACATGGCTTTCCCTTAATCACTCCCTAGGTTTTTAGAGAAGCCATTAGGTCGCCATTCTATGGTATAAATAAAGCAATTCAGCTTCGCTTGGGAGTGGTTTTCTTTTGCCGCAATATATCAGACACAAACCTTTTGCGTTATACCCCTGACATTTCAAAGGGGAAAATGGCAATTAAAGTTAACTTTTGTTAAATTCCCTATGATATACTTTTATTGTTTTCATTTGGCGCTTTTATCCCGAGGTTTTAAAAAGTTTCCCTGCATTCTGGCTAAACCACAAAATAACGAAGCACAATAAATGCAACTTTGTTGTTGTTTTTTTTTACCCTTTTAACTAGTAGTAATTGCCAGTCCTTCCGCCAACCCTTCTGCACCCTTTTGTACCCTTTTGATCATGGGACTGGTTGTTTTGTTGTTTGGTTGGTTTTCTCATCTGGAGTTTTTTTTTATGTTGCCCTTAATGGCACCTCTTGAGCTGAAATCTTAAGATGATTCCATTGGATTTTATACGTTCGAATAAAATAATTTTAAATTCTCTAATCACTCGCAATAAGAGCAAAAATTGAAAAACTTATGCAATATCATGAGGGAATTAAAACAATTGTTCCCTCCGAAGAAAGGAATAAACGAAGCCAAGAAGGAGAAGAAGTAGAATAACAACAAAGAAGAATACCAACGAAACGCTATTACCAATTGGAGTGAGAAGTTTTCACTATAACTGGGATTAACACTTCGAATTAAAACTAGTGCTCACATGTATAGTTTTGACAGGCTAAATCTTAAATACCTTTTCCTTGGGATCTCACTTGTCACTTGTCATTGGACACCCATTGTGGCACCCTGGTTAAAAAAAGAAGAAAATAAAAAAGTAAAAGCGTGCTAAGTTCGGCCGGGCCGAATCTTGGGAATCCACCACCATGGTTTCTGGTAAAATATGGGAGCTATATCTGGTTATAAACCGATTTCAACCCTTCTTGGCACAGATGTCGAGAGTCATAACAGAACACCATGTGAAAAATTTCAGCCAAATCAAATGAAAATTGAGGCTTCCAAGGGCTCAAGAAGTCAAATCGTGGTGGTGGGTATAAAAAGGAGAACTAGCTGAAAAATATAATGAAGAAACATCCTGTCCCCTGCTCCGATCCAAAGGGCAGATGAGTAGATAGGAAACAAGTAAAAAGGCGTTAAGTTCGGCCGGGCCGAACTTTGGATACCCACCACCTCCGGTATATGTATGAAAACCACCTTTCATCAAAATCCGGTGAAAATTGCATACCTTATGTCCTATAGCGGTTATATCGAAAAATGTTCCGATTTGGACCAACTAAAGGGTGATTTTTTTGAGGTTAGGATTTTCATGCATTAGTATTTGACAGATCACGTGGGATTTCAGACATGGTGTCAAAGAGAAAGATGCTCAGTATGCTTTGACATTTCATCATGAAGAGACTTACTAACGAGCAACGCTTGCAAATCATTGAATTTTATTACCAAAATCAGTGTTCGGTTCGAAATGTGTTCAAATTTTGACAAATTTTGTTCAGCGATGAGGCTCATTTCTGGTTGAATGGCTACGTAAATAAGCAAAATTGCCGCATTTGGAGTGAAGAGCAACCAGAAGCCGTTCAAGAACTGCCCATGCATCCCGAAAAATGCACTGTTTGGTGTGGTTTGTACGCTGGTGGAATCATTGAACCGTATTTTTTCAAAGATACTGTTGGACGCAACGTTACGGTGAATGAACACATTTCGAACCGAACACTGATTTTGGTAATAAAATTCAATGATTTGCAAGCGTTGCTCGTTAGTAAGTCTATTCATGATGAAATGTCAAAGCATACTGAGCATCTTTCTCTTTGACACCATGTCTGAAATCCCACGTGATCTGTCAAATACTAATGCATGAAAATCCTAACCTCAAAAAATCACCCTTTACTAATAAGTGCAAGTCATTGTTCAATTGTGTATAAAAAAATATTGGCCTTCTTAGTAGCTATATCTAAAAATAAACCGATCTGAGCCATATACGACGAAATATGGGAGCTATATTCAAATCTGGACCGAGCTGGGCCAAACTGAAGAAGGACGTCGAAGAGCCTAACACAACTCACTGTCTCAAATTTCGGAGACATCGCACAATAAATGCGCCTTTTATGAACCCAAATTTCAGCAAAATCGGATAATAAATGTGGCTTTTATGGGCCTAAGACCCTAAATCGAAGGATTGGTCTATGTGGTAGCTATATCCAAATCTGGACCGATCTGCTCCAAATTGACAAAGGATGTCGAAGGGCCTAACATAACTTACTGTGCCAAATTTCAACAAAATCTGATGATAAATGTGGCTTTTATGGGCCGGAGACCCTAAATCGGCGGATCGGTCTATATAGCAGTTATATCCAAATCTGAACCGATCTAGGCCAAATTGAAGAAGAATATCGAAAGGCTCAACACAACTGATTGTCCCAAATTTCAGTAAAATCGGATAATAAATTTGGCTTTTATTCGCCTAAGACCCTAAGTCGGAGGATCGGTCTATATGGCAGCTATATCCAAATCTGGACCGATCTGCTCCAAATTGACAAAGGATGTCGAAGGGCCTAACATAACTTACTGTGCCAAATTTCAACAAAATCTGATGATAAAAATGGCTTTTATGGGCCGTAGACCCTAAATCGGGGAATCGGTCTACATGGCAGTTATATCCAAACCTGAACCGATCTAGGCCAAATTGAAGAAGAATTTCGAAAGGCTCAACACAACTGATTGTCCAAAATTTCAGTAAAATCGGGTAATAATTGTGGCTTTTATGGGCCTAAGACCATAAATCCTCGGATCGGTATATATGGGGGGTAAGAAGATATAGTCCGATATTACCCATCTTCGAACTTAACCTGATTATGGACAAAAAAGAATCTGTGCAAAGTATCTGCTCAATATCTCTATTGTTAAAGACTGTAGCGTGATTTCAACAGACAGACGGACGGGCGGACACGGCTGGATCGTCTTAGATTATTACGCTGATCCAGAAAATATGGTATATACTTTATAGGGTCGGAAATGGATATTTTCATGTGTTGCAAACGGAATGACAAAATGAATTTAACCACATCCTTCGATGGTGGGTATAAAAACATAAGAAATATAGACATATAATAATGAGCAAGCTTCTATCTATCACTTAACCAAGCGAGTGCTTCTCTGGAGTCTCGGCTCACACTTCCAACAGACACATCTACAAATTCGCCAAGATCGGAGAAGAAACGCCTCCCTAATATGGAAAGCCCGTGCCCCAGTTGATTCGGGCATGATCAGAGCATGTAGTCGTAGTAGTTGTTGTGCGAGACTCCCATGCGCTGGGCTAGAGATTCTATCGAACAATGTCCGGTTACGATTCCTGTAATAGTGCCAAGTGACCCCTTATTATGGGCCAGATAATCCCTCGTCCTCCTATGGTCAACAACTGCCACAGTGTTCTGGCAATCTAAGGACCAACCACAGACTCCCACCTCGCTAACACCTCAGCACTGGCCATCTACTCTTCTATGTTCAGTAGTTCGGCAAAAGGCAAGTGTGCAAGACCGGCCACAAGTTTGCCTGTCGCAGACAATCCTCTCCTGGCATACTCGTCCACCCTGGCATACTCATCATTTCACAGAACACCGACTAGTAGCTGGGTAAACTATTCTTTCCATATCCTCAGCACTTTATCTGTGTCTGTTACTAGATTTCCTTCTTTGTCTCGTACGTTTCTCGCCACACTAAGACGTGTGCTAACCTTTGCTGCAACAAGATAATGATCCGAATCGATGTTCGCCCCTCGGATCGCTCGTACATCTAACTTGCTGGTTGAATGCCTTCCATGTATCACAAAATGATCTATTTTGCTTCTCGTGTTTCAATCGGGTGACAGCCATATGGCTTTGTGAATCCTTCCACCTTGGAATCTGGTTCCGCTAACTACCATGTTCTTTGCCGCCTCGAAGTTTATTACCCTCAATCCATTGTCGGAAGTTTCTTCGAGTAGGCGAGATTTTCCCACCGTTGGGCCAAAGATATTTTCCTTCCCTATTCTTGCATTAAAATCTCCCAGAACGATTTTAATTTATGAGCAGGACAGTAATCATATTTTCTTTCTAAGCGTTCGCAGAAAATATCCTTGGTCTGTTCATCCTTGTCGTCCGTAGGGGCATGGGCGCAAATAAGGCTGATATTGAAGAATTTGGCTTTTATGCGCATTGTGGCTAGCCTCTCATTCACCGTAATAAACCTGGAGACAAGTTGTTTCAGTCTCCGACTAACCACAAATCCCCAGCCAAATTCATGCCTCGTCTCATGGCAGCTATAATTTAGGCCGAAACCACTTGGTGTTGTTGTGGAGCCCTACCCGAGCCATCGCACTTCCTGTATGGCAGTAATTTCTGCTTTGTACTTCTCAAATACATATATACGCCAGTGCCTACACTGTACCCTCTCTATAAAGGGTGCAGATACGCAAATCATGGTCATCAAAAAGTTAGCGGGGGCAGTCAACATAAGGGGATCCTTTTTTCTTCGTTTTTATACCCGCCACCATAGGATGGGGGTATACTAATTTCGTCATTCTGTTTGTAACATCTCGAAATATGTGTCTAAGACCCCATAGAGTATATATATTTTTGATCGTCATTTTAAGTCGATCTATCCATGTCCGTCCGTCCGTCTGTCTGTCGAAAGCATGCCAACTTTCGAAGGAGTAAAGCTAGCCGCTTGAAATTTTGAACAAACACTTTTTATTAGTGTAGATCGGTTGGTATTGTAAATGGGTCAAATCGGTCCATGTTTTGATATAGCTGTCATATAAACCGATCTTGGGTCTTGACTTCTTGAGCCTCTAGAGGGCGCATTTCTTATCCGATTTGACTGAAACTTGAGCCTCTAGAGGGCGCAATTCTCATCCGATTTAACTGAAATTTTGAACGTAGTGTTTTGGTATCACTTTCAACGACTGTGCTTAGTACGAAAGTAGTATCAAATCGGTGCATAGTCTGATATAGCTGTCATATAAACCGATCTTGGATCTTGATTTCTTAAGCCAATAGAGAGCGCAATTCTCATCCGATTTGGCTGAAATTTTGCATGAGGTGTTTTGTTATAACTTCCAATAACTGTGCTAAGTGTGGCGTAAATCGGTATAGAACCTGATATAGCTGCCATATAAACCGATCTGGGATCTTGACTTCTTGAACCTCTAGAGGGCGCAATTCGGTATAGAACCTGATATAGCTGCCATATAAACCGATCTGGGATTTTGACTTCTTGAACCACTAGAGGGCGCAATTCTCATCCGATTTGGCTGAAATTTTGTACAACGGCTTCTCTCATGACCTTCAACATACGTATCTAATATAGTCTATAGCTTGATACAGCTCCCATATAAATCATATGACCAAACCGCCTGACCTCTCTTTTCCCTTAATCCACTATTATCCGGCACCCAAATGATGCGACCGGGCCATATTCATAAAAGGCTTAACATGACCTAGCACTTCATGGATACAATTGTTCTAATGATCAACTTACTATTGGTAAAGCTGTTCGCACTCGACAGATTTCCAACTGCAGATCCGTGCCTTTAATGTAGACACCCACGCTCTGCTAAGCAGATAGGTTTAAATTTCTCTTGAGTTAGGATCTGTAATAGGCTATTTTAGGGGTGGCGATAAAATGCCTTCCTGTGGAGTGCACAGTGACATTATTTTCGCTATCCTCATGTCTTAAGAATCACAGTGTATACACACATTCCTAAAGATGTGGCCTATACAGAATCTTTGGACCCAGTTGGTGATTAGTATAAAAACGTCAAATTTTTTAGTGTTTTCGATTTTGACCAAAGAGGTAGTGATACGGTGCTACATATCACACCTAAGTATCACCCGTTAGCATTTATCTAAATGCATCCATCCAGTCCATTACACACAATTCTTTCTCAGCATAGGGTTCTCGAGTACATACTTTTACACTTCTCTGGTATCTGGTCGCATCTAAAGCAGATGGCTCTGAGGATTTAAGCATTCAATTCAGTCGTTCGTCCGTTCATTTGTGCTAAGGACAAGTTAATAAAAATACCACGGCAACAACACAACAATCACTTCAATAACAACTAGAACAACAACAACAACAACAGCAACGGAGAAAGCATTGAAGTCGTTGCTGTGGTTGCCGACAGATATCAGCAACAAACAAAAATTCCACTAAGATGAGAATGACGACGGCAACAACAATGTTGCTGCTGTCTTATCTTCATACTCTGGGCAGAACAAAAGAAATTGTTGCGATATCGAACATTGCTATTCAGTTTTGGTTTTTTCCCCCAGACCCACTTCAACTCTCACTCACACCAAAATTCATAGCAATTGCTGAACATGAAATTTCAAATACACAGATTTCTTTGCACTGCAAGTTAAAATGCAACAAATGAAAAGTTGTAAGATGACCACAGACGAATCGTTTCGATAGCAACATGATTGTTCATATTTTCAGAGATATTGCAATTGGTGGCAAAAACCAACCTCAAATGGGGATGTGCGATTGATTTTAATGATTGTTATGTATTTGTATACCCTCCACCATAGGATGGGGGTATACTTATTTCGTCATTCTGTTTGTAACACCTCGAAATATGCGTCTAAGACCCCATAAAGTATATATATTCTTGATCCTCGTGACATTTTAATTCGAACTAGCCATGTCCGTCCGTCCCTCTGTCCGTCTGTCCGTCCGTCCGTCTGTCTGTCGAAAGCACGCTAACTATCGAAGGAGTAAAGCTAGCCGCTTGAAATTTTGCACAAATGCTTTTTATTATTGTAGGTCGGTTGGGATTGTAAATGGGTCAAATCGGTCCATGTTTTGATATAGCTGCCATATAAACCGATCTTGGGTCTTGACTTCTTGAGCCTCTAGAGGGCGCAATTCTCGTTCGATTTGACTGAAATTTTGCATATAGTGTTTTGATGTCACTTCCAACATATGTGCTAAGTATGGTTCAAATTGGTCCATAACCTGGTATAACTGTCATATAAACCGATCTTGGGTCTTGACTTCTTGAGCTTTTAGAAGGCGTAATTCCTATCCGATTTGGTGGTAATTTTGCACGTGGTGTTTTGGTATCACTTCCAACATTTACGCGAAGTATCGTCCAAATCGGTCCATACCCTGATATAGCTGCCATATAAACCGATCTGGGATATTGAGTTCTTGAGCTTCTAGAGAGCGCAATTCTCATCCGACTTGGCACAAATTTTGTACACCGGCTTCTCCCGTGGTCTTCAACATACATGTGCAATAAGGTCTGTATCGATCTATAGCTTGACACAGCTCCCATATAATCCGATCTCCCGATTTTGCTTCTTGAGCCCCGAATCAGACTATAATTTGATATAGCTCCTCCTCCTACTTCGCCTATATTCATTATTCTTTGTTTGCCTAAAAAGAGATACTGCGCAAAGAACTCGACAGATGCGATCCATGGTGGAGGGTATTTAAAATTCGGCCCGGCCGAACTTAGCACGCACTTACTTGCTTTTTTTTTTTTGTTTAGATTAGTCGACCAATACCAAGGGCTTTCAGTAAGGTCTCTGATTTCACCACCAATGGTGTAAATCGAAATAAACCAAAAAATCGAAAATCTTCTTGGCAAATGCAAACTGTTTTCTGCACAAGAAAAATCAACTATAATTCGAGGATAACGGGAGGAGGCCACCGTAGCGCAAAGGTTATCATGTCCGCCTTTAACGCTGAACGCCTGGGGTGACGTGTAAACGAGATCGTGTGCAAATTTAAAGGCCCTAGGTTGTCCGGACGCCTTTTAGAAGGTCCCTAAGGTTGGTCTCCTCGTCATTTCGAAAAATTGTTCGGGCTGCCAATTCTTCATCTATAGTCCGATTTTCAACATTTTTTGCTGGATAGTGCTCGAATGTCCCTACAAAAAGTTCGCTTGAGGTCTACAATATATCCTCTGGTTTTGGAGATATTCGACACTAACTTTTATACCCACCACCGAAGGATGGGGGTATACTCATTTCGTCATTCCGTTTGCAACACATCGAAATACCCATTTCCGACCCTATAAAGTATATATATACTTGATCAGCGAAAAAATCTAAGACGATCTAGACATGTCAGTCCGTCTGTCCGACTTTGTCGAAATTTGAGACAGTGAGTTGCGTTAGGATTTTCGACGTCCTTCTTCAATTTGGCCCAGATCAGTGCAGATTTGAATATAGCTGCCATATAGACCCATCTCTCGATTTAAGGTGTTAGGCCCATAAAAGGCGCATTTATTGTCCGATATCGCCGAGATTTGAGACAGTTCGTTGTTTTAGGCTTTTCGACATCCGTGTCGCATATGGTTCAAATCGGTTTATTTTTAGTTGTAGCTTCTATTGTAAAAAGACCAATATTTTGTTATACACAATTGAACAATGACTTGTACTCATTAGAATTTGGTCCAAATCGGAACATATTTCGATATAACTGCTATGGGACATGAGGTTTTCCACCGGATTTTGATGAAAGGTAGTTTACAAATATTCACGAGGTGGTGCGTATCCAAGGTTCGGCCCGGCCGAACTTAACGCCTTTTTATTTGTTTTTTATTTTTTTTTTTGTTCAAAAATTAGTCCTTATTGATTGGTTGATAAGTCTTTATTGAAAAAACTTGCTTCATTACATTAAATTTTATACCCACCACCATAGAATGGAGGAATACTAATTCCGTTTATTACACCTCGAAATATTCGTCATCTCGACATTCTAGGTCGAAGTAGCCATATCCGTCCGTCTGTCGAAATCACGATACCGGTCGAACGCATAGAGCTAGCCGCTTGAAATTTTCCACAGATACTTTATATTCACGTAGGTCGTTGGGAATTACAAATGGGCCATATCGGTTCAGATTTGGATTAAACACCCATACAAACCGACCTCCCGATTTGGCTTCTTGAGCCCCTGGAAGCCGCAACCTTTGTCCGATTTGGCTGAAATTTGCATGTAGTGTTCTGTTGTGACTTTAAACAACTGTGCCAAGTACGGTTTGAATCGGACTATAACCTGTTATAGCTATTATATAACGCGGTTTTCCGATTTGACTTTTTGAGCCGCTGGAAGCTGTAATTTTTTCCAAATTGTCTGAACTTTTGCACATAGTGTTCTGTTATGGTTTCCAACAACTGTGCCAAGTAAAGTCCGAATCGGTTTATAACCTGATATAGCTCCCATATAAACCGATCTCCCGATTTCACTTCTTGAGCCCTTACAAGCCCCGATTTTTATCCGTTTTAGCTGAAATTATTTTGAAACGACCAGATGGGCCGAACGAGCTTGCGAGACTAGGAACTATCCTACACATTCCAGGGATACTGGAATCTGTCTGTATGCCTCTAGCGACATGTAAGCTAAGTTTTTAGGACCAGGTCCGAACGACAACGAATAATAGATGGTCACACAGAAGGGGCTGTGAGCATTCCAAAACTATGTGGCCTAATCTAGACTTGAAGAGGTCTACCGTTTTGCTGTCATTGGCTAGAACAGATGTCTCAGTCATTGTGTCCGTCATGACAGGTCACTCTCTAATCGGAAAACATGCTGACAGATTGATGGTTGCCAGTAACGACTTTTGCAAATGCTGTGAGGACATCGAAGAAGAAGAGACTACAGAACACGTTCTGTGTGTGTTGTTGTTGTAGCAGTTTATTGTATTCTATCTTTCGTCTGCTTGATTCTGTTGAGTGTCAAGACCCAAGAACTCTGCGACTAAGATGGGGTGCTTCCATAGGGATCTGGGTCTGAGTCGAGTGTGTCTGGCCGAGCAGTTAAACAGGCACGATACTCGGTGCGGTCCCTGGTTACAATCCGGACATATATCTTGAACCTCTGGTTCAATCCTTGCTCTGTAGTTGAGGCGTCTGCATCTGCCGAAACGTAATTGAGCCAGAACTACTCTGGTTGTGTGTGTGTTCCGCACTAACAATCAGAAGGAGTTCCACTTTATTCATCGGTAGGAATTAGAAGGCTTCTTCCTTCTTGTGTTCCTGCGGTATCACAATGGACGAAAACGTCGAAGTGAGTCTGATGGCAGACTGAAATTTTAACCTAACCTAACCTTTGTAAAGCAGGTTATATAATAAGAAAATTGTCATTGTTGGTCCATACCTTTAACACAGGGTGAGATACAGTGTGCCAAAATTTACCACCTTTCTCTCCTCTTATTTCCAAGGGACTATAATTTTACTCTTTGCAAGACTTCTTTACAGATGGCTCCAAACTTTGGGGTGTACTCTCAAGATCTAGAACTGGTCATATCGAAAAGGTTACCCGAACACTGCAACTAAGTGGTGGAATGGCTAAAATATAATGGCATAACGATGATTGGCATAGGTATCTTCTCAGACAGCCATTAAATCCCTGGAGAACATATTTCTTCAACGTTATAGCTGAACAGTTCAAAATTCACCTTTTCTGGGTGCCAAGCCACAGAGATATCCCAGGGAATTGTAAAGCGGAGAGATACAGTGTGTCACAATTTACCACTTTTCGCTTTTCTAACTTTCAAGGGGCTATGCTCTTTGCAATAATACAGGATTCAGACATTTTCACCACCGTTGCATTCGTCTCATCTTCTGAGTTCGCAAGGAGTTCATCCTCAGAAGATTCGTTCGATCTTGTTGCAGTTATGTCCTCAGGACACTTGTGGACGATTTTTCCATAGATGCTCCACTAGTATCTGCTGTCGAAGTACCCTTGAGTTCCGTCCATCCCCGCTGGCGCACACCTTGAGCCCAATCCCACCGGATGACCCACCCGCATAGAACTTCTCACAGTGTGTCACAATTTGCCACTTTTCGCTTTTCTTACTTTCAAGGGGCTATAAATCTTACTCTTTGCAAGAATACAGGATTCAGGATTTTCACTACCGTTGCATTCGTCTCATCTTCTGAGTTCGCAAGGAGTTCATCCTCACAAGATTCGTTCGATCTTGTTGCAGTTGTGTCCTAGGACACTTGCGTTGTGGACGGTTCTTCCATAGATGCTCCCCTAGTACCTGATGTCGAAGTACCTTTTGAGTTCTGTTCCTCCCCGCTGGCGCACAACTTGAGCCCAATCCCACCGGATGACTCACCCACATTGGGCTTCTCTTGTCCCGTCTCGACGTCTTTCCCTTCTGTTTTGATCGTCACATAGGGATTTTCAATCTCCTGCAATTCGACTGACTTTACAGAGGTGGTCGATACTTCCTTAGACAGGTGTTCAGCAACAATTGCTGAGTCGTCTTCTGATTTCCCAAACCCAACTCTTCTATATAACTTCAGTCTCAACTTTTTGAATCAAAGAGACAGAATACCGCATATCTCCAATCACCATCAGCCTCTTCCAATCTGCCCATCTTCCAGGCGGTTGTTAAAAGATTGGGATTACAGTCTTAGTCTCCCAAGTATGGATTCAGTATCTGAGGGAATCCTCGGCATCCAAGCATGCGTCATTAGTCGACAAGGAGTATCTTCCTTCTTGATTATGTCTGGTGCTGCACCTGGCCAGATCTCACCAATATTTGTTAGCGCACAACGATACATTTCAAATGAGCGTTGAACCCTGAAGGCAATTAGTCTGTATCGGCCTCCAAGCCCGCATCTTCACAAACTGGAGGAGACCCAGGAAATTCCGCAAGGTCATTGGAGTATACTGATGACAGTCCATTGACTATCCCACTCCAATTATTCCTGGGAATGCAGCCCTGTTCTTCTCCCTAGTCGATAAGTATTCAGGATTTGAGGGAATCCTTGGCACCCATGCGTGTGCCATTGGTGGAGAAATACGAAACATTTTCACCAAATGTATTTAAAATTTAATTTTGATATGACAGAATAATTTGGTGTATTTTATTGAAATATTCTAATACTGTCTTCAGCCCTAGTCATTATTAGAGTGGACGCAATTTTGTGGGATGGTAGCTGAAAAACAAAAAAATAAAAGTTTTTGTATTACGTACCACACATTTTCCGTGACAACATAACAATTTTAGAAATGTTCTTACATTATATTGGGATTAGAAATTATAGAATTCAGTAAATCCTCGGGTTTGCTCTTATTTTCACAAATGTTATATAATGTTGAAAATAAAGGAAATCTTAAAAGAAAAGTCATATTATAGAAACTAAATAAAGGCAGTGAATGGTTTATTTACTTATTTTGAAGTCCCTTTTGTTGTATCATGTAGTTAACCGCTTTCACTGTCATTGTGCCAAGAATCATTTCACCACCCATTAGCTGCTTCTCCAAATGTACAACCGTATGTCCAGTCTTCACAACAATTTCTCCCAAACGACGATTACGGCTACTGCGACAAACGGTCATAACATCAGCAATGCCGCAACTTTCAAAAAATGTTGACAATTTACATCCTGGATAAAAGACATCGATGAAGCGTATCATTTCAATGAGACCAAATCGCAGACAGGCAGATTTGGTGTTCTCATTTGTCTCTAGGCCATCCAGTAAACCCGAAGCGAAGGCAATCATATGCTATACGAGCGAGAAAAAAAATCAATCAAAAAATTCGCTTATAAGTGAGATAAATTTCTGAGGTGGAAGATGCTTCAGTATTATGGAAGAGGGTTTTTATACCAAAGGCTAGGAAACTGCACACCTGCCAATACAAAACCAGTAAGGCAAGGCAAAAGTCGGGCGGTGCCGACTATATAATACCCTACACCACCTCGTACATGTAGTAGAACTTATCTTGAAATCTAGTCAGACTTTAATTTGGAAAGCAATTGAAATAACAATTTAGATTTTATGTGTTTTAATTTAATTGGCTATGACAGAATATTTGTTCCACTAGCCGAACGCAGAATAGCGTTCCAAGCGCCTCGATCTTCTGCGCTCACTCTCTGACACCAAGTTTCAAGGTGTCTCCCACTACTTGATCTTTCCATCGGGCTTTTGGTCTTCCCGGTTTGCTTGTTCCACTGTGTTTGCCTTCAAAAGACTTCTTTGCTGGAGCTTCTTCATCCATTCTGACAACATGACCTAGCCAACGCAGCCGTTGTATTTTGATGCATGTAACTATGCTATCGTTGTCATACAGCCCGTGGTTCATAAGTCGCCTATATATGTTCCGTTAACGCAAACTGGTCCATATATTTTACGAAGAATCTTTCTCTCAAATACTCCAAGCACTGCCTCATCTGCTTTCAGAAGTACCCATGCTTCTGAACCATATAACAGCACAGGTAGTATCAGTGTCTTGTAAAGTGTAGTCTTCGTCTGTCGAGAGATGGCCTTGTTTCTAAACTGCTTACTTAGTCCAAAGTATCATCTGTTTGCCAGTATTATTCTTCGCTTAATCTCAAAACTGGTGTCATTCGTTTCGGTTACGGCGGTGCCGAGGTAGATAAAGTTACTGACTGTCTCAAAGTTGTGGTTCCCAAATTTCTCCATTTTCTTTATCTGCTCGGTTGCAAGGCTTTTTGGGAGTTGAAACCATCCATTTCGTCTTATCTCCATTTACTGCCAGACCAATTTTCACTGACTCTCTTTCGATTCTTTCAAAGACTGCAGTTACTCCCAAATTTCTCCATTTTCTTTATCTGCTCGGTTGCAAGGCTTTTTGGGAGTTGAAACCATCCATTTCGTCTTATCTCCATTTACTGCCAGACCAATTTTCACTGACTCTCTTTCGATTCTTTCAAAGACTGCAGTTACTACTTCCGGTGACCGACCCATGATACCGATATCGTCGGCATAGGCGAGTAGCAAGTGCTCTCTTGTGATTAGTGTGCCATATCTATTCACATATGCATCTCATATAATTTTCTCCAGCAGGATATTAAAGAAATCACACGATAGGCTGTCTTCTTGTCTGAAACCTCGTTTGGCACTAAATAGTTCGGAGCGATAAATTCTTACTGAGGAACGCGTATCAGCAAGTGTCACCCTGCCGAGTCTTATTAATTTTGCAGGGATACCAAACTCATACATGGCTTGAAATACCTTTGAACTTAAAGGAGTATCAAAGGCGGCTTTGTAGTCATCAAAAAAATGGTCGGTGTTGATTTGTCCTTCTCAGGTCTTTTCCAGGATTTGGCGCAGTGTGAATGTCTGGTCTAGGTTGGATTTACCAGGTCTAAAGCCGCATCGATAGGGCCCAATTATCTCATTCACTTTAGATTTTAATCTTTCACACAGTACGCTCAAGAGTATCTTGTATGCGATGGGGAGGAGACTTATTCCTCTATAGTTGACACATTCCGTCTTGTCTCCTTTCTTGTGTACGGGACATAGTATGCTGAGGTTCCAATCATCGGTTATGCGTTCTTCTAGTCAGATTGCGCAGATGAGCTGATGCATACGCCTTATCAGCGTGTCGCCTCCGGTCTTAAATAGTACAGCGGGTAACCCGTCGGCTCCTGCTGCCTTGTTGTTCTTTAGTCGGGTCACTGTTACTTGGACCTCATTCTGACTCGGAGGTAGACATTCCATACCATCATCAGGGATTTGTTCTGCGTTATCATCTTCGCCGTCAATGTCGGACACTAACAGTTGGGTAAAACGTTCTTTACATATCCTCAGCATGTTATCTGTGTCAGTTACCAGATTTCCTTTCCAATTTAGAACCTTGTAAAATCTTCCAACCATAGGACAAGAGATTTGGATTTCCACATCTTTAAAAGGCCATATCGGATAAAAGATTATATGGGAGTTATATCGAAACCTGTGCCGATTTTAGTGACGCATACTGGGACATGAAATAGAACATCTCAAGCCCTGTATTGTAGAGATGTGACCAAAATTGCAGGTTTTACTGCCTCGGACGAAAATTGTGGATTCTGCAGCCTTAAAAGGTCCTTTCGTATGAACGATATATATAGTAGCTATATCTAAATCTAAACCGATTTTTATGAAATTTGGCACACTAATGAAGACGTCAAATAAAGCACCTCATGCAAAATTTTGTAAAGATCGGACCAAAACGGTGGCTTCTACAGCCTTAAAATGCCAAATCGGATGAAAGATATATGTATATGGGAGCTATATCTAAATCTGAACCGTTTTTATGAAACTTTGCACATACATTGAGGCTTCCCCAAAACGAATCTACGCCAAATTTGGTGAAGATGGGACCAAAATTGTGGCTTCTACAGCTTTAATAGTTCAAATCCGGTGAAAGATATATATGGCTGCTATATTTAAATCTAAACCGATTTCCAGGTATGTTGAGATCAGTTATAAAACAGTCCGTGCCAAATTTTCGGTTTGAAATTGGTTGAAAATTGTTGCTACTACGGCCATTTTAGTCCAAATCGGGCGATACATATATATGGGAGCTACATCTAAATCTGGACCGATTTTTATGAAATTTTGCACATATATGTAGATGTCAAATAAAACACCCCATGCCAAATTTTGTAAAGAGTGGTACAAAATTATGGCTTTTACAGCCTTTAAAACCATGTATGGGAGCTATATCTAAATCTGAACCGACTTTTTTCAAAATCAGTAGCGTTTGTCCTTGGACGAAAAGAGTGATATGTGCAAAATTTCGTGACAATCGGACAAAAAATACGACCTGCACTTTGATTACAAGAATACATGGACGGACAGACGGACATGGCTAAATCGAATTGAGGTGGTGCTCATAGCACCAGATATGAATCCTAGGGTCACTTGGTTAACCCTATTAATATCCCTTATATGCGTTGCATATTTCATCACCGGCAACTAGACATTATGTCAGCACCGGCCATACCACCTCCTAGTACAACCAAAGCATAGATCTTGGTTTCATCCCCGATCTACTACTCACGAGCCCCTAACAGGAGTAAAGTGCCGAAAACGCCTTCTTAATCCTACATCCTTAATCCTACATTCCTTATTGCGATTCCAGTTCAACTTACTGTCCAGAGCCACACCAAGGAATTGGGTTGATTCTGACAGTTCCAGCTCCGGTCTATTACTATGATCTATAAAAGCGGTGAAATGGCACCACCTCGAGGCGTCCCCCTCGTGGCTGCCATACACACCGACGATTCCCCTATGCTCTCTGTGATCGTCCTATTCAGAAACATATGATGATTGGACAACTAATACGACCTGCACTTTGATTATAATAATACATGGACTCACAGACGGGCATGGCTTAATCGAATGAGAAAGTAATTCTGAGTCGATCTGTATACTTATCAATGGGTCTAGCTTTTCTCCTTCTTTGCGTTGCAAACAAATGCTCAAACTTATAATACCCTGTGCCACAGTGGTAACCTAGTGTAATAACAATCGATGCCATCCTATGCCTTTACCCGACCTTGATGGTGTACAAGCTGACAAAATTTTGGTTGAAGTCTCAACTAATGGTCAAATATTCCACCTTAGCTTACCTTCAAAAATCCACAAACTTCCACACATTCAACATCATCAATTACGGTTAACCGGAATTTTGGAGCACTAAATAGATCCTTATATAATTTAATATTTTTCAAGTCACGGCAACCCAAAGTGGCCTCACAATATCTGTCAAGAGCCACTTCATTGGCCAAATTAACGCTCATTAGGACACCACAAGGAATCTATTACATGGAATAGGGCACTCGGAATTTATGGGGAAACAAAGAAGACAAGAAAAATCGCCCTACCTTAAGACTTTTCACAATCTCTTGTGAAATTAGTTGAATTTCTCCATTTTCCTTTAGCGAAAATCCTTCTATAACTGATATAGCCATGGCATTTGGTTTTATTTTACCCATTAGAATATTGCAAGTAACCAATATGCAATGCCGAGGTATTGCAAAGACAATTACATCGGCAAGTTTGGCTGTCTCCACCATATCTGTGCAGGCAACTAAATTTTCTGGCAACTCAATCATTGGCAAATATTTCTCATTAACATGGCGACTATTGATAATATCACCGAGGGGCACATCATTGTAGAGCTCATCGTAGACAAATATATTGACACGATCTTCAACATGTGGCAGTAGGACTGCATTATGGGCCAAAATTTTAGCTAAGGACGTGGCTCTACATGAAATGAAAGAAAATATTGAAATATTTGCAATAGAAATGAATTTTTTACACACAAACTCCCAGAACCAATGACACAAATGCTGATCTTTTTCATTCTTATTTCCTTTTTTATTATTATTAGACCAAAAATTTTTTTGTTATTTGAAACAAATTTCAAAAACGAATTGTTTAACAAGAAACCATACCATATCAGAGAGTATAACGTAAATCTTTAAAAACTGCTATGAAGCTTCTATAACTATTATATCTAGAGTTCACCAAAGATAAATTCGGTATCATACATCTCCTGCTGGAAAACAGAGTCTGTTGAAGATGTAATTCAACGTAGAAGAATATCGTGATCTACCGTTATCGCAGCTGTTAATTATCTGCTTTCAATTTGCAGCCTACTTCAACCAATTCGAGTAAGCTACAGATATTATTAAGAAATTACGAGCTATTTTAAGCAAGTGCTCTCCAGTCGAAAACTCATCGTAAAATCCGGTCCACATCAGTGAATATTTTTCCGCCCGCTCCGCTGCGCCTTCTTTCACTCTCCTAATTTATCTGAGCCCTATATTGGCACGGTCAGGAAAAAAGTCCTATTTGGTGGTGCTGGTACGGCTTTTCAGATATTTCGCCGCAATGTCGATATCATATTAGTGCTCTACTCCCAAATTTCTTACATTTGAGATTTAAATTGGTATGGTCGGTGAATATGTCCGGCATAAGGGTGTTTTTGGTGTTTTCATATATTATTCTTAAATCCTTTTTTATACCCTCCACCATAGGATGGGGGTATACTATCAAATCGGTCCATAACCTGATATAGCTGCCATATAAACCGATCTGGGATCTTGACTTCTTGAGCCTCTAGAGAGCGCAAATCTCATCCGATTGGAATGAAATTTTGCACGACGCGTTTTGTTATGATATCCAACAACTCTGCTAAGTATGATTCAAATCGGTTCATAACCTGATATAGCTGCCATATAAACCGATCTGGGATCTTGATTTCTTGAGCCTCTGGAGGTCGCAATTATTATCCGATTTGCCTGAAATTTTGTACAATGGATCCTCTCATGACCATCAACATACGTGTTTATTATGGTCTGAATCGGTCGATAGCCCGATACAGCTCCCATATAGATCGATCTCTCTATTTTACTTCTTGAGCCCCCAAAGGGCGCAATTCTTATTCGAATTGGCTGACATTTTACACAGGTCTCCAACATATAATTTAATAGTCATCTAAACCAGATCATATCTTGATATCGCTCTAATAGCAGAGCAAATCTTTTCTTATATCATTTTTTGCCTAAGAAAAGATGTTGGGGAAAGAACTCGACAAATGCGCTCCATTGTGGAGGGTATATAAAATTCGTCCCGGCCGAACTTAGCAAGCTTTTACTTGTTTTTGGATAGGATAGGGGGAGGGGGATTGCCCTCTGGCAGGTCCCTTCATTAAGTACAATATATTTTCGGTCGCTCTACATGTTACTTTGGCGTTGGCGCTAAGAACCAAACGCCATTTTATTGTAATCTTTTATTGTCGCAATCTACTATCCTGCAGAACGGTAGGTCATGACCCAGATACTGGAATCCTTGTAAAGGGTGATTTTTTTGAGGTTAGGATTTTCATGCATTAGTATTTGACAGATCACGTGGGATTTCAGACATGGTGTCAAAGAGAAAGATGCTCAGTATGCTTTGACATTTCATCATGAATAGACTTACTAACGAGCAACGCTTGCAAATCATTGAATTTTATTACCAAAATCAGTGTTCGGTTCGAAATGTGTTCATTCACCGTAACGTTGCGTCCAACAGCATCTTTGAAAAAATACGGTCCAATGATTCCACCAGCGTACAAACCACACCAAACAGTGCATTTTTCGGGATGCATGGGCAGTTCTTGAACGGCTTCTGGTTGCTCTTCACTCCAAATGCGGCAATTTTGCTTATTTACGTAGCCATTCAACCAGAAATGAGCCTCATCGCTGAACAAAATTTGTCAAAATTTGAACACATTTCGAACCGAACACTGATTTTGGTAATAAAATTCAATGATTTGCAAGCGTTGCTCGTTAGTAAGTCTATTCATGATGAAATGTCAAAGCATACTGAGCATCTTTCTCTTTGACACTATGTCTGAAATCTCACGTGATCTGTCAAATACTAATGCATGAAAATCCTAACCTCAAAAAAATCACCCTTTACAAACATTAGATTTGAAATATACTGTCATAGACCTTTCTCTTAATTGGCATATTATCCCGATCGAACTACACTTCCTATTGAAGGGTATTTAGTGAGTGGGCTGGTCCCAGACTCTGTCCTAATTGTGCATGCCAGATTCGTAGTCAAGACACAAAGACCTTTCATTCTATATCCATGTTTTGACTTTGAACATTTATGCCCGTTTTTCTGTTTTTTGGATTGGGAGGCCCCTTATATACCTTGGACCAAATTTTTTTAACAGATGTGTACTCAGCTTCCAAATATATTTCGTTTGATATCCATATTGTCTCAATCGGTAAACATGTCCTGTGGAGGGGTTTTGGGTTGGGTTTGGGTTTTTGGATCGTGGAGGCCCCCTAGACACTTTGGACCAAATTCTTACAACAGATGTGTACTCAGCTTCCAAATATCTTTCGTTTGATACGCATATTGTCCCAATCGGTAAACATGTCCTGTTGAGGTGTTTTGGGGGGTGGGGAGGCGCCTCAGGCACCAAGGAATACAATTTTATATCAGCATTAGACTCTACCTTTAAATAGCTTTCATTTGATATCCATATTTTCCCAATCGGTAAATTTTTTCTGCTGAGAGGTTTTGGGTTTTTTTTTGTCTCAGATTTGTATTCTACTTTTAAATACATTTTATTTAATACCCATATTACTCAAAGCGGTTAAAGTCTCCTGTTGAGTGGTGTTCTTGGAGGTGGGGGGTCCCCGACACTTAGGGTAACATTTTAATGCTAAGTTCGTACTCTACTCTCAAATACCCATATTGCCCAAAGCGGTGAAAGTGTCCTCTTGGGGCTGTTTTGGGGGTGGGGGATCCCCCCGAAAATTAAGAGTGAAATTTGTATACCAAATTCGTATTCTACTCTTAAATATCTTTCATTTGACACCCATATTGTCCCAACCGGTGCACATGTCCGTTCGGGTGGGTTCTGGGATGGGGCGTCCCCCAGATTATTTGACCCCAAAATTTTTTTTACCAATTTCGTGATTTTGGGATGCCATAAGATGGCATACAAAATTAAATCGGTGCACGCATCTCCGAGATCTGGATATATAGATATCCCTTCGGATATCTAGAAATATGGTACCCTATTTTCACCGGGGGTCCAAACTCTACCACCTGTGAAAATTTCATGAAAATCGGTTCAGCCGTTTTTGAGTCTATACGGAACAGACAAACATCATTTTTCATTTTTATACCCTCATCCATAGGATGGGGGTATACTAATTTCGTCATTCTGTTTGTATCACCTCGAAACATGCTTCTAAGACCCCTTAAAGTGTATATATTGTTGATCGTCGTGACATTTTAAGTCGAACTAGCCATGTCCGCCCTTCTGTCCGTTCGTCCGTCCGTCTGTCTGTCGAAAGCACGCTAACTTTTAAAGGAGTAAAACTAGCCGCTTGAAACTGTGCACAAAAACTTCTTATTAGTGTAGGTTGGTTGGGATTGTAAATGGGTCAAATCGGTCCATGTTTTGATATAGCCGCCATATAAACCGATTTTGGGTATTGACTTCCTCTAGAGGGCGCAATTCTCGTCCGATTTGACTGAAATTTTGCACGAAGTGTTTTGACATCACTTCAAACAACTGTGCTAAGTATGGTTTAAAGCGATTCATAACCTGATATAGCTGCCATATAAACCGATATTGGGTCTTGACTTCTTGAGCTTCTAGAAACCGCAATTCTATTCCGATTTGGCTGTAATTTTGCACGTGGTGTTTTGGTATCACATCCAACATTTGTGCGAAATATGGTCCAAATCGGTCCATAACCTGGCATAGCTGACATATAAACCGATCTTGGATCTAAACTTATTGAGCCGCTAGAGGGCGCAATTCTCATCCAATTTGGTTAAAATTTTGCATGAGGTGTTTTGATATGATTTTCATAAACTGTGGTGAGTATGGCGCTAATAGGTACATAACCTGATATAGCTGCCATATAAACTGATCTGGGATCTTGACTTCTTGAGCCTCTAGAGAGGGCAAATCTCATCCGATTTTGCAAAAATTTTGTACAACGGCTTCTCCCATGGCCTTCAACATACGTGTCTAATACGGTCTGAATCGATCAATAGCTTGATACAGTTGCCATATAAACCGACCTCCCGATTTTGCTTCTTGAGACCCTACAAGACGCATTTCTTATCCGAATGAACTCAAATGTTGCACAATAACTTCTACAATGTTAAGCATTCATCATTCATTAGCTCCAATAGTATAACAGTTCTTATTCAACATTCTTTGTTTGCCTATAAAGAGATACTGCGCATAGAACTCGACAAATGCAATCTATGGTGAAGGGTTTATAAGATTCGGCCCGGCCGAACTTAGCACGCTCTTACTTGTTTATTTCTCGATTTCTCTGAGACTTGGAATAGTCAGTTGCATTGACCACCCGATATGCGAACCAAGTATGATTGACATTAGACAATATTTTGCTGTCATATAGACTGATCTGCTGATTTGGGATCTTAAGTACATAGGAGCCGAATTTATTACCTGATTTGACTGAAATTCGGAACAAAGAGTTGCAGTAAGGTACGGATTGTGGTCCAAGTCAGACCATATTTGGATTTAGCTGTCATAGAGACCGATATGCGGACTCAAGGACTTAAGCCCATAAAAGCCGCACTTATCACTCGATTTGACTGAAATTCAGATCAGTGAGTTAAATTAGGACATCCAATATCCGAATGGAATATGGTCCAGATCAGACCAATTTTGGATATAGTTGCCATAGAGACCGATTTGCGGATTCAAGGATTTGATCCCATGAAGACCTCATATATCCCTCGATATCTCTGAAATTTGGAATAGTGTGTTGGACAAGGCCAATGGCATTTATTATCCGATTTTTCTGAAATTTGGAATAATGAGTTGCATGAAGACACCCCATAGCCGATCGGAGTATGGTTCGGATCAAACCATATATAGATATAGCTGTCATATAGACCGAGCTGGTGATTTAAGGTCTTCAGCACATAAAGGCGCATTAAGTATACGATTTGGCTGCAATTTGGAATAATGAGTTGCGCTAAACCAACCGCTATCCGAATCGATTATGTTCCACACTAGGCCTTATTTGAACATAGCTGTTGTCTAGTCCGATCTATCGTTGTAGGCAATCCCATGGCAGCCGGTAATACGTACCGGATTGACTCGATGTAGTCCTTCATCGACAAGAGCTGCCGCCTTAGTGTGCAACACAATGCTACAACAACAACACTGCTCTAGGGTCTTACGCTCATAAAAAGCTCATTTATTAGCCGTTTTCTCTGGAATTTGAATCTATAACTTGTACAAGACTTCTCGGTACCTGAACCAACTGTGTCCCGATCGACCCAATATGTATATAGTACAGTTATCATAAAATATAGTAATAAATATATTCATGGCAGTGGGTATTCAAAGTTTAGCACGGCCAAACTTAACAACGCTTTTTTACTCGTTTGCTGTATTTTATTCCATCTGTCTTTGAAGTTAGAATAATTAAAAAATGTTTTATAAACAAATGCTATAATTTAGTTTTTCGTTAGCCTCAGAGAAGCCAATATCTTTTGAATCTAAAAAAAAATTTTTGCCCTGGTTGGAAATTTTATGGAAAAGTTTATTTGGTTGAAAAACTTTTGGCATAAAATACCTAAAATGTTCATAGAGCACACTTTGCGCTCGCGATTCTCCCACAAATACTTATAATTAAATTTATGTTTATATTGTGTTATTTTCGAAGTGTCACTGTTTTTAAGCCACTGCGGCATAATCATTTTCCTTGAACTTTTTTAATGGCCTTAATGGGTTTTTATTAATTTCACTGCAAAAGGAGTTGGTGTTTGGCGTTGGCGTTGGCATTGGCGTTCAACGAGGATAGCAAAAGTTAAATGCATGTTTTAAATTAAAAAACAAAACAGTAAGAGAAAACTTTTTATTTCTTTCATTATTCTTGTGCCATTTTTTGGGCAAAAGTCAACTTAAGTTACTCGAAAACAAAAAAAATACAAAAAAAAAACAAAACACAGCTACAATAACAGGAAACGGAAACGGAAGAGACATGTATACGCACACACACACACACACACACACAAACACTCACACTGCTGCTACGCGTTCTTAAATCGTTTCCTTTTCCTTCGTCAAGTAGTAAGAGCCAAAGGACGTGGCCGAACACGAAGAACTAACCGGAATAACACCGTATTTTCTTTCTTTCTACTTGCCACACACTCACACACACACACACACAATAATCGCGTATTTTATAAAGTTGCCCATTGTCTCCGCTCGGCTTTGGAGGTTGGGGTGGTTATACAAAGGAAGCTAAATTATGATAAAAATGTACGGATATACATGCATAACAATGGAATGAATGGAAAACAAGAGCATGGAAAAGGACGTTCCCAGCAACAAAAAACAAGAAGAAAACAACGAGAAGGGAAAACAAATGCCACAACTACAAACGAAAAAAGCGCAAAGTTCAAAGCACATGAAAGAAATGTTAATGCAGAATTGTTTCCGCTTTAATTAGTTGACACATGCAGAAACATACCGAATCCGGATGCCTTCGGTTGGTGGGAGGATACGGAGTTAACAACCAAATACTTAGGCCATCTCATGCTGGTGGTGGTGGTGGCAATTTATGGTCTAGGAAGGCGCGAAGCTCATTGTTGACGACGAGCAGGAATAACAAAACTATTAGTCAAGACTTGGAAAGCATGAAATTACATTACAAAACATTTCAGACTTAAAGGAATGCCATCGCTTCAAAAATCCTAATATTTATGTGTGAAACTTTGCACTAGTAGCACCTCTTTGCTCTCCTTAATGAAATTGAGCAGGTAAAAAAAACATGTCACAAAATTTAAATTAAAATAACAGCAGAGTCAACGAAATGAGGCTAAAAACAAGGACCCAAATGTTAATCTCTACTTTTCGGGCTTTTTTAAGGAAACCCCTTTGTATGGATGTTGAATAACTCACATTTTTGTTCAATACAAAAAAACAAAAACAGGAAATACTTCAATTCCTTTTACTTGGAGTCGAAGGAATAAATGAAGTGTAACCCTGGTTTTTGTTAATTTTTTTTTTAATTTATGTTAAACCCATAAAGCAACTTCATTAACTTTTTAAGAAAATGGAATGGTGTTTAAAAACTGAGCCATGCTGAGCCATGTTTAATTTCTACGTTAATACCTGGAACGGTTGGAACCAACCCAATGGATTCCTTTGCCCGAATAGCTGGAAATGTTAAAATTTTTACCTACACAGTGGAAAATGATTTATGAACCATTCGGCCGGGCCGAATCTTATATACCGTCCACCATGGATCCAACTTGCCACGTTCTTTCTATGGACAAACAAAGGATAATGGATTAAAATTGCTATGCTATTGGGGCTATATCAAGTTACGGACCGACTCGTGCCGTATTTGGCTTGGATGTTGGAGACCATAGTAGATGTCGTTCTATAGGGTCATAGGGGAGGGGTTATAGGGGAGCAATATCAGGTTTATATGGAAGCTATACCAGGTTATGGACCAATTCAGAACATATTAAGCACATATGTTGAAAGTCATACAAGAAGTCGTTGGGCACAATTCAGTCAAATCAGACCAGAATTGCCTCCTCTAAGGGCTCAAAAAGAGCAATCGGGAGATCGGTTTATGTGGGAGCTAAATTAGGTATGAGACCGATTCAATCTGCACTTGGAACGTATGTTGGAGGTCATAGTAGAAGTCATTGCGAAATTGCATCCTCCAGAGTCTGAAGAAGTATAATCGGCAGATCGATTTATAAGGGAGCTATATCAGGATTTAGACCGATTCAAACCATACTTTTTACATCAGTTGAATGTCATCGAGAACGTTGTAATACCAAATTTCAGCCAAATTGCATACAAGTTGCACTCTCTAGAGGCTCAAGAAGTGTAATCATGAGATCGTTTTACCTACACTAAAGAACAACACCAATATTTGGAAAAATTTGCCTGACTATTCTAGATTTCCGACCCATTGACATACAGATTAACCGTGAGGCAGTCACTGCGGCTATGAGACTTAAGGCGATGGGAGAATGGATGAAGGATGGGAGCAGCTCATACCATAGCGGTATAATCGACGATAGAAAATCTGGAAGGAAGGGAAAAGGTTTCCGATCGGATACCTGAGATGAACCTTGAAGTCGAGTGCGAGGCACTGCTGCCATCGACACAGTCTTGGATTGACGGAACCCTAGTACTGCCATCTGGAAGATCATGTTACACTAATGGATCAAAGCTAGAGGACAGAGTGGGCCTGGGGGTTTACATTGAGAACCAAGGGACTGAGATCTGTTTTAGACTGCCTGCTCATAATACGGTCCTGCAGGCGGAGATCCGGGCGATCACGGAATGCGTGAAGCGGTGTGGTTCTAAGGCGAGGACGTTGAGTTTGACAGTAAAATTACAATAAGGGCGATAACAACCAGAGCGGTGAGGTCACGCACAGTCTTGCAGTGTAAGAAGGAGATTAACGTCTTCTCTGAGGATGGCAAAATCCGCACCGTTTGGATGCCGGGCCATAACGGAGTAAGGGGAAATGAAAGAGCAAGCGATTTGGTGGTGAAGGCCAGGGCACTGCCGTCAATTAACTTGGTTAACCCGAAGCCTTTCGGGTCGACGCAGTCCGAAGGTAGTGGGCGACGAATGCGCATGCAACATTGTGGAACAGCGAAATGGTCGGTAGGACGGCGAAAATCCTATGGGGGGGGGATCCAAATCGTCAAAAGACGAGGCTATTAATGAAAGGAAGCAAGAAGGAGGTCAGTATAGCTATTGGTATCATAACGGGACACATAGGACTACGAGCTCACTTATGTAAAATCGGTGCGGCAAGTGATAGCGTGTGTAGGGCATGCGGGGAAGTTGAAGAGACGTTGGAGCATTACCTTTGTCATTGGCCGGCTATCGCGTCCAACAGATACCGGTACTTAAGTGGAGACACAATATCAGACATGAACCAACTTAGGGGAGTGGCATTGAAAACAATTAAGGATTTTGTAAGTAGCACAGAATTCCTAGCTTAAAATTTTCTTTTTAGAGGTTACTTTATAGTTATTAGAGCGCACAACAAGCCAATTACTGGCTTAGGTGTATGTCCGTAGTGGCATAGGGCGGATAAATATCTGCACCCTCTTTTCAACCTAACCTAATCTAACCTTACATCAAAGTGAAAAATATTTTCCGTCCGTCCGTCTGTCTGTCAAAAGCACGCTTACTATCGAAGGAGTAAAGCTATGCGCTTGAAATTTTGCACAAATACTTTTTATTAGTGTAGGGATTGTAAATGAGCCAAATCGGTCTATCCCGATTAGAACTCTTGATCCTCTAGAGGGCGCTATAGTTACCCAATTTGGTTGAAATTTTTTATTTGACATTTTGGTATGATTTGACAAACAGCTGTGCCAAGTATGATCTAAATCGGTTAATAGCCTGATATATTGTAGCTGCCATATTAACCGATCTCCCAGTTTGACTTTCTAAGCCTCTTGAGGGCGGAACTATTATTCAATTTGCCTGAAATTTTGGATAAATTTGAAAAAGTAATTCAAAGAACTTGAACAATGCGATCCATGGTGGAGGGTATATAAGTCGAACTTAGCACGCTTTTATTTGTTATTCATGACATTATAAACTGGAGTACCCCATAACTGTACTAACCGATCCGCCTTCTTTCATCAACAGCTAAAACGCTTGAGTCACTTTCCATTCGTCGAGCATCAGCATGTTTTTCGAAGACTGCTTCACATGCCATCAATGCACACAACGCAGCGGCTATCCAAAACATCATCTTGTATATGGTACCGCCCAGAAGCTTTAAGGTGGATCTTCATGATCTAGAGCGAGAGGTTCAGCGCTACCAAAGAGAACCTCTAAATTAAGTGGCATACCAAGCGGGTCTGGACAACATTTACGCAGAAACGGTAGCAGATGCGGTGAATAGCTACCAGGTGAATTTTTCCATGGAGAACACCCGCCACCCATTGAATTTGAAGAAATTGACCTCCCTCGGCAAACCAGAGTAGTTCTGGCTCAATTACGATCGAGCAGATGCAGAATCCTGAAATCCTATAGAGCAAGGATGTGTGTCCCGATTGTGACCACACCACACCTGTTTAACTTCCCCGCCCGACCTACTCGACTCAGACCCAGATACCCATGGATACACCCACTTTACGCACTTTTTTGAGCTTTTTTCATTCCTCTTTTTATTCATTTTTCCATTTAAGTGCTAAGGAAAGTTTTTCAAAAAAAAAAAAAAAAACAACTAAAAGCATGCTAAGTTCTGTCGGGCCGAATCTTATATACCCTCCACCATTGATCGCACTTGTCGAGTTCTTTCCCGGTACCTCTTTTTAGACAAACAAAGGATAAAAAAGAATTGCTATGCTAATTGAAATGAGTGTTGGAGACCACAGTAGAAGTCTATGTGAAAAATTTCAGCCAAATCGAATAAGAATTGGGCCTTAAGGGGCTCAAGAAGTAAAATAGGGAGATCGGTTTGTAGGGGAGCTGCATCAGGCTGAAAACCGATTCTGTCCATATTTGACACGTATATTGAAGGTCATGGAAGAAACCGTCGTACAAAATTTCAGCCAAATCGGATAATAATTACGTCATCTTAAGGCCCAAGAAGTCAAGATCCCAGATCGGTTTATATGGCAGCTATATCAGGTTATGGACCGATTTGCACCATATTTGGCATAGCTGTTGGAAGTAATAACCAAACACCTCATGCAAAAATCGGGTAAGAATTGCGCCCTCTCATCTCACGAATAAATGATTCAATGTTGTCTTTCAATGCTTCAATTATTGTTTGTATAGACATGAGCTTTAACATAGCCCCACAAAAAATAGTCTGATGGCGTTAAATCGCTCAATCCAGGCGGCCAATTGACCGGTCCCAAACATGAAATAAATTGTTCACCAAACTCACCTCTCAATAAGACCATTGTTACGCGTGCTGTGTGACATGTGGCAACGTCTTCTTGAAACCACATGTCCTGCAAGTCAAGCTCTTGCATTTTGGGCAAAAGTAAAAGCTGGACATTATCTCACGGTACCGCGCACCATTCACAGTTACGTTAAGAATCGCTTCATCTTTGAAGAAGTATGGTCCAATGATGCCACCAGCCCACAAACCGCACCAAACCGTAATTTTTTCTGGGTATATTGGTAGCTCTTGCAATGCTTCGGGTTGATCTTCACTCCACAATTGTGCTTATTTACGTACCCATTGAGCCAAAAATGAGCTTCGTCGCTGAACACTAGAAGCGCGCGGTGAACTTTCTTAACAGAACACGCATTTTTATAATAAAAGTCAAAAATTTCCAAGCGTTGTTTGTTTGTAAAACGATACATGGTTAAATTATAGACCAAACTGAAGGTGTTTGGGAGTTAAACAAAATAAGAAACGAGCGTGAGCTATTTAAACCAGTGTGGCCAAAAAGATAACAGTTAAAAAATCACCCTTTACTTCTTGAGCCTCTAAAGGGCGAAATTTCACACGATGGCTTACTATGGTCTCCAACATTCAATTCAATTATGGTCCGAATTGGACCTTAACTTGATATAGCTCCAAAGCATAGAAATTCTTTTCTTTTATACTTTGTTTGCCTAAAAAGAGATACCGGGAAGGAACTCGAATGCGATCCTTGGTGGAGGGTATATAAGATTCGGCCCGGCCGAACTTTGCACGTTTTTACTTGTTTTTTCTTAATACTTACCACAATTCTTGATTCCCTTTAAAGTCAGCCAAACCTCTGTTCGAATTACCTATTCGCTAAATTTCTTCCATGCTACTATGCTTTAAGGCCACACAGCTTTCCATGGTTCCTGGTGGCCTCCAGAACAATTTAATGTTTTTGTTTTAGCAACATTTTCACATTTTCCTTAACACCGCCGAAGGGAAGATCGGCAAAAAGTTCTCCGTGCCATTATTGCCTGGTGTGTCGTTGTTATGGTTGGTTACTGCCTTCGTGTTTTTATTACTTTTCCTTTATTTGAACATAAACAAATGCTTTTGAGGTGCCATTTAACAAAGCATTGAAACAGTACTTGATTTTATTATGCGATATAAAATTAAATTTTTTGGCGACTTTAAAAGCGTTCGCCATTCCAGCTACCCAATCCTCGCCGACCCGGCCAACATCTCTATCAGAGGCACAGAGACACAGCCCCCAGTGAAATTCTTCGGGCCGAAATGACTTTTTCCAGTTGTAAAATTGTTGTAGGAATCATGCGATTCTAATTACGGTCATTAGGCATTAACCAAAGTTACACGAGAAAAGAGTTATTTTTATTATTATGCATTTGTGCGGCATCGGACCCCTATGGGCGATAAGGAGTTAATGTAACCTAAAATGGCATTTTGTGTTAACCAAAAAACGATACAACACCACCACCTCGCTCGCACCAAATAGAGCCAGCACACTTTCCTCCAGGCTAGGGATGATGATGGCAGCATTTCTCTTCCTGCATGCCGGCCAAAAGGGTTCCACAGTTTATTGCTAGGTGAAGCTAATTGAATTCGCTGAGAGGCATTAAATGAAGTCAACGAAAAATGTTAAATTAATTTACGTTTGTCGTAAAGTCGACGTCGCACAGTGGGCCAAATGGCAAAAAAATTGGAAATAAGTCTACAACTTTTTATCTGTTGATTTTAGCCATACAAAATGTTCTAGACATTTGTAGAGGAGGACATAGGCTTTCAGAAAAGTGCTGTTGTTGGTCCATATCTTTAATACAGGGTGAGCTACAGGGTGTCAAAGTTGACCACTTTTGACTTCTCCAAGCTTCTGGGGGCCATAACTTTTGATCTACTCAACCGATTTACATGATTTAGGACTCTAGAGAAAGAGCTTGACAAGATCTAAAAAACTTATGCATAAAGTACCATGCCATCGTGTACTGTTAAGGAGTTATGAATTGTTTAATTTTAAAATATGAAAATTTGGCCTTGGTTTTTTTCAGTGTTTTTTAAATAACTCCGTCAATTTTAAAGCTATAAACTTCATACTTCACACAAATTATGCCAGCATATGTGTGCATAAAATACAAAAGGAATCACGTGAATATCTTTGGCGGTTTAAAAATGGCATCGTTTTCAATATGAAAAATATTTTTTTTGTCAAAAAATTGCAAAATTTTTCAAAAAAGATACTCCCATTTCCTTTAAGTTTTCGCAAACTTTGGCCGTCAAAGCATTATCATTTCTTTCCATTTTCACAAAGTCGAGGTATTAAGAAAAGTTTTAAGTGCTAATTTGGCTAATTTCGATATCAAACAACACCGTTATCTTAAGACCAAAATGGCCAATTTTTTTACTAAACTTCAAAAGTTTCTCACTGGAAAAAAAGTTCCACGGGGATTTTTTCGCTTTTTTTGAACTTAAATGAAAGCTTAAAATGTTCCCAACATTTTAAGGTATGTCTCGCCATATCCTAGCCATAAATGAGATCGTAGCGATCAAAATACTGAAAAAAGTCAATTTTCAAGTAGTGCTATATTCATTGCTAAAAAACAAGTATTACGTCACATTTTATTGCAAAGATGTTAAATAAACTTTTATTTGGTAACACTTCTTCTACAAAACACAAAAAGAATCATGGAAATATCTCTATTCTATTCCATTTTATGGAACCGGCAATAAAAAAGTCAATTTTTCAAAAAAGTCGAATTTCCCAAATTTTGTTGTCCTAATTGCACATGACACACTATAGCCATATTTACGCAACATACCTTATCGTAAAGGAAATTTTCATACCTTTCCAACGATGTATAAAACATTTCTCAACTCGGATTCTATCTACTCTAAAATTCATTTACACTTCATTAAACTCTATATAAAAATGTCTATTTGTGAAATGGAACCTTATATGGGGCCTACACTAAAACATTGATAGATTTGCCCAGGGTTTACAATACAAATGTGTTAGAATAAAAAAAGGTCTCCTGCCAAAGTTTAAAAAAATTGGAATAAAAATATGTGTTTTAGAGCGAAAACACTTCGCATCGGCGTGCGTTTGTATAGTACCTACATCTATTTTTAATGTAAGCTGATGATTTTTGAATAAAAAGTAACCTAGAAATATACCTGCATATATATATATATTTGTGTTAAGATTTGATGCAGACAAATGTTACCTGTTTCGCTATGTCGAATTCCCAGGAAATCCACCGTATCAATGAATGTGAAAAAACCTACCCATAAAAAATTCATTGTCATTTTTTTTAACCAAATTCGAGTCCAGGTAAATAATTATAGAAGAGTAAGTAAAAAGAGGCACTTTGGACCCCTTTTTACGATTGCGTCTGATACCTGAAATGGGTCATTAATTGTGAATATATTGCATAAATATTTGAACAAAATCCAAATTTTCTTCATTATATTTTGTAGAGGCGTAAAGGACATTTATAAGTTATGGAAGTCATACTGAAGTATTCCACTCTTTCGAAAATTGTATGGGACATCAAAAATGATTCCAAATCATACACGGAGTCATTTAAGGAACTTGTTTACACTTTGGACCACATATATGGAATAAGGCTAAATAAAGACGCTTTAGACAAACTTGAAAAATTCTACAAATCATTTGAGAGAAGGTTGCCAGAATGTTCATTCGCAAAAATCAAGTTTTTCAAAATGTATGAGAAGTGGCTGAAATCGGATCTACTTATTGAAATTAAACCGCTGATTCCCGGCCGGCCTAGCAAAGCATACGACGAAGTTACGGAGAAAACCAAAAAGAAAAAACAAGAGGAACTATTGGCGGCACATCCGCCAAATTTAATAAAAGATACGTTCAAAACAGCATTGTTAAAAACACAACCAAAAAATGTTGGACGAATTGTCGATGTTTTACCATTAGCATCTCCGAAAAGGGTAAAGAGAATGGTAGAAAGTATTCCAACTCCAAAATCGACTACAGAATTCACGGAGGAAGATGCACTGGCCCTGATTTTGAACCTAGGCCTCTCAAGAAACAAATACTCAACAATGAGGAAGGCTCTTCGTGAAAAAGGATGGGGTTGTTTACCCTCAAAACATAAATTGTACAACACCAGGACGAAAATGGTGCCATCAAATATATACGTGGACGAATTAAAAGCAAGAGTGAAACTTGCTGATCTTGTTGAAAATACAGCTGTTAGAATTATTTCTAATTTTACTGAAGAACAGTTGAACACATGTAATAATTCCGAAGTGGTTTTGATCAGCAAATGGGGTTGTGATGGATCATCTGGATTTTCCGAATATAAGCAACAAACAGAAATAGATACCAACTTCGCATCAATTTTCATGGCATCATTAGTACCATTGAGAATGAGATTGTACAAGGACCAATCTTCATCATCGAAAGAAAATGCATTTCAAGATATATGGATAAATAGAACACCTGGGTCAAAATATTTATGTCGCCCAATTCGGTTTGAGTATACAAAGGAAGACCGGAACACAACACGATCTTTGGTGAACGAAATAAAGGAAGAAATTGCTGCATTACCCATGATTGTTATAAACCAATTGGGAAGAAATATAAAAGTTTCGTTTCAACTACAACTCACTATGATCGATGGAAAGGTGGCAAACGCATTAACTGGCGTTATGTCCAATTGGAGATGCAATATTTGTGGCAAGAAGAATGGGCAATTCGAGGACAAGTCTGATGAAAATTTAGTAAACGAAAATGCGCTCAATTTCGGTATTTCGCCCCTGCACTGTAGAATTCGATTCATGGAGTATTGTTTGCATTTATCGTATGACCTTAAATATCGGACTAGCCCTGGAAACCGCGATGTCTCTGCTAGAAACAACCAAGATCTTCACAAAATGAGGCAGGAAGAGAAGAATCGAATCCAGTTGGAGTTTAAACAAAAGGGACTTATAATAGATAAACCTCTTTACGGATACGGAAGCACAAATGATGGCAACTCGGCAAGGCGGTTTTTTGAGGACCCCGTATCGACATCTAAAATAACCGGTCTTGATGAACACTTGCTAAGACGATTCAAAGTGATTTTGGCTGTAATCAATAGCAAAAAGATGATAAATTCAACCAAATTTGAAGCTTATAGTAATGACACAAAAAACATTTTATCTGATTTATATTCGTGGAAAGCTTTAACACCGACAGTACATAAAGTCTTACATCATGGCAAGGAAATTGTGGAATACAACATACTTCCGTTAGGAGAACTTACAGAAGAAGCTCAGGAATCCCGTAATAGAGATGTTAAACAGTTCCGGCTTTTCAATACCCGAAAGAGCACCAAATTTAACCAAAATTATGATTTACTTCAATATTTATTGTTATCGTCTGATCCGGTACTATACAGCATCAGAACTAAATGGCTACCAAAAATATGTGACGATATAGATAAGGACGATCCCGATGCCATTCAAATTAAAGAGCTTTTAAATTTTGATACCTTAGATTATTTGGTAGAGAATAAAATCAAATAATACAAAACTAAAATGCTTTTTTATTTTGGGAGTAGCTAATATACATATAAACGCACGCCGATGCGAAGTGTTTTCGCTCTAAAACACATATTTTTATTCCAATTTTTTTAAACTTTGGCAGGAGACCTTTTTTTATTCTAACACATTTGTATTGTAAACCCTGGGCAAATCTATCAATGTTTTAGTGTAGGCCCCATATAAGGTTCCATTTCACAAATAGACATTTTTATATAGAGTTTAATGAAGTGTAAATGAATTTTAGAGTAGATAGAATCCGAGTTGAGAAATGTTTTATACATCGTTGGAAAGGTATGAAAATTTCCTTTACGATAAGGTATGTTGCGTAAATATGGCTATAGTGTGTCATGTGCAATTAGGACAACAAAATTTGGGAAATTCGACTTTTTTGAAAAATTGACTTTTTTATTGCCGGTTCCATAAAATGGAATAGAATAGAGATATTTCCATGATTCTTTTTGTGTTTTGTAGAAGAAGTGTTACCAAATAAAAGTTTATTTAACATCTTTGCAATAAAATGTGACGTAATACTTGTTTTTTAGCAATGAATATAGCACTACTTGAAAATTGACTTTTTTCAGTATTTTGATCGCTACGATCTCATTTATGGCTAGGATATGGCGAGACATACCTTAAAATGTTGGGAACATTTTAAGCTTTCATTTAAGTTCAAAAAAAGCGAAAAAATCCCCGTGGAACTTTTTTTCCAGTGAGAAACTTTTGAAGTTTAGTAAAAAAATTGGCCATTTTGGTCTTAAGATAACGGTGTTGTTTGATATCGAAATTAGCCAAATTAGCACTTAAAACTTTTCTTAATACCTCGACTTTGTGAAAATGGAAAGAAATGATAATGCTTTGACGGCCAAAGTTTGCGAAAACTTAAAGGAAATGGGAGTATCTTTTTTGAAAAATTTTGCAATTTTTTGACAAAAAAAATATTTTTCATATTGAAAACGATGCCATTTTTAAACCGCCAAAGATATTCACGTGATTCCTTTTGTATTTTATGCACACATATGCTGGCATAATTTGTGTGAAGTATGAAGTTTATAGCTTTAAAATTGACGGAGTTATTTAAAAAACACTGAAAAAAACCAAGGCCAAATTTTCATATTTTAAAATTAAACAATTCATAACTCCTTAACAGTACACGATGGCATGGTACTTTATGCATAAGTTTTTTAGATCTTGTCAAGCTCTTTCTCTAGAGTCCTAAATCATGTAAATCGGTTGAGTAGATCAAAAGTTATGGCCCCCAGAAGCTTGGAGAAGTCAAAAGTGGTCAACTTTGACACCCTGTAGCTCACCCTGTATTAAAGATATGGACCAACAACAGCACTTTTCTGAAAGCCTATGTCCTCCTCTACAAATGTCTAGAACATTTTGTATGGCTAAAATCAACAGATAAAAAGTTGTAGACTTATTTCCAATTTTTTTGCCATTTGGCCCACTGTGCGTCGTAAATGAAGACCATTATCTAATGCTCACAATACTTATCTGAAATTATTTTTATTGCAAAATAGCACTGTTTACTGGCCATCTAATTTTTGTACAACTCATGGGCGAAATCTATGAGTAGTGAGTTCTTTTTAGGAAATTTTAGTGAAGTTCTATAAAGTGTAGCTAAAATTAAAGTTGTAAAAGGATAAAAGTTATAATTCTTGTATAAGAACAAGTAAAAATAGTAATAAGATTGACCCGTTGGGAGATGGCGGAAGCATCGAAACGGAAGCTGTATTGGAACAATGTGTTATGTCATTATCCATTCCATGTAAGTTTATATTCCGTGGAATGGGTTACATGTATCGTATAGTCCTTGGTTTCAAGTATGACACCCATCTTCATTGCACCTCTTTCTCTCAGATCAGCAGAAGTGGAGACTGCCATAAGGGTTCAGGGCCAAACCTGTGACAACATAATCCGCACCCACATGAATGAAGCCTAAATCTGCCTAATATGATGCTTGATCTAGGTTTAGCTTCAGGTGTAGGTTGAATGGGTACCCCCCATGAAAGGTCATTGCACTCGGAGTAAGTAAGAGTGTGCTAAGTTCGGCCGGGTTTTATATACCACTAGCTGCACCGAGCCCGTTTCGCTGCGCCTTCTATAACTCTCTAATATCTTTTTAGGGTGGGGACACTTCGCCCTGAATGCGGATATCGAATTCGTGCCATTTTAGCCTATAACGCTGAACGCATTCGGACAAGGCGGTGTTTATCTCCCCTTAATGTTGGCGACATTTGCGAGGTACAATGCCATGAATAGTCATTTAAAAAATATTCCCCAAAGAGGTGTCGCACTGCGGGACGCCGTTCGGACTCGGCTATAAAAAAGGTTCCTTATTATTGAGTTTAAACTTGAATCGGAAAGCACTCATTGAGAGAATTTGCCCCTTCTCGGTTCCTCGGTGGTAATGTTCTTCCTTAGGGTAATGTACTCTTTAGTGGTGGGATGGCACCTCAGACATTTCGACTCAAATATGTATATCAAATTCGTGCTGCACCTTCAAATCCCTTTAATTTGAGCACCATATTGTCAAAGCAGGTAAGTATGAACCGTTTGTAGGGTGTTTTGGGGTTGGGGCGGCCACCGGAACTTTGCACTGAAAATAGATATCAAATTCGTTCTTTATTCCCAACGGAAATGAAGTTCAGTTTAGGGGGTGCTTTAGGGCGTACCCCAAAACAATTGGCTCCAAAACTGAATATCAAATTCGTTTTCTACCCTCAAATACCTTCCATTCGAGTCCCATATTGTCATAATGGATCAAATAACCCATTTGACGTATCTTTAGGAGGAAAGCGCCACCTAGACTTGAACGTAAATTTTAATATCATGTTCGTAATCTCCAACCTAATACCTTTCATTTGAGTTCCATATAGCCATGGTCGGCTAATATAACCTTTTGGGGTTGGGCGACCTCCCATTACTTGGACCTAATGTTTAATGCCATATTTGTAATCTACTCCCTAATACTTTTCAATTGAGTCCTCTGTTTAGAGGAGTTTTGAGGTTGGGTGGGGCCCGCTGGGTGCTTGGACCCAAATTTTAATACCATATTCGTTTTCTGGTCTTAAATTCCTTTCATTTGATACCCATATTGTGCCCATCGGACCACTTTGGGATATGGGTGGTTTTATTGGGGTAAGGGGGAGGGTCCCCCTCCACCCGATATCTATAAATTATATAGCCTATGTTTCCTTCCAGACAAACGTACATAATCTATGCAATTTTTAAGAAACCCAGTTTAGCCAAGTATCATATAGTCACAATGGGCCTATTGGCGTTTTTGAAGGGTGGCGTGATCCCCTTTACTTCGTTCTGATTTTATATGCCAGATTCGAAATCTACTCTCGAATACCTTTCATTTGATAAATATATTGTCCCGATCGGTCCACCATTGATTCTGGGTTGTGTTTTTGGCATAAGGGGGAGCGTCCGTCGCAGTTGTTGGAAGTCATAACAAAGCAGCTTATGCAAAATTTCAACCAAATCGGATAAGAGTTGCGCCCTTCAGTGCCTCAAAAAGTCAAGATCAAAGACCGGTTAATATGGCAGCTACATCAAAACATGGACCGATATGGCCCATTTAAAATCCCAACCGTCCTACACCAATATGAAGTGTTAATGCAAAAGCTAAAACGCCCAGCCTTACTTCTTCGAAAGTCAACGTGACTTCGACTAACAGACGGAGGGGCGGACATGGCAAGATCGACTTAAAATGTCGATCTTGTGACGATCAAGAATGTATATACTTTATGTGGTCTTAGACGAATATTTGGAGGTGTTACAAACGGAATGACGAAATTAGTATACCCCCATCCTATGGTAGACGGTATAAAAGCAGATAGCTCATTTTAATATATATGATAGATGTGTAATAAGTTTTAGTTTAAGTTTCAAAATCTGGTGTATTTTAAGCTTATAATTAAAACCAATAAGTCCAAACCAATTTTCCCTACCATAGCTAGTTAGCACATTCAGTTTATACGAGTACATATACTTTTGGTAGCAAAAAATTCTTTTGCTTCTCCATGCTTTATGCGCTCATCCGTATAAAGTGGTATCCACTACCGCATAATGGCAGCAACTACATTTACACATACTTTGGCAATACCAACAATAATCACTATTAGTTGTTATATTGGCTACTGTTATTTGTGGCATATTGTCCACCATTTGAGACGGTGCAGTGCTGGGCTACTGTGTGGACTTGTTACCGCAGGATATTGTTTGGTCATACGTCGTGCTAAAATAACTTTGTTATCTTTTAATTTGATTTGGAAACAATTTCAAGTGATGTACTGACCGCCACCACCTTCTCTCGTAACACCATTGTCACGCGAAAGGTGTTATCAAAAATAAATGGCAAGCACGTAGTCCACAGTTCAAGCGGCAGAGTAGGTATTTACAAATATTATGTATTATTGAACCCTGCGGTGGTGACCACTTTTTCACAAGGCATTACCACTCCTAACATTTGTATGGGAAATATAAAAGAGTTATGTAGTAAATACACCGATTGATTATAAAACTAAGCTTGCAGTTAAAGACCGTTTGTTGAATTCAGAATATAATTTAAAGCTCAATAAGCAGATTTGTCGATTCTGGAGTGAAGATTAGCCAGAAGCATTGCAAGAGTCATCAATGCATCCACAAAAAGTCACAGTTTGGTGCGGTTTACGGGCTGGTGGTATCATTGGACCGTACTTCTTCAACGATGATGAAAATCGTAACGTAACTGTGAATGGTGAGCGCTATGGTAAGATAATATTCAACCTTTATTTGCCCAAAATGCAAGAGCTTGACTTGCATGACATGTGGTTTGAACAAGACGGTGCCACACGATTAACAATGGACTTATTGAAAGGCGAGTTCAGTGAACGTTTTATTTCACGTTCGGGACCGGTCCATTGGCCGCCTAGATCGTGCGATTTAACGCCTTTAGACTATTTTTGTGGGGCTATATTAAAGCTCATGATTATACACACAAGCGCGTTTCAATTGACGCATTGGAAGAGAACATTGAAGCTTTTATTCGTGAGATACCGGCATAAATTTTGGAAATAAAAGGTCAAAATTGGACTAAGCAGATGGACCATTTGAGGCGCAGTCACGGTAAAAGTTTGCACGAAATAATCTTCAAAAATTAAATGACAACATTTTCAAATTTTTTGACTTTTAGGGCGAAGATCATTAAAATTCACAATATTTAATTGTTTCTCTTTTGAGACGAGCTCAGCGATCGGAGAGTTTCTTTGCAAATGGAAAAGCAAAGCCTATGGGACGCATTTCGTCTTCGGTTAGAAGACTTTTCAACCATATTAGGTGAGATGGCTTCAAGGGTCGTACGTTGGAATGTTGTATTTGAATCCTATTTATTGCGAAAACGGCTCTCTGATACAAATACCATATTAACTACGTTCTTGGACCCAAATTTTAATACCATATTTGTTTTCTGGTGTCCAATACCTTTTATTTGATACCCTTATTGTGCCTATCGGACCGCTTTCGGATACGGGTGGCGATTTTGGGGTAAGGGAGAGGGTCCGCTTCCACCCGATATCTAAAAATTGTGTAGCCTATGTTTCCTTTCAGACAAACGTACACAATCTATTAAAACTTTAAGAAAATCGGTTCAGCCAAGTATCATATAGTCATAATGGGAATAATGGCGTTTTTGAGGGGTGGCGTCACCCCTTATACTTCGATTTGATTTGGTATGCCAGATTCGAAATCTACTCCCGAATACCTTTAATTTGTGTCCCATATTGAAATGTAAGTCCAGTATGTCAGTTCGGGGCAGTTTTGGGGTTGAGGCGGCCCGATGGGTACTTGGACTCTAATTTTAATACCATATTCGTATTCTAATCTCCAATACCTTTCATTTGATACCTATATTGTCCCGATCGGTCCACTTTGATTATGGGTCGTTTTTTTGGCATAATTATATAGCCTATGTTTCCTTCCAGACCAACCAACACAATCTGTCAAAAATTTCATGGTCATCGGTTCAGCCGTTTTTGAGTCTATACGGAACAAACAAACAAACCGTCAAACAAACAAACCGTCAAACAAACAAACACAAAATGAATTTTATATACAAGTAAAAAGGCGTTAAGTTCCGTTTAAGGCCGGGCCGAACTTTGGATACCCACCACCTCGGGTATATATGTACACCACCTTTCGTCAAAATCCGGTGAAAAATGCATACCTTATGCGCCATAGCAGCTATATCGAAATATGTTCCAATATGGACTAATATGGACAAATACTAATAAGTACTAGTCATTGTTCAATTGTGTATAACAAAATATTGATCTTTTTAGAAGCCATATCTAAAAATAAAAATAAACCGGTCTGAACCATAAGTCACGGTGTCAAATTTCAGTAAAATCGGATTATAAATGCGCCTTTTATGGGACCAAGACTTTAAATCGAGATATCGGTCTATATGGCAGCTATATTCAAATCTGGACCGATCTAGGCCAAATTGAAGAAGGACGTCGAAGAGCCTAAAACAACGCATTTATTGTCCGGGTCGCTGAAATTTGAGACAATTTCAACGTAATTGGACAATAAATGTGCCTTTTATAGGCCCAAAACCTTAAATCGATAGATCGAACTATGTGGCAGGTATATCCAAGTCTGAACCGATCAGGGCCAAATTGATGAAGGATGTCAAGTGGCCTAACACAACTCACTGTCCCATATTTCAGAAAAATCGGATAGTAAACGTGGCTTTTATGGGCCTATGACCCTAAATTGGAGGATCGATCTATATGGCAGTTATATCTAAATCTAGACCGATCTGGGCCAAGTTGACGAAGAATGTCGAAGGGCCTTACACAACTCATTGTCCCCAATTTCAGCAAAATCGGATAATATATGTGGCTTTTATGGGCCTATGACTCAAAATCGGAGGATCGGTCTATATGGCAGCTATATCCAAATCTAGTCCGATCTGGGCCAAGTTGACGAAGAATGTTGAAGGGCCTAACACAACTCACTGTCTCAAATTTCAGCAAAATCGGATAATAAATGTGGCTTTTATTGGGCTGAGGCCCTAAATCGGCGGATATGGGGGCTATATCAAGATATAGTCCGATATAGCCCATCTTCGAACTTAACCTGCTTATGGAAATACAAGTTCGTGCTAAGTTCGGCCAGGCCGAATCTTACATACCCTCCACCATGATCGCATCTGTCGAGTTCTTTGCGCAGTATCTGTTTTTAGGCTAACAAAGTATAATGAATAAGGACGGAGGAGCAGCTATTGGGTTGCCCAAAAAGTAATTGCGGATTTTTCATATAGTCGGCGTTGACAAATTTTTTCACAGCTTGTGACTCTGTAACTGCATTCTTTCTTCTGTCAGTTATCAGCTGTTACTTTTAGCTTGCTTTAGAAAAAAGTGTAAAAAAAGTATATTTGATTAAAGTTCATTCTAAGTTTTATTAAAAATGCATTTACTTTCTTTTAAAAAAATCCGCAATTACTTTTTGGGCAACCAATATATCAAGCTATAGTCCGATTCGGGGCTCAAGAAGCGAAATCGGGAGACCGGTTATATAGGAGCTGTATCAAGCTATAGATCGATTCTGACCATATTGCACATGTATGTTGAAGGCCATAGGAGGAGCCGCTGTACAAAATTTGTGCCAAATCGGATGAGAATTGCGCCCTCAAGAGGATCAAGAAGTCAAGACCCAAGATCGGTTTATATGGCAGCTATATCAAGTTATGGACCGATTAGGACAATTCTACTCACTGTTGTTGGTTGTTGTGATATCAAACCACTATGTGCAAAATTTCAGTCAAATCGGACGAGAATTGCGCCCTCTAGAGGCTCAAGAAGTCAAGACACAAGATCGGTTTATATGGCAGCTATGTCAATACATGGACCGATTTGGCCCATTTACAATCCCAACCGACCTACACTAATAAGAAGTATTTGTGCAAAAATTTCAAGCGGCTACCTTTACTCCTTCAAAAGTTAGTGTGCTTTCGACAGACAGACGGACGGACAGACGGACGGACAGACGGACGGACAGACGGACGGACAGACGGACAGACGGACAGACGGACGGACAGACGGACAGACGGACGGACAGACGGACGGACAGACGGACGGACATACGGACGGGCAGACGGACGGACAGACGGACAGACATGGCTAGATCGACTTAAAATTTCGAGCTGTTACAAATTGAAATGAACTTAGTATACCCCAATCCTATGGTGGAGGGTATAAAAATGAATCTGTACAAAGTTTCAGCTCATTATCTCTATTTTTGAAGACTGTAGCGTGATTTTAACAGTGATTTTTATACCCCCTTGGTAGTGGGTATAAAAATTTCAGCGGGTGTTTTGCGCTCCTAATGGTGACAATATTTGTGTGGTACTATGTCATGTAAAAACTTCTCTCCAAAGAGGTGTCGCTCTGCGGCACGCCATTCGGATTCGGCTATAAAAAGGAGGCCCATTGATTTTAAAAAACGTAAATCGGACCGCACTCATTGATATGTGAGAAGATTGCCGCTGTTTCTTAATGGAATATTCATGGGCAAAATTTGCAATTTGCAATATCTAAATCTGGACCGATTTCTATGAAATTCATCAGTAATGTCGGGAGTCAAAAGAAAATCCTTTTAAACAAATTTCAAGAGAATCGGTTAACATATAACCATTTTATTGCATTATTACTGCAAATCGGACGGATATATATATGGGAGCTATATCCAAATCTGAACCGATTTTTTCCAATTTCAAAAGGCTTAATTTCTAGGCCGAAACACATACCTGTACCAAATTTGAAGACGATCAGATGAAAATTGCGACCTGTAGTTTGTACACAAATTATCATGGACAGACAGACGGACATAGCTAAATCAAATCAGAAAGTGATTCTGAGTCGATCGGTATACTTATTAATGGGTGTATATTATATCTCTTCCTTTTGGGTGTTACAAACAAATGCACTTAGTTATAATACCTTGTGCCACAATAGTGGTATATGGTATAAAATATCAAGAGAGTAACACACGCATGCAATCTCATTTTCACTTTGTGCTCTGTTCTACATTAGTTATGTTTTCTTTTAATTACATCCACGTTGCTAGTCCAAATAATGTTTCTCTACACTAGCTTCCTCTAGTATTGCTGCATTACATTAAATGCGGAAAATATGGCACACATGAATTTAAATGGTGGTTGTAACTACAGTGTAGATTCTACACTGTGGCTTTGCAAAACCATCACCACCGATATTCCAATCCACCACCTCCACTCATCAATGAAGTATACCCAAACCCACCACAAAAACGGCATGACAACAACAACAACAGAATCAACATTGAAAACAATGATTTCTAATTCCTATCGTAACCGGTGTGATAACACAATAAGTTTTCCTCCCATGCCCATTGTTTATCAAATGCAAGTGCGAAAGAGATGCAAAATGCTAGAATATCTACTGCTCATGTGCCCATCTATCGAATGCACTTGCACCGGTCAAACAAGGGCTAAGCGGCACGAGACATGCATTTGTCTCAGCAGTGTAAAGCTAACGCTTGCTACGTTGACACTTACACGCAGTCTACGCCGTCGAATTGTTTTGAAAAATATTTCAAAAACAGCAAGCACACAAACAAGTCTAAAATAAAAGTTTTTTCTTGAATTCTCAACAAAACCAAGCCAATAGAATTTACACAAAATCATGCCTTCGAATATAGACGCAATGTTTTTTTATTTCATAAGAGTTAGGGACAGGCATCCCACCATTGATAACGATATAAAATCGATTTTACGCCAAAGACGTTCGCCGAAAGATGCAATTTGTATGGCTGACATAAGAAGTAAGTTCAGACAATAGGAACATCAAGAAGATGAGTTTGTATCAGCATGAATTCTGAACGTAATGGGGTGTGTGTTTCTTTGGTTTCTTTTATTTGCAGAGCAATACAAACAGCTGACGGGGGATGCATTTCCTATGCGTTGTGGACCCCTGGGTTTGGGAGAATTTCTTCTAACAATTCCCTTTGTAGCGTGTTACTGTAACGAAAATGGCACTCTTTTCTTCTACTCTGTGGATCCAAATTAGTGCAATAGTATTTAAATTTTAGTACGATATACCTACATAGAAATAATTGCAATAAATAGTCACACATATATAGTTGGAATTTTAGAAAAAATATATACACACCTAAATTGTATTAATTTTGGTTTTTTTATTCTTTACATACGTGAAGATGTATTATGTCGTATTCTCTTTACACCGATAGAGACCGGATTTAGTCAATGTATCTAAAAGATGCAAACATGTCTAACACAGGGTGTTCGTTACTATGGTTGTTGTATTTACTAAAGTTTTCAACGCAATGTGAGTGAGTTTTTTGAATGTATCTGATAGATGCAATTATTTATAACACAGGGTGTGCTGCTGTTTGTTCTGTTTTATGGTTGTGATCTGAACGAACTGATCGATTTTTCTCTTCCTTAAACCACGAAAGAAAAGCCAAATATATTTTCAGGCTGAAAATTACCGCTGCACCGTGGGATAGAATCGAAGAAAACTAGTAAAAATCTCTGGTTTGAAAATGGGTGCAGATATTTCGTTGACAAGTTAAATGGTTAAAGCTGAGGTGTCAGGTCCAGTCACCACATCCTCAATATATTTTCATTACAAAACAAAAAGAACAAGTAACCAGTAAGAAAAGGCAAAAGTCGGGCGGAGCCGACTATATTACACCCTACACCACCGGGTATACGTAATATTTTTAATAGATATCACTTGTATCCAAATTTAGTCAGACTTTAATTTTGCATACCTATTGAAATATCGAATAGAGCCTTATATAATTTTCTTACGATGGTACGAAAATTGTGGCTTCTACAGCCTTAAAAGTCGAAACGCATAAAAGATATATATAAGATAATCTATCTAAATAGATTTTGATGATCTAAATGCATACGCATTGGGATGTCAATTAAAGCATCTCATGAAAAATTTTGTAGAGATCGGACCAAAATTGTGGTTTCTACAGCCTTAAAAGGCCATAACAGATGAAAAATATATGTGGGTGCTATATCTAAATCTGGGCCGATTTTTATGGAACATTGCACACATATGAGAACGTTGAATAAAACAGCCCATGCCAAATTTGTTAAGATCGGACCAAAATTGTGGCTTCTATACTCTTAAAAGACCATATCGGATGAAAAATATATATGGGAGCCATATTTAAATCTGGATCGATTTTTATGAAACTTTGCACACATATGAGAACGTTGAATAAAACGCTCCATGCCAAATTTTGTAAGGATGAGGCCAAAATTATGGCTACAATAGGGCATATCGGATGAAAGATATACATGGGAGCTATATATAAATCTGATCCGATTATGATGAAATTTTCCACACATATTGGGACGTCACAAAAAGAAATTCGAGACAAATTTTGTAAAGATCGGATCAAAATTGCGCCCTCTACAGCCTTTATAGATCACATCGGGTGAAAGTTATATGTGGGAGCTATATCTAAATCTGCACCGATTTAGATGAAATTTTGCACGCATATTGGGACATTACGCGAAACATGCCAAATTTGGTAGAGATCGCATCAAAATTGCGGCTCCTACACCTTTAAAAGGGCACATCGGATGAAAGATATCTATGGGAGTAATATCTTCTTCGTCCTTGGACCAAAAAAGACACTTATGCAAAATTTTGTGAAAATCGAACAGCAAATGCGACCTGTACCTTGATTACAAAAATACATGGACAGACAGACAGACGGACATAGCTAAAATGAATCAGGAAGTGATTCTAAGCCGATCCGTGTACTTATCGATGGGTCTAGCTCTTTTCCTTCTTAGCGTTACAAACAAATGCACAAATCTATAATACCCTGTACCACAGTGGTGGTGTACTCAATGCAGCCTAACAAACATGGACCCGACGATGGAATCATTACCAACTTTATAAGTTGAAAACCAACTCTACAAAATTCGGAAGTCTACTCAGAAGAAGACTTCGGCTAGATAATTTAGATTGTCCAAGCAATGTAGACATTGACGAAAATGTCAACAGGATTACGACTGGGGTACATCGAAGTAAGTTGTCCTCTTTGGGAAAGGAAATCCGCCCAAAAAACCATGGATGATTGGGGAGACTCGTAGCATTGGGAAAGAAGTCCACAGATTTTTTAAATTTATTGGGATGTGTATTACCCACGGCTCAAGGAATAAGAAAGAGCGGCAAAACCTCCTGGAAGCTTTTCTGCTAACAGGTCGATAGCGTTAATGATGCTGCCAAGAAAAAAAAATCTCTCAAAAATGTCCAAACTGAAACTTCCCTAGACGACATGGGAGTGAGAGCAGAAACAACGGAGGACATGTAGAGGCTTTTGATGAAAATCCATTTCCACAGGATACGATGGAAATAATGATGTTGATGGAAGGTTTATAATTACGGAATTTGTGGTGAAGGAATCTTTGAGAACTTCAAGCCATTTAATTCACCCGAAACTGATGGAATATTTTCAGCGTTACTACAGAAGGAGGCAGACTATCTGGCGCCCAACCTGACCAATATTTTCAGAGCACAGAATTCCTAACTTTGATTTTCTTTTCGATGTTACTTTTTAGTTCTTAGAGCGCACAACAAGCCGATTACTGACTTAGGTGAATGTCTATAGTTGCATGGGGCAGATTCATATCTGCACCCTCACTTCAACCTTACCTAACGGAACAATGCAATAACATAATACCCTCCGGGGACCGAACTAATTCGCCTTTGTCGTCTTCACACAACAGATCCTGCGGTCCACTGGGCAACTTCCTGGCGACAAACACGGGTTAGAAAACTATCGGGTTTATGTCATCCTATTTTTGTCTATATTAAAAAGAATATAATAATGATCCGAGAAGCTAGCATCTCTCGACACCATCCAATCAGTGAGAGATTACTTCTGAATATTGCCCAAGGTAAGGTTCAGAACTTTTCTCCTGTAAGATATTTCAAACCTGGCATCTTCCCCAATGTTAAACGCACTCAAACAATTCTCTTTCATAAATTCGAGGACGCTTTCTCTCCTAACATTAGCTACTGTCCTGTTGTAAAGATCACAAAGATGAAGAGCGTTAGCATCGCAACCAAGTAATAAGAGCGCATTTCCATCCTTAAAGCAGCGGACCAGGTTCCTCACCGCAACAGGAGGTGGGAAGTATGCAAATGAATTGATGAGCTCTCTCCTACTACAAGACGCTCCTTATTTTCTACAGAGTTTTTTTTTCAGTGACGCTACAAAAGTATACCGATAGGGACAGCAAACGACGCCACATTTTTTGCTGCTCTTTTGGAATTTCTCTTCAGTAAGGTTTGTCATTTCATGATGGATGTGTACCATATGTTCGTTAATTCGGCAGAGCAACAACTTGAAAACCAGTAAGAAAGGGCCAAAAGACGGGCGGTGCCGACTGTATAATACCCTACACCTACCCTATAAGTACAATGTGGGAGCTATATGCAATTCTGAACCATTTTTGATGGACCTCGGCGAGCAAAAATATGTTCAAACTGTAATAACTACGGTTGACAAATGACAACATTATTGCAAATTACCCAAAATCTGACGAACATATATATGGGAGCTACAATTAATACTGAAGCGATTTCCATGAAATTCCCCAGTAATGTCGAGAGTCATTAGAAAATCCTTTATGACAAATTTCGAGAGAATCGGGTGATAAATGACCATTTTATTGCATTATTACTGCAAATCGGACGAACATATATATGGGAGCTATATCCAAATCTGGACCGATTTCAATGAAATTTACCTGTAATGTCGGGAAATTCCTTCCTGCCGAATTTCGAGAAAATCGGTTAAAAAATTACCATTTTATTGAAGTATTACTGCAAATCGGACGAACATATAAATGGGAGCTGTATCCAAATCTGAACCGATTTTTTCAATTTCAATAGGCTTCGTCTCTAGGCCGAAAAAACACCCATACCCAATTTGAAGCCGATCGGATGAAAACTGCGACCTGTAGTTTGTACACAAATTAACATGGACAGACGGACATAGCTAAATAGAATTAGAAAGTGATTCAGAGTCGATCGGTATACTTATCAATGGGTCTATGTCTCTTCCTTTTGGGTGTTACAAATTTATTCTCTAAGTTATAATACCCTGTACCATAGTAGTGGTGTAGGGTATAATGATTCGGATTTTCATCGAAAAATCATTTTCATTGATGAGGCTCATTTCTCGCTGAATAGCTTCGTCAATAAGCAAAATATGAGTTTTGGGTCAGACAACAATACTCACGTACTCCATGAGTCATCATTATAGTCCGAATTTTTATTCAAAATCAAAATTTTGATATCCATTATTTTCTAAAAGCGCTGGAGTTGTAATAAAATTTAATTTTTTGCGGTTTATGGGCCGGCAGCGTCATTGAGCAGTACTTCTTCCGTGATGATCAAGACCAGCACGTTAATGTGAACGAGAATCGCTACTGTTCAATGATAATAGAATATTTTTGGCCCCAGTTGGATGATATGGGCTTGGAGGACATGTGGTTCCAACTGGACGGTGTACAAAGCCACACAGCCAATGTCACAATCAGTTTATGGGAAGTTTGGAGAACGTGTTATCTTAAGAAATGGACCAAATGGTCGCCTCGGTTGTGCGATTTGAAAACTGTCGAAAATTGGGATCAGCGTCTGGACTTCTGCACCTACTTCTGAATTCTTATTCTCATTGATATCCACAACCGTATTTTTATTCCCTCCACCATAGGATGGGTGTATACTAATTTCGTAATTCTGCTTGTAACACGTGGAAATATGCGTCTAAGACTCCATAAAGTATTTATATTCCTGATCGTCATGATATTTTAAGTCGATCGAACCATGTCCGTCTGTCTGTCGAAAGCACGCTAACTTTCGAAGGAGTGAAGCTAGGCGATTAAAATTTTGCACAAATACTTTTTATTAGTGTAGGTCGGTTAGGATTGTGAATTGGTCAAATCGGTCCATTTTTTGATATAGGTGCCATATAAACCGATCTTGGATCTTGACTGCTAGAGAGCGCAATTCTCATCCGATTTAGCCAAAATTTTGCATATGGTGTTTTGATATGACTTCCAACAAATGCGCTAAGTATGGTTTAAATCGGTTCATAACTTGGTATAGCTGCCATATAAACCGATCTTGGCTCTTGACTTTTTCAGCCCCTAGAGACCGCAATTCTCATCCGCTTTGGCTGAAATTTAGCATGTGGTGTTTTGATATGACTTCCAATAACTGTGCTTAGTACGCCGCAAATCGGTATAGAACATTATATAACTTCCATATAAACCGATCTGGGATCTTGACTTCTTGAGCCTCTAGAGGGTGCAATTCTCATCCGATTTGGCAGAACTTTTGTACATCTGCTTCTCCTATGACCTTAAACGTGCGTGTTCAATATGGTCTGAATCGATCTATAGCTTGATACAGCTCCTATATAAACTGATCTCCCGATTTTGCTTCTTGAGACCCTACAAGGCCCAATTCTTATCCGAATGCTGGAGGGCATGGTGGAGGGTACATAAGATTCGGCCCGGGCGAACTTATCACGCTTCTTTTTGTTTCATTTAGAAAATATCTTTGGTATCGCTCTTTTCGAAAACCCCGATAGTAAAAAACAAAAATCCAAAACAAATATTCTGATTTTTATACCCTCCACCATAGAATAGGGGTTATACTAATTTCGTCATTATGTTTGTAACTACTCGAAATATTCGTCTGAGACCCCATAAAGTATATATATATATTCTTGATCGTCGTGACATTTTATGTCGATCTAGATATATCCGTCCGTCCGTCTGTCTGTCGAAAGCACGCTAACTTCCGAAGGAGTAAAGCTAGCCGCTTGAAATTTCGCACAAATACTTCTTATCAGTGTAGGTCAGTTGGTATTGCAAATGGGCCACATCGGTCCATGTTTTGATATAGCTGCCATATAAACCGATCTTGGGTCTTGACTTCTTGAGCCTCTAGAGTGTGCAATTCTTCTCCGATATGAATGAATTTTTGCACGACGGTTTTTTGTTATGATATCCAACAACTGTGCCTAGTATATAAACAGATCTGGGGACTTGACTTCTTGAGTTTCTAGAGGGCGCAATTCCGATCCGATTTGGCTGAAATTTTGCATGACGTATTTTATTCTTACTTTCAACAACTGTGTCAAATAAGTTTTAAATCTGTTCATAACCTGATATAGCTGCCATATAAACCGATCTGTACGACGGATCCTCTCATGACCATGAACATACGTGTTTATTATGGTATGAATCGGTCTATAGTACGTTACAGCTCCCATATAAATCGATCTCTCTCTATTTCACTTCTTGAGCCCCCAAAGGACGCAATTCTTATTCGAATTGGCTGACATTTTACACAGGTCTCCAACATATAATTTAATTGTGGTCCAATCCGGACCATATCTTGATATCGCTCTAATAGCAGAGCAAATCTTTTCTTATATCCTTTTTTGCCTAAGAAGAGATTCCGGGAAAAGAACTCGACAAATGCAATCCATTAGCACTCGTTTACTTGTTGTCGTTAAAAAACCGTTTTCTAGTTCAAAACTTCTTCGAAATTGTCTTAGATTACAATTTTGCCAACCGCCAAAAATTAACCCACCCTTGTCCATATTTTATAACAACCATATCGTTAAATAAGTTAGTCAGAAACCCTATCTAGACTGCTCTGGAACTAAATGGGATTCAATATCGTGTATGTGTTCCCTACATCATACAGCTTAATTCTGAATTTGATAAGTAACATATGGTGAATTGGTTAAATTTCAGCTTGTTGGCTTCGATGATGACGATGTACGTGTTCGAATAACATCGTGTCGATGTATTTGTTCGAATAACATCGGTGTAATCCCAAACTGACCGCTATTAAGATACATAAATAAAAATATTCGTAATTTATGTGTGTTGTTGTTAGTTCACCATACATTCATATACAATTTTTTCCACCTCACCTCCAAAAGAAACACAAATTAATGTCCTTATATTTCCTCCCTAAACTTACTGTTCTATGTGTATGCTTACAGCATTCACTGCAACCTGTCACTTTGTATAAAGTTAAATCCCACTTCCACAACTTAATTCCCTTCATTTGCTGACAAATATATTCCGCAACTTAATTTTTGGTTTTATATGCTTAATTTATTGCTTTTTATTTAAGTTGTATTAATTAAAGTTGTCTTACCTTCAACACTTTCATAAATTTTGTTTGAAATTGCATGCTTTTGAGCAACTCCGCATGGTACCAAACCAACCAAATCAAAACAGTCCCATGGCTACAAAAAGGAAACTATGAAAAACAAGTAAAAAGGCAAAAAGTTCGGCCGGGCCGAACTTTGGATACCCACCACCACCTCGGGTATATATGTAAATCCCATTTCGTCACAATCCGGTGAAAATTGGATAACTTAAGCACCCAAATTCTGCACGGACATTAGTGGTCTAATATATATATATCACTTATCAATTTTGTAGAACAAAATTTGGTCTCTTTGGCAGATATATCCACTTATAAACCGATCTGTACCATATCAAGTTCGAATAATATATATATATGTATATAAATATATATATATATATATATATATATATATATATATATATATATATATATATATATATATATATATATATATATATATGTATATATATATATATATATATATATAGACCGATCTGCCGATAAGGGGACTGAGGCCCATAAAAGCTTTGTTCATTACCAGATTTAGCTGAAATTTGAAACAGTGAGTTTTTCTGAGCTTCATGATATATATATATATATATATATTCCGATCTGAAGCATATTTAGGTCGGGTATCAGGAGGCTAAAAATAACTCGCTATTTCAAATTTAAGCGAAATCGGATAAAAAATATAGCTTTTGTGGGCTTCAGAACCTTTATCGGCAGATCGGTCTATATGACAGCTATATCTACATATAGCCCGATCTGTACCAAATTTGGGTCTGAGGTTGGGAGTCTTAAAACTGCGCACTACTCTAAATTTCAGCGAAATCGGATAAAAAATAAAGCTTTTATGGCCTTCAGACCCTCTATCGGGAGATCGGTCTATATGGCAGCTATATCTAAATATAGTCCGATCTTAACCATATTTACATCAGATGTCGAGAGGCTTAAAATAAACTACTGTTTTAAGTTTCAGCGAAATCTCGGGAAATAAATAAAGCTTTTATGGGCTTCAGACCCTTTATTGGGAGATCGGTCTATATGGCAGCTAAATATGGACCGATCTATTCCATATTTCGGTCAGATGTCGGGAAGCCTAAAACAACTCACTTCAAATTTCAGCAAAATCGGTTTGAAAAATGATGTTTTTATGGGCATTAGACCCTCTATCGGAAAATCGGTCTATATAGCAGCTATATCCAAATATGGTCCGATTTGGCCCGTTCAAGAACTTGACCAGCGTTCATCAAAAAGACGTATCTGTGCCAAATTTCAGCTCAATATCTCAATTTTTAAAGGCTCTACAGTGATTACAACAGACGGACGGACAGACGGACAGACACACGGACATCGCTAGAACGTCTTAGAACTTTACGAAGATCCCAAATATATATACTTTGTAGAGTCGGAAAATGATATTTTGATGTGTTGCAAACGGAATGACTAAATGAATATACCCCCTATCCTACGGTGGGGGTATAAAAAATTAAAATGAATGGCTAAAGTCAACAGTAGTCCCATGCCAACTACAGTAAAAAATGTTTGAGCATTGCCTGAATGGAAAAAGAAAATTTCGAATTTTAAGGAGCAACATGATAACAATCATATTTTAAATTCCATTTCAAAAGGCCCGGAGGATTCAAAGTAAATAATTAAAAAATTTACATTCTGAATATTGACTTGATGTTCGAATCGCCACCAATATGGCGGTGTTAAAATCCAACACCATACTTTTAACTATGGATCATATTTCAAGAAAAGACTTATTTCAATGGAAATATCACTTATTGCGACTTCTTCTTTTTTGAACATTAGCCATAGAAAAGTTACAATATATCTATGAAACCAACCACCGTAGGACGAAGGTATACTTGACTAGTCATTTAATTTGTAACACCTCAAAATAGTGATCTCCGACCCTATAAAGCATTCGCAATCTTGGCCGTTATGACATTTTAAGTCAATCTAGTCATGTCTATCCTTCCGTCTGTGTAAAACACAGCAGGGTCTCAACGAATCGAGCAATTCGCTTGAAATTGCACAAATATTACTAATCGATGTAGATCGCTGTTGATTGTAGATGGGCTAAACCAATCCATGATTAGACAAAGGTTAGGTTAGGTCGAACAAGCTTTTTAAGTTCGGTCGGGCCGAATCTTGGGAACCCACCATCATGGATTCTGCTAAAAAACGTATACTACAAAAAACTATTTGAAGGACACAATTTTATTCTACATACTAAACTTCTGTTGAACCAGCGAAACTTAAAGCTTCTAGAACTCGAACAAAGATATTCGCGAAACCGGTATATATGTGACCGTACTTAGCACAGTTGTTGGAAATCATAACGGAACGGACAGAAATTGCGGTTTGTAAGGGCTCAAGAATATGCCGCAAGTTTCCCAGCACTCTAAGAGATATACTTCAGGAAGCTCTACGTGCAACAGCAAAGTGGGCCACCGAAAGTGGTCTGGGTATAAATCCGTGCAAGACAGAAGTAGTTCTTTTCAGCAGGAGATACAAGTTGCCTTAAGTGGAACCTGTCTCCTTGGGTGGAGAGAATGTTCCATTTACAGAAAGCGCAAAATAACAGGGTGTTTTGCTGGACTGGAAATTGAACTTCAAATCGAAGATTTTGCAAAGGACAAGACAAGCCAATCTAGCCCTTAACTCCTCCAGGAGAGCCATTGGCAAAAGATGGGGATTTAGACCGCATGTCATGCATTCGGTATATACTGCAGTTGTCAGACCTATAATGCTATATGATGTTGTGGTCTGGTGGACGGAGCTTCAAAAATCCATATACTGCTCAATACAGAACCGGATCCAAAGGATGGCTTGTTTGTGCACCACAGCCTCACTGAGGACAACACCATCTGATGCATGAATTTCATGCTACATCTAATACCTCTTGATATTGTGGCTACCCAAATTGATGGCCCCCACTGCCGTGAGGTTAAAGGAGCTTTCTCATTGCCCATGTGGCCCCTACGGACACTGTGTTATCCATGATATAATATCCGATGTTCCAGGCAGTGTGGATTACACCCTACCTGAGCCGCCAGACAGTATTTATTTAGGCAGCAATTAAATCGCTGAAGAACGTATATCTTCCAATATTCGTGCAAATCGGTCCATAACATGATATAGCTCCAGTATAAATCTGTCTCCCGATTTAACGTCTTGATGACCTGGGAGCCGCAACTATAATTAAATTTGGCTGAAATTTTTCACGTAGTTTTCTGATATGACTAGCGATTACAAAATGACAATGACAAAATTTTATATCTAAATTCAAAGTTCCATTCACTTATTCTCGATATGACGAAAAAAACGAATTTTAAAATGTACGAATGGAATCTGCCAGCCTATTCTCGTACAATGGCTTTCATCAGCTCAGCCACACTGGCATATTTTAATATCCTCCACCATAGGATTCCGTTGTGACACATCGACATTCCGTTTGTAACACATCGAAATATTGATCTGAGACTCAACAAATTATATATATTCATGATCGTCTTGCCTTTCTAAGTCGATTCAGCCCTGTTCAACTTAACCAGGTATGGTCCAAGTCGGCTAATAACCTGATGTAGCTCCCATATAAACCTCAAGAGGACGAGAGTCTTATCCGATTTCGTTGAAAATTAGCATGAGATGTTTTGCTTTGACTTCCAATAACTGTAATAAGTATGGTTTAAATTTGTTCATAACCTGATCAAATCTAAAGATCAGCTTATAAGCAGCTAAAAGCTGATCCTCAGATTTGATTACTTAAGCCTCGAGAAGGTAAAATCACAACCCAACTAGGGCTAGTTGCATGTAAAGGTTTGCTATAGGTTCCACCAACCGTGCCAAGTATGGTCTAAATAGATTTATAATCCGATATAGCTCCCATAAAGACCGTTCGCCCGATAGGGCTGTTTCTTATAACTTCTATTAGTTATAACAAGTACGGCACATCTGCATCTGAAGATATATCTCCTATGTATTTGAAAAACTCATTCTAAGAATCTGTCAAATGAGATCCATGGTGGAGGGTATAAAAGATTCGGCCCGGCCGAACTCAACCCACTTTTACTTGTTCAATTTAATTGTATCCCTTTCGTCCTACTATGCACTTTACGATTGACCATTTTGTTTTCATATTTTTGGACTCTAATTGTGGTAATTACTGCATTTGCGTCGATGCCATTAAATACATTTGTGTGCGACTAATTGGATAAAATTGGTTTGAAAATATTTTCGGTTTCTCTCGTATATATGCACGTGGTGCTTAAAACCTAAATTTTAGCTTTGCTTATTGCCAACACCACATATGTTCAATCCCATGGCAGCTGGTTGGTTGTACGTACCGGATTGTTCCGATGGAGTCCTTCATCGGCAAGGGCATCAACACGCTGCTACAGTACAGTGCTTCAACAACCACATATGTTGGAATTCTATTAGTGAAAATTTTGTGGGTGTAGGGACTGAGTGTTAAGAAAATCTAATCGTCACATTAAGGGTTTTTCCAAGTAAGGATGACATTCATGTATGAATACGATACACGGATGGATATTTTGAAGCTCGCTATTTAAAATGAAGTAGAATATGTATTTAACATGAACTTTGTAAAAACCGAGAAATGACAGACAAAATGCGAATTCTGTAACTTAGAAGCAATCCATAATGTTAATATCGCTATCATCGCCGCTAAGTTACAAACCAGTATTTACTTGCTAATAGTCCGGAAGGGTAAAATCTAGACACTTCCATTATGAAATATGCTGTCTAATGCTTCCAAGGAAATATACATAGTGCCTAATTTCATAGCAAAGTCTATCTCTTGTGTGGGGTTATCAAAACTTTTAAAACCCCCATGCGTACTTCTCCATCATACACTTTAAAATATTGGCATTGCGGAACCTATCCTCAATGCCTTTTATTTGTTACCATTACTACGAAATTGGAACACTTTCGGAGGGTGGATCCCAGCGCCATTGTCCCAAGAAGAGATTTATCATTCATGTTACAGAGATTAAAAAACATTGAAATCGGAAATCGAAAGTGCACTTTGCTCATTTCAGCTTCCAATACTTTGTACTTCTGCGGTACACACGGGTGGCCACAGTGCGCCTATGATGCCGTACGCCTGGCGGGAACATTGGCAAAATAATGTTCTTCGGTGGTTTTCCCCTCTTAATGTTGGTGACATTTGTGATGTCTTCCAGGGGCTCAGGGGCTCAAGAAATCAAATCGGGAATTAAGTAGGAGGTCATAACAGGACACATAGGTATAACAGGTCAAGTCCAAACCGAAACTTTAGTAGACGACATGGGAGTGAGAGCAGAGACAACGGAGGACAAACGGAGGACAAACGGAGGACATGTTGAGGCTTTTGATGAAAACCCATTTTTCACAGGATATGAAGGGACTCACGGAGACACCGGAATCTTTGAATAATGATGTGGATCAAAGGTTTATAATTACGGAATTTATGGTGAAGGATTCCTTGAGGAGCTTTAAACCATTTAAGTCACCCGGACCTTATGTAATATTTCTGGCTTTACTACAGAAAGAGGCAGACTATCTGGCACCTCATCCAGCCAAAATTTTCACAGCTTGCTTAGGACTTGCATATACTTCGAAAGCCTAGGAGGAGACAAGGGTCTTGTTTATACCCAAGCCCGGCAAGGCAAGTTATGCGACACCAAAGGCCTACAGACCCATAAGCCTTACGTCCTTTCTACTGAAAACCATGGAACGTATTGTGGACACTATGATAAAGAGTAGGGCATCCAGCGATCTGCTCAAATACAAACAGCATTCCTACGTCATGGGAAGGTCAGTGGAGACTGCCCTGCACGAGATTGTGCATAAAATAGAAGAATCCTTCGATGCCAAAACGTACACACTGGCGGTATGCATTGACATCAAGGGGGCTTTTAACAATGTGCGGACCGACACACTGATCCAATCCTTAGACCAGTACTTGGTGGACCCGGTCCTTAGAGACTGGATAGACCATATGCTAAGGAACAGGTGGATAAATTGTGTGTTCTAGGGCATAAATAAAAGAAAGAAAGTGGCACAGGGCACGCCACAGGGGGGCATTTTATCGCCACTCCTATGGGTGACCACCATAAATGACCTATTACGGATAATGACTGAGGAGGGATTTGAACCCGGCTGCTATGCAGACGATGTTATAATTCTTCTAAGGCTAAGGATAAGAACGAGCTATGCAGAAGGGCCTAAAGCGTCTTACATATGACATATGACTGGGCTAGACCCAGAGGTCCTAATGTAAACCCAGAGAATACTGAAATATGCCTGTTCACGAGGAAGACGAAGGTGGGCCAATTTAACTCTCCACGTTTCCTCAATAAAACGATTTCGATATCTGACAAGGTCAAATACTTAGGTGTGATCTTGGACAGGAAACTGAATTGGACGTGTCACATTCAGGAGCGTACAGAGAAAGCTCACAGATGTTGGGCACTATGTAGACGGGCCGTAGGCTCGAAATGGGGCCTGAATCCTAGGATAGTCGACTGGCTCTACAGGATCATGATTAGACTTATACTTACTTACGCCTCAGTAGTTCGGTGGACTGCTATTGAGCAAAGTGCAGCCTCTGCGGCTATAAGATTTAAGGTGATGGGAGTATGGATTGAGGGAGCAGCTTATACCATCGCGGTATAATCGAGGCGACGATAGGAAACCTGGAAGGAAGGGGAGAGGTTTCCGATCGGGTACTTCAGATGAACCATGAAGTCGAGTGCGAGCCACTGCTGCCATCGGCACAGTCACAGATTGACGGAATCCTAGCATTGCCATCTGGAAGATCATGCGGCAAGTGATAGAATGTGAAGGGCATGCAGGGAAGATGATGAGACGTTGGAGCATTTCCTTTGTCATTGCCCGGCTTTCGCGTCAAACAGATACCGGTACTTAGGAGGAGACACAATATCAGACATGAACCGACTTAGGGGAGTGGTATTGAAAACAATTAAAGATTTTGTAAGTAGCACGGAACTCCTTTATATTGTAGTTTTTGAGCGCGCAACAAGCCTATTACTGGCTTAGGTGTGTCATTAATATAATTAATAATTAATATCTGCACCCTCTTTTCAATTTAACCTTACCTAATCTAGGTAATAAAGTAAAATTAATAGATCGGTCAATATGGGAGCTATATCCCATAAAGTATATATATTCTCGATTGTCATAACATTTTATGTCGATCTAGCCATGTCCGTCCGTCTGTCGAAAGAGCGCTAGCATTCAAAGGAGTAAACCTGCAATTTTGCATAAATACTTCTTCATAATGTAGCTCGGTTAGGGTTGCAAATAGGCTAAATCAGTCCATGTTTAGCTAAGACGATCTAGCCATGTCCGTCCGTCTGTCTGTTGAAAGCACGCCACAGTCTTTAAAAATTGAGATATTGAGCCGGAACTTTGCACAAACTCTTTTTTTTTTTTTTTTTTTGTTCATAAGCAGGTTAAATTCGAAGATGGGCTATATCGGACAATATCTCGATATAGCTCCCACATAGACCGATCCGGCGATTTAGGGTCTTAGGCCCATAAAAGCCACATTTATTATCCGATTTTGCTGAAATTTTGGACAGTGAGTTGTGTTAGGCCAATCGAGATCCTTCCTTATTTTAGCCCAGATCGGTTCAGATTTGGATATAGCTGCCATATAGACCGATCTCTAGATTTAAGGTCTTGGGCCCGTAAAAGGCGCATTTATTGTCCGATTTCGCCGAAATTTGGGGCAGTGAGTTGTGTTAGGTCCATCGATATTCTTCTTCAATTTGGCGCAGATCGGTCCAGCTTGAATATAGCTATCATATAGACCGATCTCTCGGTATAATACTTTTGGCCCATGAAAGGAGCCATTATTGTCCGAAATATGAGACTGTGAGTTGTGTTAGGCCTTCGACAGCCCTCTACAATTTTGCCCAGATCCATTTAGATTTGGATATAGCTGCCACATAGACCGATATCTCGATTTAAAGTCTTGGCCCCATAAAAAGCACATTTATAATCCGATTTCGCTGAAATTTGACACAGTGACTTATGTTAGGTTTTTCGACATCCGTGTCGTATATGGTTCACATCGGTCTATATTTGGATATGGCTACCAAAAAGACCAATGTGTTGTTCTACAAAATTGAACAAAGACTTGAATTTATTAGACCACTCAATATCCTTGTCAAATTAAGTCAAAGTCGGACCATACTTTGATAAAGCTGCTATGCTAAATTTTGCTTTTTTCACCGGATTATGACGAAAGGTGGTTTACATATATGCCCGAGGTGGTGGGTATCCAAAGTTCGGCCCTGCCGAACTTAGCACTCTTTTACTTGTTTTCTATACTGCAGTTGTAATAGTAATTAGGAATCTAAATTAACATTTAAACCAACAGAAATAAAATGTGGTATTGCCGCAAGCATATAACTATGCCACACGGTATATAAATAACATTAGCCATTGTATTAGTTATTTAACCTGTTTTTCCCCTTTCCCATCCATTTATACCTGGTCAAATTGTAGCTTTGTGCAAATGTTATTACAATAAATTGTCAATTTTAAATAAATGTTCTACTATAGCTTTTTGTTCACACTTACTTTTAAAAACCAATAAAATCAGCCACCCATGATATTGGGTAACTTATGAGGGACTATTTTTCGAGGCCTTTGTTAATAAAAGAAAGAAAGTTTGTTCCGTTGGAATGTGGAATGTTGATGTGCAAATTTGCGTTTGCAGTTAATCAATGATACCTTTCTTGCCAAATAATTAAGTATTCAGTCAATGGGGCACTAAAGTTGAAATTTGTCACTTTCTATTTTTTATTCGTAGATGGGTTATATTTGAAAATATGGTCAAACGGATTCAAGATCGATATAGGTTTGTGGACTAATAATTCCTGCACTTCAAATTCTAATAGCACGGGGAGAACCCTGTATTGCCATGGTAGTCGACAGATCGTATGAGCACCAAAGAAACATACTTATATAAAAACCAAGTCGAGGGGCTTAACTTAACCCACTGTTTCAAATTTCGAGAGATCGGTCTATATGGCAGCTATACCCAAATCTGAACCGATCTGTGCCATATTGCAGAAGTATATGGAGGGTCTAAACTTAACTCACTGTCCCAAATTTTGGCGACATCAGACAATAAATGCGCCTTTTATGGCCCCAAGACCTTAAATCGAGAGATTGGTCTACAATATATAGCAGGTATATCCAAATCTGAATCGATCTGTGCCATATTTCAGAAATATGTCGAGGGGCTTAACTTTACTCACTGTTCAAAATGTCGACGACATCGGATAATAAATGCGTCTTTTATGGCCCAAAGGCTTAAATCGAGATATTGGTCTATATGGCAGCTTTATCCAATTATGGACCGATCTGAGCCAAATTGACGAAGGATGTTGAAGCCACCAAAGGGTGGAGGTATATTCATTTTGTCATTCCGTTTGCTACACATCGAAATATCCATTTCTGACCCTATAAAGTATATATATTCTTGATCAGCGTAAAAATCTAGGACGATCAAGCGATATCTGTCCGTCAGTACGCCTGTCTGTTGAAATCACGCTAAAGTCTTTAAAAATGAAAATATTGAGCTGAAACTTTGCACAGATTCTTTTTTGCCCATAAGCAGGTTAGGTTCGAAGATGGGCTTTATCGGAATATATCTTGATATAGCCCCCATATAGACCGATCCGCCGATTTAGGGTCTAAGGCCACTAAAATCCACATTTATTATCCGATTTTGCTGAAATTTAAGACAATGAGTTGTGTAATGCCGTTTAAGATACTTCTTCAATTTGGCTCAGATCGGTCCAGATTTCGATATAGCCCCCATATAGACCGATCCGCCGATTTAGGGTCTTAGGCCCATAAAATCCACATTTATTATCCGATTTTGCTGAAATTTAAGACAGGGAGTTGTACTAAGCCCTTCGACATCCTTCCTAAGTTCCTCAATATATATCTGTAATTTCACCTAGATCGATCAAGATTTCCATATAGACCGATTTCTGGATTTAAGGGTTTGGGCCCATAAAAAGCGCACTTATTTTCCGATGTAGCCGAAATATGGGGCAGTGCGTTGTGTTAAGCCCTTCGACATCCTTCTTCAATTTGGCTCAGATCGGTCAAGATTTGAATATAGCTGCCATATAGACCGATATCTTGATTTAAGGTTATGGGGCCATAAAAGGCGCATTTATTGTCCGATTTCTACAAAATTTGGGACAGTGAGTTGCGTTAGGCTCTTCGACATATTTCTGAAATATGGCCCAAATTGATCCAGATTTGGATATAGCTGCCATATAGACCGATATCCTTGGCCCTATAATACACGCATTTATAATCCGATTTCACTGAAATTTGACACAGGACTTATGTTAGGCTTCTTCTAAAAAGACTAATATTTTACTATACACAATTGAACTATGACTTGTACTTATTAGGTGAAGTTGCCTAATAAGTACCTTTTTTAGGTGAAGTTGCCTTTTCTCCTGCCATATATATGCTGCTGTTGAGAAAGACAAGTCATCGCCCTTAGATATGCGTTTATAAACCTTCTTAAATAAAACCAACATTCATTCTTGCAATTAGAATCATTTAAAACTGCGCTGGGAGCACTATCGTCTTGAAAATTCCAAACTGTTTTTGTGTGTGTATGATCAAACATCAACCTAAAGTAATAGCTTTGAAATAGAGGTGGCCGAAGGTAGCCACACGAAGTTGTGCTTCCATTCGTTTTTCCATAGGAATTTATTTGCGGATGTGTATGCTGCCCATCTGTGATTTAAAATATGTTGCAGCGGGTATTAGAATGGAGTGCCTGCAAAGCTCAACGCATGAATGTTTGTTATCTACCGTGACATGCTACCTGACATGCAGGCGTTCTTGTATTCCTGAAAGGATGTCATAGTAGGTGGGCCGATTAATTAGTACATATAGCCATAAAAGAGGAGGCGATAATTTTTAAATGGCCTTAAAAGCGTCTTAGTTGCACTATTTAGCACAAACTCACAATTTTCTTGGTCCAGTATGGGCCTATTACACCATTCGACCAAAGGCCTTGGAATATTACATACTGACACCATTATGATATACGAATGTGTGCTAATGACAACAGACACATTTGCTGCGCTTCTTGTACAAGACTAACCATTATAATTGAAAGCAACGTCCGCTATATTAGACAACCCAGTTTCAGAGCAACATTCACGCAATTACAATTAAATTACATCCATAGTCAAAAGGGTTCCCTTGGATGTCTTGATGTGGCGAGATGCTTTCATAATTACTTCAAAAACCACAACAAAAGGAGCCACTTCTGGTTGGAGAGGACAAAATGCCAACATCAGACCAGCAACCAGCACAAAATGGCAACTCAGGGCAAACAATCAGTCCCAGGATTCAGTGCAAAGGCAACAGTTTCGTCGTTATGGCCATCATAATTACTATTATGATTATTATTGTTATTGTCATAGTAGCGTGCTTATCGTCTCCAATGGTGTTAACTTTGTTTTCATTCATTTGCAGCATTTATGTTGATGGTTGTCAACCCAGGGAGCAATCGTATGATGTTCACTCTTTAATTTCCTTGCTAGTCCTTTGAGTTGTGCTAAGTGCATTTAAAATTTTTGCAGGAATTGCTTTTTGCGCTAGTTTGGTTGACTAGTCGTCTATAGGAATATTGTGCTGCTTAACATTTTTGTGTGCAGTCATTTCATCAATATAAGAGATAGAAAGTAAGGTTCTAGTGGCAGTTAGCATCAGAATCACTTGGACATTTGTAGCTAGTTTCATACCACAGCAAAATATGTGGAGAAAATAAATTTTGAATATCCTTAAAATTTTTAATCAAGTTTTAAAAGAAACGGGATCCAAAAGAGGAACTCCTTCTGTTTGCCTGAGGTGGACAAGCATAGCGCAGGCTAATATCCGTCCGCCTGTCCATCCACCCGTCCGACGAACGAACGAATAAAAAAATCGGCTTAAATTTTGCACAGCTACTTCTATAATAATATTGGACCTTGGGGATATCTAATGCAACCAATCGGTTCATATTTGGGTATGGGGCCCATATTAAATGGTCCTTCGATTTGAACTTTTGGGCCCCTAGAAGAGCAATTATTTTCCTTGCTATGACTTCAACTACCACTTACGCGTCTTTACGCGTAACTAAAGGATTGGTTGGTAGAGACAGCTGATTCTCTAGAACCTTGTGACAAACAAGGCCCCTTTGCATCAACAGGTATGGCATAGTTATGTTAAGTTAGCATGGAGGGGGGGTGGGTGGATTCTATCGGCTTGTACGATCCCAATCCGAAAAGTATCCCCAGTGCTGCGCACAAAATTCCTACTCGTTTTCCATTTTTATACCCACCACCATAGGATGGTGGTATACTAATCTAGTCATTCCGTTTGTAACACCTCCAAATACTGATCTGCGAACCCATAAACTATATATATTATGGATCCTCTCGACATTCTGACATGTCCGTCCGTCCGTCTGGCGAAATCACTATATCGGTTGAACGCGTAAAGCTAGCCGCTTAAAATTTTGCACAGATACGAAATATTGATGTAGGTCGTTGGGTATTGCAAATCATCCATATCGGTTCAGATTTGGATATAGCTCCCATATAGACCGATCTCCCGATTTGACTCCTTGAGCCCTTGGAAGGCACAATTTGAATTTGATTTGGCTGAAATTATGCACGCAGTGTTCTGTTTTGACTTTCAATGACTGCGCTTAGTACGGTCCAACTCGGTCTATAACCTGATGTCGCTCCCATATAAACCGATCTCCCGATTTGACTTCTTGAGCCACTGGAAGCCACAATTTTCATCCTATTTGGCTGAAATTTTGCATGTAGTGTTCTGTTATGACTTCCAACAACTGTGCTAAGTACGTTTCGAATCCGTCCATAACCTGATGTCGCTCCCATATAAACCGATCTCCCGATTTGACTTCTTGAGCCCATGGAAGCCACAATTTTCATCCTATTTGGCTGAAATTTTGCATGTAGTGTTCTGTTATGACTTTCAACAACTATACCAAGTACGGTCTATATCAGACTATAACCTGATATAGCTCCCATGTAAACCGGTTTCTCGTTCATCCTTATTCGGTTGCTAGAGCTTTAATTTTTGCTAGTTTGATAATAACAAGAACAATTGAGGTCGAGTATGAGATTTTTTTTCTAGCGTCACAATTTTCTATTGACTGAAATCTAATTGTTCATGCTACGCAAACCGATCAAAGCTAGAAGAGAGGTCGCGTCTAGGCGCCTGTACTGAGAACCTATAGGATGAGTTCTGTTTCCTCTGACCATAGCACGAATGCGTCAGGCGAGATTGTTGAGTGTGAATATCTTCTCGGATAGTAAATGTCCCTTGGGGCCATAACAACCAATGCGGCCCTTATGGACCCAAAACCTTAAATCGAGAGATCGGTCTATATGGCATCTATATTTATATTTGGACCGATCTAGACCAAATTGCAAAAGGATGTCGAAGGGCTTAACACAACTCACTGTCCCAAATTTCTGCGACATGGGACAATAAATGAGCCTTTTTATGGGCCCAAAATCTTAAATCGGGAGATCGGTCTATATGACAGCTATATCCAAATCTAAATCGATCTGTGCCAAATTTCAGCGACGACGGACAATAAATGCGCCTTTTATGGGACCAAAACCTTAAATCGATGTGGGCCAAATTGAAGAACAATGTCGAAGGGCCTAATACAGCTCACTGTCCCAAATTTCTGCAAAGTCGAAGAATAAATGTGGCTTTTATGGGCCTAAGGCCCTAAAGCCCTAAGGCTGGTCGGTCTATATAGCAGCTTTATCCAAATCTGGACCGATCTAGGCCAAATTAAAGAAGGATATCGAAAGGCCTAACACTACTCTCTGTCTTAAATTTCAGCAAAGTCTGATAATAAATGTGGCTATATCGGCGGATAGGTCTATATGGGGGCTATATCAAGATATAGTCCGATATAGCCCATCTTCGAATTTAACCAGCCTTATGGACAAAAATATAATCGGTGCAAAGTTTCAGCTCAATATCTCTATTTTTAAAGACTGTAGCGTGATTTCTACAGACAGACGGAAGGACACACGGACGGACACGGCTGGATCGTCTTAGATTTTTACGGTGATCAAGAATATATATGTATACTTTATAGGGTCGGAAATAGATATTTCGATGTGTCACAAACGGAATGACAATATGAACATACCCCCATACTTCGGTGGTGGATATTAAAAATCGTACAGACATCACCAATATCTTGACAGGGTGAACGTTTGTAAGGACAGTTAGTTGTCCAATAGGGAATAACAACCAAAATGTTAAAGCGACATACTGTCTTGGAGTTCTTGCCTACCCTGAGTATGACAAAATCCGCATCAAATTGGTGCTGGGCCATAGTGAAGTAAAGGGGGTTGAATGTGTGGACCTCTTGACTGTAAGAGCTAGAGGTCTGCTATCAATAAAGTTGGTGAATGTGAAGCCTTTCAAGGCAGTCCAAGTTAAGGGGCGTGGGCGGCTGACTTTTCATGATTTATAGCGCACAGAAAGCCGATGACTGGCTTAGCTATATGTCTATAGGATCAAAAGACGGATTAAAATCCTTTTCAAAAATCTTTAAACCAACGCCAAATGTTTGAACAAAAATAATTTCTTTTCTATTTCTATTAACAATTTGTCATTGTCATATAATCGGAGTTGCCTGTCATAGTTAAAACAGATTTTAAACCCATAATAAAATTGTTTGTGAATAAGGCTATAGACCACTGACAACTTTAATAATGTTTTTAATATATTCAAACATACGAGAGAAATTTCAAATAATTTTTGAAAGTTTTTCTTTTATTTATTTTGAAGAATTGAATAAATGTGAGTTAATATTTTCGTTATTTACATATTGTTTATCATTGAAGTTAAACATATCCATTATTTGATTAAACTAAAAAGTCTATAAATTTCAAACCCCCTCTTTCCACCATGGGTGAAAGGGTTCATCGCAAGTGTTTCATAATTGAAATAAATGAAGTAATTTACTAACCTAGTCACGCTACTTTTAATAGTTTTACTATGCACATAACGGCCTGTATATAAATATGTATGTAGATCTGTGTAAAGCGTTGTATTCACAGCCTCCCTACATAATGTGTTGGATTGCACATCGCTTTATGGGGTAATATGGGGTTGTATGAGTTCATACTTTTGCCTACTAGAGAAGCAAGGATATCACATGCAGAATATGCTATACCCGTTCAATGAAATGATAGTTTTTGTGTTGAACAAACATCAGTTTCAGAATGTTTATGTTACATAAATTGGAACGAACTCTCCGGCATACACTCACATCGATGTGGCATATAAAATCATGAACGTTATGCACGTGACGCTTATCAATTCTTGGAACAAGTTTAGTAGCCAGGCATAAAATAAATCTGGTGGATCAATGCAAAATTTGTTGAATGGTATTCGATGTTGATCCAAAGGAAAGAAAAGAACACACGGTCTACTGAGCAGCTCAACATCCCCATTGGATGCCAATAGGGAATGTAAGCAAAAAAAACTTTACCAAGATACTTATTTACATACTATGAGATGATTTGTTTCAGAGTTGTTTTTGTTCAGAGATGTTTATGTTAAATTATATTGACATATAAAAAATTGATCATTTCTGTATAATAAGGAGCTTTTGAGAATAATGGGTGTATTTTACACTAATCAGTAACGTGGGTTGGATGTGGAGTATTAACCTAAGTATGATTAACAATATGTTCGGCATTTGGGGAATATATATAGTAGAGCTTTTAATAGAAGAGCTTCTTCACCATCATATATAGAGATGGGTCAAAAATAGAGTCGGAGAGTGGGTTGAAAGCCTACTTTCGAAGTACTAAGTTGCAACCAATCGTATGAGACTGTCTCGTATCTTCCTACCGGAGTAGGGCTCTGCCTCTTGAAGTCTGGACTAGACCACATCATTTTAGAATTCCCAGCCCTAAACTTCAGGAAAATGTAGTAAAAATTGCGGCCTCCATTGGCTCAGAGTGTCAAATTGGCAGATCGGTTTATTTGGCAGCTATTTTAGGTTATCAACCGATTTAGACCATACTTGGCACAACTGTTGGAAGTCATTCCTCAGCTATACCAGGTTATGAATCGATTTCAACTACACCTAGTACTGTTGGTGAAAGTGATACTAAAACACCACGTTCAATATATCAGCCAAATCGGATAATAAATGAGCCCTCTAGAGGCTCAAGAAGTCAAGATCCACGATCGGTTTATATGGCAGCTATATTAAAACATGGACCGATATGGCCCATTTATAATCCCAACTGATCTACACGAACAAGAAATATTTGTGCAAAATTTCAAGCGCCTAGCTTTACTCCTTCGAAAGTTGGCGTGCTTTCGATAGACAGACGGACGGACATGGCTAGATTGACTTAAAATGTCTTGAAGATCAAGAATATGTATAATTTATGGAATCTAAGACGTTTAGTTCGAGATGTTACAAATGGAATGACGAAATTTGTATACTCCCATCCTATGGTGGAGGGTATACAAATATCGAATAGGGCGAATATCGATTGTTGTCAGCATTGTCCCGTGAAGGGTACAGATGTCCACAGTCTGGCGCCATACCAGACGCACATTTTGAGAATCGATCAAAACACCAACGTAAGATCTTTATGTGTTACGAGTGTTTCGTCCATGGCCTGACCCGCCAACTCCTTGCTATCGAACTGTGACCTTTCTGATAATTACCTCCCGGCCCTTTTTCCAAAAATAGTGTCAAGTACGTAGCTGCATAGAGAATGACAACTCTTTTCCTTCCTGGAAAGGTCGCTTGAAAACGCCCATGCTTCGGTGAAAAAAACCAGTTCAGTCTTTCTGATTTATGACAATTCGGACGTCTTCCTTAACGCCCCCTAAACGAGGTCTATAATCGTATAGAGAAAGCGGCCACTCGCCATGATGGCAATGACTTCCACGTAGGAAACTATCTTTGCCTTTTCCTCCTCGAAGCAGTTACGCTAGTAAAAACCTTCCTAACTGATCAATCCGCTGCTCTTGAGCATCGCATTAACCCAATATACCAGAACAAGCCCTTCTCATTCATCAGGAGAGCATGGTCTATCAGATAGTTATATATAGACTCAAACTCCACGTTATGAAAAGCCCAAGCCCACCAAAAAGGTGACCAAAGGGTAAGTCGTTAATCCCCGAATTCCCCACTGTGAACTGACCGACCCTAAGTGCAAACGTGCTAAGAGCAGCATACAAAGTGTCAACAAGGTATTTTAGACGAAGGATGAGAGACTAATTGGCCATTAGTCCTTGGACGGAGTGGCTCGGTTTCCCTCATTCGTCATGAAAAGCACCCTAACCTCCTATCATCCAGTCGGTAAGTATTCCAACAAACCAACCGTCTAAAAATCAATCCAGGAGACAAATGGCACACGGCTACATAACCATCCGGCTCGTTGACTTCTAGGGTTCGAAAGAATTTACCGCCCTGACTAACCTTCCCTACGTTGTGATGTCCATAAGCAGGGACAGTGAATCGGCACAATATTGCATTCGAGAAATGTCGATGCCGTCTAAGCACATCGTTCCGCTGACTATGTCTGGAAGTGTCATAGCTGGACTTTGCTCAGGTTCCGTCTTGTCTGATAATGCTCTCAATGATTTTCGAGTCCTTAGAAAGCCTCCTGCGGAACCTGGACAGGTTGCGATCTATTATCTAGGTAGAAAAAATTAAGCTTGCTCATACTCCATGTGACGTGTTGCTTATTGATCAAAGCGTCATAGTATCGGGTGATCCGAAGTCCTCGGAATATTCTTCTAAAACCCCAATTTTAAGTCGGTTTAGCCATGTCCGTCCGTCCTTCTCTCTGACGAAAGCATGCTAACTTTCGAAGGAGTAAAGCTAGGCGCTTGAAATTGGGCCATATCGGTTTAGAATTAGCTCCTATGTAAACCAATCTCCCGATTTGACTTCTTGGACCCTTACAAGCTCAATTTTTGTCCAATTCAGCTGAAATTTTGCAACTAGTGTTCTGTTAGGACTTCTAATAATACCAAGTACAGTCCGAATCGGTCTATAACCTGATATAGCTTTCATATAAACCGATCTCCCGACGTATCTTCTTGAGCTCCTGGAAGCCCCAATCTTCATCCGGTTTGGCTGAAATTTTGCATGTAGTTCTTTGTTATGACTCTCAACAACTATGCCAAGTACGGTCCGAATCGATCTCCAACCTAATATAGCTCCCATGTAAACCTATCATCTTTATACGGTTCCTAGAAGATTTAATTTTTTCTGGTTTGTCAGAAGTTTGGAAGAATAAAACAAGTAAAAGCGTGCAAAGTTCGGCCGGGCCGAATCTTATATACCCTCCACCATGGATCGCATTTGTCGACTTCTTTTCCCGGCATCTCTTCTTAGGCAAAAGAAAAAGTCAAAATCCCAGATCGGTTTATATGGCAGCTATATCAGGTTATGAACCGATTTGAACCTTATTTGACACAGTTGTTGAAAGTAAAAATAAAATACGTCATGCAAAATTTCAGCCAAATCGAATAGGAATTGCGCCCTCTAGAAGCTCAAGAAATCAAATCCCCAGATCTGTTTATATGACAGCTATATCAGGTTATGAACCGATTTGAACCATACTTGGCACAGTTGTTGGATATCATAACGAAATACTTCGTGCAAAAATTCATTCAAATCGGATAAGAATTGTGCCCTCTAGAGGGTCAAGAAGTCAAGACCCAAGATCGGTTTATATGGCAGCTATATCAGGTTATGGACCGATTTGAATCATACTTGGCACTGTTGTTGGATATAATAAGAAAACACGTCGTGCAAAATTTCATTTCAATCGGATAAGAATTGCGCACTCTAGAGGCTCAAGAAGTCAAGACCCAAGATCGGTTTATATGACAGCTATATCAAAACATGGACCGATTTGAACTATACTCGGCGCAGTTGTTGGATATCATAACAAAACACGTCGTGCAAAATTTCATTCTGATCGGATAAGAATTGCGCACGCTAGAGGCTCAAGAAGTCAAGTCCCAAGATCGGTTTATATGGCAGCTATATCAGGTTATGGTCCGATTTGAACCATACTTGGCACAGTTGTTGGATATCATAGCAAAACACGTCATGCAAAATTTCATTCCAATCGGATAAGAATTGCGCACTCTAGAGGCTCAAGAAGTCAAGACCCAAGATCGGTTTATATGGCAGCTATATCAAAACATGGACCGATATGGCCCATTTACAATACCAACCGACCTACACTAATAAGAAGTATTTGTGTAAAATTTCAAGAGGCTAGCTTTACTCCTTCGGAAGTTAGCGTGCTTTCGACAGACAGACGGACGGACGGACGGACAGACGGACGGACATGGCTAGATCGACATAAAATGTCACGACGATCAAGAATATATATACTTTATGGGGTCTCAGACGAATATTTCGAGTAGTTACAAACAGAATGACGAAATTAGTATACCCCCCATCTTATGGTGGAGGGTATAATTAAGCCTTTCAACTAAATTAATTTTGTACACATTTTTAGTAAAGGGTGATTTTTTTGAGGTTAGGATTTTCATGCATTAGTATTTGACAGATCACGTGGGATTTCAGACATGGTGTCAAAGAGAAAGATGCTCAGTATGCTTTGACATTTCATCATGAATAGACTTACTAACGAGCAACGCTTGCAAATCATGGAATTTTATTACCAAAATCAGTGTTCGGTTCGAAATGTGTTCATTCACCGTAACGTTGCGTCCAACAGCATCTTTGAAAAAATACGGTCCAATGATTCCACCAGCGTACAAACCACACCAAACAGTGCATTTTTCGGGATGCATGGGCAGTTCTTGAACGGCTTCTGGTTGCTCTTCACTCCAAATGCGGCAATTTTGCTTATTTACGTAGCCATTCAACCAGAAATGAGCCTCATCGCTGAACAAAATTTGTCGATAAAAAAGCGGATTTTCTGCCAACTTTTCTAGGGCCCATTCACTGAAAATGATTTGCAAGCGTTGCTCGTTAGTAAGTCTATTCATGATGAAATGTCAAAGCATACTGAGCATCTTTCTCTTTGACACCATGTCTGAAATCCCACGTGATCTGTCAAATACTAATGCATGAAAATCCTAACCTCAAAAAAATCACCCTTTAGAATCCATGGTGGTGGTTTCCCAAGATTCGGCCCGGCCGAACTTAGCACGCTTTTACTTCTTTATATATAGGGCGCACAACAAGCCGATTACTGGCTTAGGCGTATATCCATAGTTGTCAACGTCGGATGCAACAGTGATGTGGCAGGGAGAAGGTGGCATACCTGGCATTAATTTAGCTGCCTTTTGACTCTCCGACACTGCCAATCACATCGGAGCTGCAACGGTTAGTAAGGAAGGCAAATGTAAGTGAGGTATTAATAGGGTGCGATGCGAACTCTCACCACATTTCGTGGGGTAGAACCAACATTAATAAGCGGTTTCAAGCCTTGGCAGAATTTTAGAATACTTACGACCAAATAATACTCATTATTGGTAACACCGCTTCCTTCGTTAATAAGATTAGGGAGAAGGTTTTAGATGTGACAGTATGTTCGGAAAATCTAATCGGTGAGGTTTCGGGTTGGACTGTCTCCATGGAGCATTCCTTTTCAGACCATCCCTAAATTAGTTTTAGAATAGCACGACGAGCGACTAATCCGATAAGCTTGAAAACCAAATTCGGAAGACTACTCAGAAGAATACCTGGTCAAGACAATTGAGATTGTCCAAACATAAAAGACATTGATGAAAATATCAACAGGATTTCGACTGCACTGGTGGGGTCTTTTGAAGATAGTTATCCACTTCAGGAAAGGAAATCAACCCAAGAAAAATCCTAGATGACCGGGGAGATTCGCAATATTGGGAAAGAGGTCCACAGGCACGTCGTAAAAAAGTGGAAGTTTATTGGGATGCTTATTACGCACGGCTCAAGGAATACAATAACATTATTAGAGCTTCAAAACGTGCCTCATGGATGCTTCTCTGCGAACTGATCGATATCGTTAATGACGTGGCTATGATGAAAAAGCATCTCTTAAAAACCCTTGTCCAAACTGTAGACAAAATGGAAGTGAGAGCAGAGTCAACGAAATATGTTGAGGCTTTGTTAAAATAACGCATTTTCCACATGATACGACGGGTCGATGCAATCCGAGTTAAGGACGTGGTCTACGTAACGCTGTGGAATAGCGAAACGGTCGGTAGGACGGCGAAAATCCTATGGAGAGATCCGGATCATGAGAAGACGAGGCAATTAATGAAAGGCAGTAAAAAAGAGGTCAGTATAGATCACTTATGCAAAATCAGTGCTGCAAGTGATAGCATGTGTAGGGCATGTGGAGAAGATGTTGGACCATTTCCTATATCATTGCCAGACTTTCGCGGGCAACAGACACCAGTACTAAGGTGGAGTTACAATACCAGATATGAACCAACTTAGAGGCGTGGTATGGAAAACAATTAAGGATTTTTTTATGTATCATGGAATTCCTAACTTAGGTTTTCTTTTTCGAGGTTACTTTTTAGAATTTTGATCGCACAACAAACCAATTATTGGATTAGGTGTATGTCATGGGACGGATTAACCTAACATCGTACCAAAACGAGGCTACTAAAGGTAGAGAACAGTATACCCTTCGATAGCATTACGGAATATACGCGAATGCCACCGTAGCGCAGAGGTTAGCATATCCGCCTATGACACTGAACGCCTGGGTTCGAATCCTGGCGAGACCATCCGAAAAAATTTTCAACGGTGGTTTTCCCCTCCTAATGCTGGTAACATTTGTGAGGTACTATGCCATGTAAAACTTCTCTCCAAAGAGGTGTCGCACTGCGGCACTCCGTTCGGACTCGGCTATAAAAAGGAGGCCCCTTATCACTGAGCTTAAACTTGAATCGGACTGCACTCATCGATATGTGAGAACTTTGCCCCTGTTCCTTAATGGAATGTTCATGGGTAAAATTTGCATTACTAGAAGACTTTTACAAAATGGATATGGTAAGTCACGGAGTGTGTGTCATGTGGTAAAGGTGAAGTAAATTTACAGTACTTCATATGCCAAAGGCCGATTTTCGATGGCAGACTTCAACTCAATATAATCAGACTTGGATTTACTTGGGGTCATTGACAAAGGTTTATTTGAAGAGCACAGAATTCCCAAAATAGACTTTTATGCATTAGAGATGACGACTAGCAGATTACTGAATCAAGTCTATGTCTCTAGTTGCTTGGGGTAGCATAAAACCCTCATACTACTATCAACCTAATCTTATCCACTATTGTACCGCAGAGCGACATTCCATTGTAGAAAAAAGTTATCCCTTGGATACCAACCCAGTCGTTAAGCATCTAGGGCGAACATGCTAACCTCAGCGCCATGTTGGCTTCCAATTATGGCATCGCAAATATTATAAAAATCCTCTTTATTATAAAGGACGAACACTTTGGAGGTTTTCCTTCCTTCGACCATTTTCTTTTTTTTTACATCGAAGTTTCGGTCAATACTTACTTTCTTGCTTACTATATCCAGCAACTATTTTCACTTTTTGTTTTGTTTTCTGAAAATTTTCTACATAACACTGCGATTTTCATGTTGAATGGCCAAATATCGCTCCATACTTCTTTACATTCCATATGATTGATTTGAATACTATTGAATGCAAGGAAGCATGGAACTTTCAAAGGCTGATGATAGCAAAAGATGATTCAATTATTGTTATTTTAACACTTTTCATTACTAAATATCACTTTTTTACCATAGCTTTCATTGAATGGTATAAAGGCACTTTTCACATTTTGAAAATAGTTATTAAAACATGTTAAAAGTTAAATGAAAAACTACAACACTTTTTCGACACCTCTAAATGATGATGGATGAATTCGTTGCTGATGATACTTTTCCACACTTAATTTCTTTAGTTTTTTATGTATGGACACAGTTGCCATAACAATGGACATAACTTTTTAAGAGCCCTGCAATAAAGCCAAAAAGCCCTATTGCTATAGCTTCCCAAACGTTTAAAATTTAAATATTATGCATGAGGATATTTATAAAAGCTTTGAGGCAATGGCATCCTCGCCGACAATAATTGCAGAGAATTTATGGAAGTTTATAGCCGTTTTTTTCTCGTTCGTTCGTTCAGTAGGTGGCCATAGTCGGGGAGTTTATTTTTTTACTCTGGTTTTCCATATGTTTCTGGGGTTTTTATGGCAAATATAGTTTTAATAAATGTTTTTACTGCTGATGAAGGATTTGCAGAAAAATCCTGGAACAGCAAATTGTGCACCATGTAATAAAAGGGCTCATGTTAAAGAGTATGAAGAGGTTTTGTACAAAAAAAATATCCACAAAAGAGTAAAGTATGTGAAAATGCAGAAAACAGAAAACAACTCCTGATGTGTGTACAGAGCAAAAAGGAAAATTTATTTGAAAAAACCAACTGCAGATGACAAAACTGAAAAACTTTAAATGCATATATGTATATACCAAAAAGAAAAGTTTTTGTGGCAAAGAAATATTTTGCCATGGGAAAAGAATATTTTACTACATAGCATGCAATGCCTTTTTATCTCTTAAAGGTTAAAGGCAAGCATTTTTGAGGTTTCAGATTGGCCTGAAGCCGAGAAATTCCCAGGATGTGTGGACAAACGTTCTATTAACACATGCTCTTCATGTTCAATAAACTAATGATTTTATGTAATGTAATGCCATTTTCCATCTAATAAGAACGGATTTATTGTTATTCAGGGTTCGACCAAATTTTTGTTTAATTTTACCTAGACTTTGATATGATTTCATAATTTGCTGTTCATTCCCCATAATGCCCTGCCTTGCAATGCTTGAATGAATATTATCTTGAGTAATTGTGAAGGTCTTATCCAATGCGCAGCTCGCATCATGAAATGAATGCCAGCACCATATGCACCATACCAGGGAGCGAGCAAAGTATGAACGAACTTTTATCAAACTATGTTGCTTGCTTCTGTCTGGCAATATGGTGCAACGATTGTAGGCCAAAGGGGGTGAGGTGTCAACAGAACCCTATGAGTAAGATGCAAAAATATGTTTGCAAAAAGGGTGTATAACGAGTGGCGTGATAAGAAATTTAGAAAATTCAAATGGAATATATGTTGCTGAACCGGAGGCCACCGTTGGGCAGAGGTAAACATGTCCGCCTATGACGCTGAACCCCTGAATTCGCATCCTGGCGAGACCATCCGAAAAAATTTGCAGCGTTGGTTTTGCCCTCCTAATGCTGGCAACATTTGTAAGGTACTATGCCATGTAAAACTTCTCTCCAAAGAGGTGTCGCACTGCGGCACGTCGTTCGGACTCGGCTATAAAAAGGAGGCCTTTTATCATTGAGCTTAAAACTTGAATCGGACTGCAATCATTGATATGTGAGAAGTTTGCCCCTGTTCCTTAGTGAAATGTTCATGGGCAAAATTTGTTTTTATTTGTATATGTTGCTGAAAGCTTCAATTTGAGGGCAGAATTGAAATCTATTGGCCATAAATTCGTTTTACGTTCTTAAATAACTCATTTGCAGACAAAGCTAAAGCTGATTCCATAGAGTGTTTAATGCAGAAAACCCAATTATTATGTTCCGTTATATTGTAGACATACTATTCTTTGGCATCAATTTGCTCTGAAACATTTGACCAATTTGTTAAGAAGAGAAGCACCATTTGCAAACTACAACGTATTAAGACACTACCCTGAGCTTGCTCTATCCCCAAATCCTTCGATTTCACTACGTTGTACACAACGGGGTCCTTACCAGTAGTTAGACTGTAAACCTCCTGACTACCGTGGCACCAACTTCTTCATCAAACCAAATATAGCTTAGATCCCAAATGTGCAGAGACTAAACTACTGATCGATTGGGAGAAGTCTCTCCTCAATATCTTAAAGAGATGTTTGGGTAAAAGTTTCTTCTAGTATTACAATATATAATTTTTAATGACTGGCAATAATTGGTTGCGATTTAAACATACGGTTAGGGGGTTAAATACTTGAATACTCTTCTCAATAAACTACAGAATGGCTTAATGAGTCTGCAAGGGATCAACCGCAACTTAACCTAATCGCGACTTTGAAAGTTGTTGTTGTTCAATTGTCTTTTATAATCGAAATTGATTATAAAATTTAAATCGATTATAAACTGTCAATGATTATTAAATCGAAATCGATTACAAAATCGAAATCAATTACAAAATCAAAATCGATTACAAAATTGATATCGATCACAAAATAGAAATCTATTATATAATAGAAGTTGACTATAACATCTAAAACGAATAATACATCAAAATCGGTTAAAAACTCAACTGTAATCGGAACCCTATGATTAGGGGGTTAAGTACTTAAGTCCCCTTTCCAATGAACTACAGAATGGCTTAGTGAGTCTTCTAGTGGATCTTCCACAACCTAGTCGAATTGCGACTTTGAAAGTTGTTGTTGTTCAATCGTTTATTAAAATCAAAATTGATTATAAAATTTAAATAAATTATAAACTGTCAATTGATTATTTAATCGAAATGGACTATAAAATCAAAATCGACTAGAAAATCAAAACCGATTAAAAAATCGAAGTCAAATACAAAATCAAAATTATAAAATCTAAATCGAATAAAACGTAAAAATCGCTTAAAAACTCGACAATAATCGGAATCCTACGTTAAAATCAACTCTAAAGTGGCTTTTAGTTAGATTATAGATTATACAATAAAAACGATTATAAATCCGAATGTCAAGTCCGATAATTAAAAAGCAAAATCTATTATGACGATTACGATGTCAGAATATTATCTGAAACCAAAGACGATCATGAAAGTCCACATAGATCACAGAACCAAAATTGCTTACAAAGCTAAATTGTTAAGTCGAATTAAGTTAAAAGACTGAAATCATCTGCAAAGTCAAAGGTAATGAGAGTGATTGTAAGATTCTTGAGTTTAGAGAATCCAGCATTCTTATCAATGGATACTAGAACCACCCTATCCAAGGTTTCACCCCGCCAATCCTATCGTCGCTTTAGCAAAACTATTACGAGATGGCCATAAAAGCCTAGTGGCGGTTCTCAAAACCAATTAGAGGACCATTGAACATATGAATAGTAATTCAAATGATTAAATAACTCAAAAAAAGGTCATAATTTCTCCCATAATTTCTTCTTATTCAGAAAAAAGTATAACCAATAAAAATGAAATATAGATCACGAACTCCAAATCGAAAGGTTAACCAGGTAAGCGAATCGAAAAGGATCCTCAATATAGGCCATGAATCGAAAACCGAAAGATCAAAAAGGTAAGTGAATTGAAAGTGATTTCAAATTACAAAAATGTAAGTGAATCGAAAAGGTCACAGAGGTAAAGCCATTATAAGGGTTATGATGCCGAAATCTCTAGTAGAATCGAAATTGATCATAGAAGCATAATCCAATTCCATCATAAAAACCAAGTCAATTTTAAAGCAGTAATAATTTCAAAGCGAATATCGATAATTATATCAACATCCATTAGAGTTTTGAAACCGATTACAAAGTTGTGACTCGGAAACCTTTTACAAATCAAAATCGATTATTACGTCTAAATCGATCATAAAATCGTAATCAAATAAAACACCAAAATCGATTAAAAACTCGACTATAATCGGAATCCTAAATCGGAATAAATTGTAAAGTTTTAGTTATAACGACAGAATAGTCAATAAAGTCTACCTAGTTTACCATGAAACAACATACCCTCCATCAAAGAATTCCCAACTTTTAGTGGAATATCAGCATCATTTAGTCCATGTTTTTGTAGGATCCTTGAAAAACTTTGCCACGCTACTAGTTTATTTAAAGGATTTTTAGTATTAAAAACTTTTGTTCACTGTTTTTGTTTTATGGCCCATAATTTTACATGAATTTCTTGCACATGCTTTACAATTTATTATTATTATTTTTTTTGTAATATTTTCCTTTATAATTTTATCACACTTTTGAAATTCCATCATGCCTTATGTCAATGCCTTTTATCATAAATTCCAATCACATAAAAAAGTAATTTTGCATCAACCAAAATAACAACAACAAAAAAAGCATCCGGAAAACTGCACGAAAAAGTAATTGCGATAAAAATTTTTAAATATATTACTCGTTTGTAAATTCTCCAGACAATGTTAACCAAAAATAATTAAAAAAAAAAATAACAATACGCGTTGTATCATGGATCGAGTTGCGTTAGAGAGTAAATGAAGACTGTGACATAAACGCCATGTAAACAGAGTTTATATAGGGATTATTTTTAACATACCCTCTGGCCACCGTACTTTGCTGGGGAGGCAGCAGACAAGCGGAAGAAGTACTACAAAACTCTCTCACACGCGAAGTCGTCTTGAAGATCCTAAGCACTGAGGGTAAACAAATGAGAAAACCCTGCTGTGGAGGTACTCTCAAGCATTTCAAAACGAAAAGTAGGTGGCAGGTCATGAAATGTGATTTTGATGTTCTGAAGTACTTGCAGGCACATCAAGTGCCTGCCTCATATGTGCACCAAACAACAGAATTACAATAAACGCATTGGTGCACAATGGCATTAGTCATGTTTAAGCTGGTGGCTGTTCTATCTGCAGTAATTACATGATTTTACCTACTGGAAGAAGAGATTGGTTTGTACCCTCCATGTAGTGCACATATGGATGTTTCAAGACAGCTACCTACTCAAGGGATCGTCGCCGCTTGCCTGTTGGTCGTTCTTAAAACATGAAGCATTAAGAAATTCACTGCTGGGTCTTCCTAAGGTTTACCCGTTTTTAGATTTCTGGCAAATTTACTTTGGATTATTTCTGTGTGTTTGTGTTGAAATTCCTATCAGACTCATTTTTTTTTCCTACATTGTCTGCCGTTCATATGTTGACAACATGTCCACACATATGTGACGGATGCTGTAAGGCGCGATCATTGATCCTTTATGAAGTGTTTTGAGTTTTTGTTTGAGCTCAGGTCATAATGTGACAATACAATATTTTGGGAATTTTTTTGGTGAACTTGGCTATGTTTACTAGAAAGTCTGTTAAATGGCTTGTAACGGCTATTAAATTTCCATAATGGGAAAAATGCCCATAGGAAATACACAGCCGGAAATGGTAATTCTCGATTGTAGCCATTAACAGCAAAGAAACAATATGTAATGGCTTACAGTATCAAGGAATCAATGTCAAGAAAAGTATTTTTTTTTTGTACTATGGGCTGTTGTGCTAGGTCCTAAAATTATTCTAAAGACAAACTCTTAGCCCTGAAAAATACTTGCATCGTGTTCTACTCTCAAATATATTGTAATTTGTTTTAACCCCATATTGTCATTGGATATCCCACATGGGATAAGGCGTTCCCAAAAAAACACTTGGCCCCAAAAAGGAAATTAAAATCGTTTTCTAATCTCAATTACCTTTCATTTGAGCCCCTTATTGCAATCATCCGCAAATATGGTCGGTTTTGACGTGAGCCCTAAAAACTATTAACATCGTGCTCCACTCTCTTTGAGGCCCAAAGTGTCATGGTGAGCAAATACATCCATTATGGGGGTCGGACGTCCCCTAGACAGTTAGTACTGAATGCTAATATCAGATTCGTACTCTACTCCCAAATACCTTTGAGCTCCATATTTCCGTGGAATGCACACATGTCCAGTTTGGGGTGGAGGGGTGTGTTTTTGGGGTTGAGGGGGCGACTCGGTGACTTAGCCCTGAAAATATATATCAGATTCGTATTCTACTGTAAAATTCCCTTTATTTGAACCCCATAATGCAATAGTCAATGAATAAATTCTGTTTGGGGGGAGTGGGAGAGGCAATTTCATGTTCTACTCCTAAATACCTTTTATTTGAGTCCCATATTGCCAGGGTGGATAAATATATCCGATTTAAGGGTGTTTTTTCGGTGGGCGGCCCCCCCTCCCCCCCCCCCCAAATACTTGATTCCATAATTGAATATCAGATTGGTTTTCCACTCTCAAATACCTTTCATTTGAGTCCCATATTGTCGTGGTTGGTCTATAAATATAGTTAGTGGGTTTTTGAGGATGGGGCGGCCCCCCTAGGTACCCCATCCGAAATTTGGATACCAAAGTTTTGAATTTAGGTTACTAAAAGAAATCACACAAAATTTCGCTTAAATCGCACCACCCATCTCCGACATCTGGCGATTCTGAAAATTAAGGTAAGGGGAAGCATCCGTCCCCCCTTCAGATATCACAAAATGTAGAACTTTATTTTCACCACGGGATTATTATGCAACATCTGTGAAAATTCCACGAAAATCAATGTAGCGGGTTTTGAATCTATACGGAACAGACAAAAAAAAACAAACCAACAAACACAAATTGATTTTTATGTATGAGACAAGATAAATTTATTTTATTATATTTTATTTTATACTAGCCGAACCCGGCCCGCTCCGCTGCGCCTTCTTTAACTCTCGAATATCTTTTTAGAGTGGGAACACTTCGCCCTGAATGCGGATGTCGAATTCGTGCCATTGTAGCCTATGACGATGAATGCATTCGAATCCTGGCGAGAACATCAGACACAGCGGTGTTTATCCCCTCTTAATGTTGGCGACATTTGCGAGGTACAATACCATGCATGGTAATTTAAAAAATTTTCCGCAACGAGGTGTCGCACTATGGGACGTCTTTCAGGCTCGGCTATAAAAAAAAGTCCCTTATCATTAAGTTTAAACTTAAATCAGAATCGGGCGGCCATCGGCACTTTGAAATTACTGAAATTAGATATCAAGTTCGTTCTTCATTCCCAACGGAAGTGAAGTTCAGTATAGGGGGAGCTATAGGGCGTACCCCAAAACACTTGGCTCCAAAATTGGATATCCAACTCGTTTTCTACTACCTGTTGGGTAAAATCGGTTCAGCCAAGTATCATAAAGTCACAAGGCGCCCAATGGCTTTTTTGGGGTGGCGTGACCCCCTATATTTCGATCTGATTTTGTATGCCAAATTCGAAATCTACTCCTGAATACCTTTCATTTGAGCAGAATATTTGGGGCTGAGGTGGCCCGATGGGTACATATTCGTATTCTACTCTCCAAAACCTTTCATTTGATACCTACATTGTCTCGAATGGTCCGTCGCCCTTCCGATATATAGCCAGACCAACCTACACAATATGCGAATATTTCGAGAAAATCGCTTCTGCCGTTTTTCAGTCTATACGGAACAAACAAACCGAGTCCCATATATCCGTAATTGGCTAATGTGCCCATTTTGGGCGTTTTTGGTGGGGGTGGGGTGACCCCCTATACTTTGACATGAATTTGTATGCCAGATTCGTTATCTACTCTCACATACATTTCGATATTGTCCTTATCGGTCCACTTTTGATTTTGGGTGTTTTTTTGGGGGTAATGGTGGAGGGTCCGCCCCCTTCTGTTATCAGTTAAATATAAAACCTATTCCTACTTCCTGACCATATTCGTAATCTACTCCCGAATACCTTTCATTTGAGTCCCATATTGTCATGATCGTCAAATAAACCTATTTTAAGGGGTTTTAGAGCTGGGGCGGCCCCCCAGCTATTTGGACACAACTTTTATTATGAAATTCGGACTCCACTCTTGAATGCCATATTGTCCCAATCGGAGCACTTTTATTTTTGGGTAGTACTTTTGGAGTAAGGGGGAGGGTCCGCCCCCTCCCGATATCAAAAAATTATACAGCCTTCTAGACCAACCTACACAAACTGTGAAAATTTCAAGGTAATCGGTTCAACCGTTTTTGAGTCTATACAAAGAAGCATACAAACAAAAACACAAATTGAATTTTTTATATAAGCTTATTTTATTTTGTTTTATTCTATTTTTTTATTTGTTTTTTATTCGATTTTGTTTATTTATTTTTTATCTCATTTTTGTTCATTTTATTTTGTTCTATTTTATTTTATTTTATTTTATTTTATTTTATTTTGTTTTATTTTGTTTTATTTTATTTTATTTTATTTTATTTTATTTTATTTTATTTTATTTTATTTTATTTTATTTTATTTTATTCTATTTTATTTTACTTTATTCTATTTTATTTTATTTTTTTATTTCGTTTTATTTTATTTTATTTTAATTTAATTTATTCTATTTTTTTTTTGTTTTATTTGATTTTCTTATTTAATTTTTTTTTTAATTTTATTTTTTTTATTTAATTTTTTTTTTTTGGTTTTTTCTCTTTTTTTTATTTTATTTCAGTTTATTTTATTTTATTTTATTTTTTTTATTTTAGTTAATTTATTTTATATTATTTAATTTTATTATATTTTATTTTTTTTATATTACTTTATATTATTTTATTTTATTTTATTTATTCTATTTTGTTTTATTTGTTTTATTTATTTTTATTTTTTTCATTTTATTTTATTGTTTTTTTATTTTTTATTTTATTTTACTTTATTTTATTTTATTGTATTTTAATTTATTTTTCTTATCGTACTTTATATCGAATTTATTTATTTTTCCTTTTATTTATTTATTTAATTTAAAAATTTTCGCATTTTGTTTTTTTTATTTTTAAACATATTTTTAATACATTTATTTAAATTTATATTGTTATTACTTTTTTGACCTTAATTTATTCAATTAAATAAATTTATTTAATTTTTTTTTGTTCCATATTTGTCGCCCCGGTAGCCGAATAGTTAGCCTAATAGGAAAACTTGTGCAGGGTTTGTAGGTTCGATTCCCACCATAGGCTTTGTCATTCACTACTGTGGTATCACAATAAACTAAAATCACTGCTACTCTAACCTGACTTATACTACTATTATTATTGTTTAATATTTGTATTATTTTGTTTATTTTTTTATTGTGTACAACTTTTTTCTCCCTGCATTTCCCTTTTTCTAAACGTATGTTTTTAGTGAGGTTTGTAGCTACATCCACGAGTTTTTGGTTGTTCCTTAATAACAATTTTTTCCTACTACGACAAATAAAAGAATTTCATCAAAATATAACAATGAAAACTATAGAATAAATTAAATTGATCATAGCTTGAAAATATAAAAGCAATTAAAACACAGCCAAATACATATAACATGTGTTTATTTAAGCATAAATAATAGGGCTTATCATAGTTAATTTGCATTGAATGAATGCTAAACCAATTCATGTATACTAAATCAAGCGAAAATTTGAAAAAAATGTGATTTGGATGCTTGTATGAATCAGATGAAATCTGCCTTTTTTTTAAGAGGAAAGTATTTATGTACCTCAAACAAAAACGTAATGATATAATACAAATAGCAATGAATATATATCTATTAAAAGAGCATTTATATTGCACAGGAATCCCATCATTCATATAAAAAAATCCTTTACAAACCATGGTATGTGAAGGTGTAATGCCAATAATTAACTAAAATAGCCGCTGAATTGAACTAAAAATGGAATGTTGCATGGCTCCAATTCGACCAAAAATATTAAGCGTCAGTCGCATATAAACTCTCATTTTCCCACAAACATTCCAAGATATTAAGGAACAGCAGGAAGGCCGTTTCCAAAGTGTAGCCAAAACTCCTTCAACATAGAGATGTTTTACTAGTCTGAACTATTGTTAAGTGAGGTAATGCTACCCTAAAAAAATGTTTTGTCCTATAGGCTGTTGTGATCCCAGGAATGTAATCACATTACTAGTTTAGGTTAGATTGAAGGACACGCGACTAGCAAACTCGATTGCTAGCCGCTTTACTAGGAGACCTTAGGTTCATTCCCCCAGAAGAAAAGATGACAAGGAGGAAAACGAAGAATACAAAAAGAAGAAAGGGGAAAATCAAAGCACAAGGCAACAAACAAGTGATTCAGATGAACTAGGGAACCACTCAACTTCTTCAGGCAACTTCGAAAGTCCAGAATAACAAGAAAACTAAGTGCCTAGAGGGAAACCAGGCACGCAATTATGCTGTGTATTCACTCCGTAATTTCGGAAAAGTGACATAAGATTTGCTCGACTGTATCCAACACCTCTTCGTTAGGATCTGCCGTTGCCACGTCAGTTCCACTGGCCAGTCTGGACACCCTTAAGCATCCCTACAACATTCTTCCTTAGCCCGGGATAAGCGACATCCTGTTTCGCAACCCACAGTGTCGTGCGTTTACCGCAGAAATCGTCCGCCCTGCTAAGAAGCTCAAACAAAGGAGGATTCACTGATTCAGGAGCATGATAGGCCCCCAACAGTGATCCACTCCTTGTAAGCTCATGGAGGGGCTCGTTCCCAGCAATCCCTTGATTATCCGTCTCTGCTGGGTCTCGGGCCCTTTTTTAAAGCTTAGCCCAATTTAGATACTGTAAAAACCAATCCATTGGGGGGTATCATTTCGTTTGTGACACCTCTAATGTTCGGTAGAAGGATGGAGGATGACCCCCAAGATGATATATTAGATGTATACGGCCATTGTAGCCAACAGGCACTGGAATTTTGGGGAGGTATGGGAACACAGACTGCGGGGTGAGGGCCGTAGATAACAGGATTCATACGAGGGAGTTTGAGAGGGTCCAGAGACTGACCTGCGTCGAAATCACATGGGCACTGAGATCCGCAACGCAGGCAGGTTTGAAAGCGATGCTGGTTATGCAGCCCATTGAAGCCTATATTCGGAACTGCGAGGCCAAGGTCGTATTTAGGCTAAGAGAGCTCGACATGCAGAAGGAGAACAGGCGCAATCACTGTTCCATTCTGGATGCTGAGGATAGACTAAGGAGGATCTCAGACTATCTGGCAACGGTACCTATTGAGATAAGCACATCCACGATTCGTTTTCCCGAGGGGGATGAATGGAGGGCGAATGTTGTGTTTGAGGAGGATGGGACCGCGATCTTCCCTAATGGGTCCATGAGGAAGTCTGGGACTAGATTGGGGGTCTACTCCGACGCACTCAACAACGGTATATATCTGAAACTACCGAATGAGTATACGGTTTTTCAGGCAGAGGTTTGTGCCATTACAGTAGCCGCAAGAGAAATTCTGGTAGGGGATGTAATGTCCTCAAAACTCAGTATTTATGAGACGCACGATTAGGATCGTTGTATACTATATAACGCTGATATGGGTACCTGGACACGAAGAGATTCCAGGAAACGAAGGAGCGGACGAAGACAAGAAAATGGATTGGTCTGCGCCGGGCGAATCAGTCACCGGTCTTGCCTAAGTGTCATTTGTTGTGCTAGTGAACATAGTAGATGGGATGGGCAATGCGGGGTCGGTAGCGAGATGGGACTCAGCGGATGGTTGCCGGACTGCAAAGGCGCTCTGGCCTCTATTCGAACGAGGTAGAACGAAGGAGTTACTGGTGGTCGACAAGAGGTCGCTGAGCACATTGACAAGCGGACCTTATGCCATTGGCCTCATGGCGGTGCGCATAGGAATCACGCACAATGACTTCTGTTGGGGTTGTCTTGATGACTTGCCCTGCTCATGTCCGGGCCTGCATGGACTCAGGCTCTCATTTTTTGGGAAGGCAGTTTGTCTGCGATCTGGGTGATCTTGAGAACGTTTCTCTGAGAAGTCTCCTGAGATTTGTGGATGGGACGGGAAGGTTTCTACGAAGGATGCGATATGATCCTGCGAAAGCAAATACGGGAGGCATAGCCCTATGCCCTAAAAAAATTACATACATATTGGAACTTATTTCACAGGGCAATACGTTTCGAAACGCACCTAGAAGCTTAAGTTTCTTTCTAATTTGGCAGAAATGTGATGCGTAAAGTACACATATACCCTTCAACTATGTTAAGTTTGGCATATAGGTTGGCATAGTTTGGCCCAAAAAGTAATTGTGGTTTTTTTAAAAGAAAGTAAATGCATTTTTAATAAAACTTAGAATGAACTTTAATCAAATATACTTTTTTTACACTTTTTTTCTAAAGCAAGCTAAAAGTAACAGCTGATAACTGACAGAAGAAAGAATGCAATTACAGAGTCACAAGCTGTAAAAAATTTGTCAACGCCGACTATATGAAAAATCCACAATTACTTTTTGGGCAACCCATATAATGCAGAATCCGGGTGGTGGGTTCCTAAGATTCGGCCCGGCTTAACTTAGCAATTTTTTTACCGCATTGTTCCGATCGGGGGTTGGTTGGGGGGTTATTTGGGACTGCGGCTGCCTTACACAAAAGGTATGGAATCTCTTCCCACTCCATCGGACTACTTTTCTGTTTGAGAGGTTTAATTGTAGGATGTTTTTTTTTAGGGCAAGGAACTCTTGAGTTTTGGCAGCCACTGATCCTTGGAGCTAAATTTTGGATATCCGTATCCGCATTCTATTTTTAAATACCTTACACTTTTATGATTGGGAAGTTCTAAGGGGGTGGGGGCCCTCCTAAGTAATCACCAGTATTCTATTTGAGAATGCGGAATCTCTTCAATGTCGCCAGAATTAGTGAAGGGATAACTACCATAGAAAAATGTTTCTGGTTGCTGCCAGGATTCGAACGTAGGCGTTCTGCACTATGCTAACCTATAGGGACATGCTAACCTATGTCATACGGTGACAATCATTGATTGGATATATGTAGCTCTCTTAAAAACAGATTCTCATATGTGATCTCTTGATCCTGAAGGATCTAATTTGGTCCCATTTGACGGAATTTTGTGATGCGAAGTTGCCCTTATCTCTGAATTGGGCTGAATCACTTGATCTCCTTTCTTAAGCACATAGAGGCTGGACTTGTGCATGAAGAGTTCTATTATGACCCTCAATATCTATACAAAGTATGATGAATAACCTGGTATACCTCCCTCATAACAGAAATCATTGAGATTGGAATTTGAATCGGATAGGCACTCACTGATATGTGAGAAGTTTCGCCCCTGTTCCTTAATGGAATGTTAATGGGCAAATTTGCACGATTTTTCAACTTTTGTTCTTGACCACACTCATAGGGCAGTTATTATAATTTTCACATAACTTGAGGAGCGCAATACATGGAGCAAGCTGTGTAAGATTCCACTCCGTCTAACTTGAACCATTTTTATTCGTCAAATTTAACCCCTTGAGGCCCTAGAAAGCTACATTAATGCGTCTTGGTTTCGATTGGTTTGTTATGTCTTATTCTTCACGAATTGTTTAAGTTTTGTTGATAAGTTCACTAAACTTTTAAAATACCATTTTGGCTAAAAATACATCTATTATGCGATGTATGTCTCGTACAAAGTGACACATCGATTTGATTTTTAAAACTGATGGCTTTTGTTTCGGTTTGAAGGGATTTTTTCAAAACTTTTAAATGCCGTACCTCATGGCGGATTCCAAAATTTTAGAATGGCTTAATGTTTAAATCTTTTTTACTTTTATTTTTTACCTATTTTTGTGTGAATGGATTTTGCTACTCTCAATTGGAAGATTAGTAGACATAAGCAATTTTCTTGGAGAGTTTTGTAATAACGATATTCCGTAATCCCTTTTGTGAGTTTAGCAAAACTTTTCATTTATGGAGAAATCATTTTAACTGCAGCACGAAGTAAATTTGGATATATTCACATTATTTATAAGCCAGCCACATATGTACATAGGGACATGTGTCTTGTGGTTATTTTAAATACCTATTGATCGCATAGAGATATAGATGAAATTATTCTTTCCTTTGAGAATATTTTTAGCCAAGCAGACATATTTTGCTTTTCTGCTTAGAAACGAATGGCAGAGAGGTGGGTATTGTATATGTAAAAAATATATTGTATTGTATTATACAAACACATACATCTAGTGTATACACATACTTATTGAAATAGAATAGTCTATAAGTTCTAGATGTAAGATTCTCCATAAATAGCTACACTGTAAGAGTGTTTTGTGCAGCAAAAGGCCAATATGATATTGTGACCAAATTGTATGCGACATCCTTTTCTTTTATTTGGACACAGATAAAATCCATTTAAATCGAGCAACGTCAACTAAATCCGTGCATTTCCTCAAACATTTGCACACTCACACGCGCAACCACTCTCACCAATACACACTGATAATCAGCATCAACGTTCGTTCGTTCGTTCGTTCGTTCATTTTGTCACTCACACATAGATGCCAACCCCGGGGTGAAAATACATACTGAAAAAGAGTTTCGAGTGCCAACACACTCATACTTAGAAAGCGTTAACACATGTATACGCCCATGCCCGAATTCGTGGCACATTGTGTATAATATTTCACTGGCCGCCGGTATTTGAAGCTAAACTGCGCGAAACTTGAATTCTTTTCCGGCCAAAAACGTAGATGCTTTTATTTTTGGCTTTTGAGTTATGGAATTTGATATGGGGGGGGGGGGGGGGTTTGTAATAGCACAAAGTTTTTATCATTGCTTTATTTTGGAGTCATTTTGTTTTTACCAGTAATCCTTTTCTTTGTTCAAATCTAAATTTTTTAAACGTTTTGTTTAAAGGCCATTGTCTACAAATTTTCCTTTTTTCTCTTGTTATATAACATTTAGTTTTTTTTTACAAAATACACATTTAGTTCTTCTTCATAAAAATGTGGTTTTTTCTTGATTTCCATAGTTCACTTCTTAGTTCACTTTTATGGTTTTTTGTTTTATTGTCCACTTTTGCCACTTTTTGGGTGATTGCCCGACCCATCTCCTTTTGATGCTTTTCCACTACTTTATATGTATCTCGGAAGTAGGCTTTTGTGTGTCGTGGCGTGTCGGTCGAAACAACTAATGTTTGCCGATCGAGTTCAGAAACAGCAATGCACATAAAAATGCAAAATTCTCTACTTAGTCTCATATCGCTAAAACTGTACCACCACAACTCAACACTCAGACACATACAGAATGGGCACCGAATAAGCGGTGCGCTCACTTATACTTGGACACCGGCACACTCCCATGGCAAGAGGTGTCTCCACCAAGAACTTGCTAACCCCACTCGCTGAATAAAGCAAGTGTAGTTAACACAGAACTACCTACACACACAAGCATACTCACACTCCTATACATTAGCCAAAAGCCCCCCAGAACACAGGAACACACCAAATGATTGGCGATGACGATTTCAAAGGTGTTTTGTGGTGTGCGTGCATTTTGTTCCCAAAAATATAATCCCAAAAGTTAAAGAGCCTCCATTTACACTCACGCACACATCCATACTGTAGTATCCCCCATCCACATCGATCGTGTTCGTTTTGCCTCGGCGATTTGCATAAGCACGATCTCTAGGCGATTGTAGAAATATCTCGCGCATGCTCTCTGCGAAAAAGAATCCCACTAAAAATTTATTTTAGTGTCTTATTCATGGCATATCTTTTGCTCGCTCGCTGGCTTGCTGTTCGGTACAGTGTGATGGGTTCTAAACTTAGAACTCATCATCACCAGCATCATCCTCAACGGTACAGAAGCCATGAGCCATTCTCCCTCGACACTTTTTGCCCCCTGCCACATCATGTCCATCCTGGGCAGTGTTGTTGCTGGTATATTTATTTATTTCGATGGTATTGTCGCAAGCATCTTTCATTTGATTCATCAGCAGAGCTCGGCAACAATTTTGGCCCATAAAAAAAACGTTTCTTTACAAAATAACAACATTGGAATAATTTATTTATTTTTTCGTTTTTTTTTTTTTTTGTAAAGTTTTCGCTGCCGCAACAAGCGAAACGTGATGATGACCGTAATTTCACAACAAAATTGAAAAGAAATATATTCACATTTCTACATAGATACACGCATATATGATGTGCGTATATACAATGGGAAATACCCTATGTCTATTCGTGTATGTCCGTCGCATTGGAACGGGTCCATAACCCAAACATGGCCAGCAGCATTGTCTGCCAATACAAAAATAGTCTTTTCACTTGGCATCGTCTTGCGTTAGAAACAACCAAATCAGTCTTAATATTGTCGTTGTGGTTCTAATGGTTTACTACGTAATGTACCATCTCGCGTACAGTGTTGCCAAATTTATGATATTGAATACTAACTTTATTTTTTTTACCATATTTTAATATTTTAACCATTTCATTAACTAATGACAGCTATATCCAAATATAATCTGATCTGGACCAAGGCTGCGAAGTCGAGGTATTTTACTTGTGCCTGACTCCAAAAAAATTGCTCGACTCCGACTCTGAAGTTGAATCCGAGCACTTAATTTTTATACCCACCACCACAGGATAGGAGATATAGTCATTTAGACATTCCGTTTGTAGCACATCGGAATATACATTTCCGACTCAACAAAGTATATATATTTCGGATCGCTGTAAAATTCTAATACGATTTAACTATGTCCGTGTGTATGTCCGTTACATGTAATCACGTTACAGTCTATAACAAGTAAAAAGGCGTAAAGTTCGGCCGGGCCGAACTTTGAATACCCACCACCTTCGTCAAAATCCGGTGAAAAATTCATTCGTTATGCCCCATAGCAGCTACATCGAAATAAGTTCCGATTTGGACCAAATAATAATAAAAACAAGTAAAAGCGTGCTAAGTTCGGCCGGGCCGAATCTTATATACCCTCCACCATGGATCGCATTTGTCAAGTTCTTTTTCCGGCATCTCTTCTTAGGCAAAAAAGGATATAAGAAAAGAGTTACTCTGCTATTAAAACGATATCAAGATATGGTCCGGTTCGGACCACAATTAAATTGTATGTTGGAGGCCTGTGTAAAATTTCAGCCAATTCGTTTAAGAATTGCGCCCATTGGGGCTCACGAAGTAAAATAGAGAGAACGATTTATATGGGATCTGTATCGGGCTATAGACCGATTCAGACCATAATAAACACGTTTGTTGATGGTCATGAGAGGATCCATCGTACAAAATTTCAGGCATATCGGATAATAATTGCGACCTCTAGGGGTCAAGAAGTCAAGATCCCAGATCGGTTTATATGGCAGCTACATCAGGTTATGAACCGATTTGAACCTTATTTGACCCAGTTGTTGAAAGTAAAAATAAAATACGTCATGCAAAATTTCAGCCAAATCGGATAGGAATTGCGCCCTCTAGAAGCTCAAGAAATCAAATCCCCAGATCTGTTTATATGACAGCAATATCAGTTTATGAACCGATTTGAACAATACTTGGCACAGTTGTTGGATATCATAACGAAATACTTCGTGCAAAAATTCATTCAAATCGGATAAGAATTGTGCCCTCTAGAGGGTCAAGAAGTCAAGACCCAAGATCGGTTTATATGGTAGCTATATCAGGTTATGGACCGATTTGAACCATACTTGTCACAGTTGTTGGTTATCATAACAAAACACGTCGTGCGAAATTCCATTCCAATCGGATAAGAATTGCGCACTCTAGAGGCTCAAGAAGTCAAGACCCAAGATCGGTTTATATGGTAGCTATATCAGGTTATGGACCGATTTGAACCATACTTGGCACTGTTGTTGGATATAATAAGAATACACGTCGTGCAAAATTTCATTCCAATAGGATAAGAATTGCGCACTCTAGAGGCTCAAGAAGTCAAGACCCAAGATCGGTTTATATGGCAGCTATATCAGGTTATGGACCGATTTGAACCATACTTGGCACAGTTGTTGGATATCATAACAAAACACGTTGTGCAAAATTGCATTCTGATCGGATAAGAATTGCGCACGCTAGAGGCTCAAGAAATCAAGACCCAAGATCGGTTTATATGGCAGCTATATCAGGTTATGGACCGATTTGAACCATACTTGGCACAGTTGTTGGATATCATAGCAAAACACGTCATGCAAAATTTCGTTCCAATCGGATAAGAATTGCGCACTCTAGAGGCTCAAGAAGTCAAGACCCAAGATCGGTTTATATGGCAGCTATATCAAAACATGGACCGATATGGCCCATTTACAATACCAACAGACCTACACTAATAAGAAGTATTTGTGCAAAATTTCAAGCGGCTAGCTTTACTCCTTCGGAAGTTTGCGTGCTTTCGACAGACAGACGGACGGACGGACGGACGGACGGACGGACGGACGGACAGACGGACGGACATGGCTAGATCGACATAAAATGTCACGACGATCAAGAATATATATACTTTATGGGGTCTCAGACGAATATTTCGAGTAGTTACAAACAGAATGACGAAATTAGTATACCCCCCATCTTATGGTGGAGGGTATAATAAGTCATTGCTCAATTGTACATAACAAATTATGGGTCTTTTTAGTAGCTATATCTAAAATTAAACCGATCTGAACCATAAACGACACGGATGAAGAGAAGCCTAACATAAGTCACTTAGTCAGATTTCAGTGAAATCGGATTACAAATGCGCATTTTATGAGGCCAATGCTTTAAATCAAGATATCGGTGTATAAGGCAGCTCTATCCAAACCTGGACCGATTTGTTCCAAGTTTCAGAAAAATGTCGAAGAGCCTAACACAACTCACTGCCCCAAATTTCGGCGACATCGGACAACAAATGCGCCTTTTATGGGCCCAAAACCTTAAATCGAGAGATCGGTCTATATGCCAGGTATATCCAAGTCTGGACCGATCAGAGCCAAATTGAAGAAGAATGTCGAAGGGCCTAACACAACTCACTGTCCCAAATTTCGGCGACATCGGACAACAAATGCGCCTTTTATGGCCCCAAAGCCTGAAATCGAGAGATCGGTCTATATGCCAGGTATATCCAAGTCTGGACCGATCAGAGCCAAATTGAAGAAGAATGTCGAAGGGCCTAACACAACTCACTGTCCCTAATTTCGGCGACATCGGACAACAAATGCGCCTTTTATGGCCCCAAAGCCTTAAATCGAGAGATCGGTCTATATAGCAGCTATATCCAAATCTAGACCGATCTGTGCCAAATTGCAAAAGTATGTCAAGGGACCTAACCTAACTCACTGTCCCAAATTTCGGCGACATCGGATAATAAATGCGCCTTTTATGGCACCAAAGCCTTAAATCGAGGGATCGGTCTATATGGCAGCTATATCCAAATCTAGACCGATCTGAGCCAAATTGAAGAAGTATGTCAAAGGGCCTTACACAACTCATTGTCTTAAATTTCGGCAAAATCGGATAATAAATGCGGCTTTTATGGGCCTTAACCCCAAAATCGGCGGATCGGTCAATATGGGGGTTTCATCAAGATATAGTCCGATATTGCCCATTTTCGAACTTAATTAGCTTATGAACAAAAAAAGAATCTGTGCAAAGTTTCAGCTCAATATCTCTATTTTTAAAGACTGTAGCGTGATTTCCACAGACAGATGGACAGACGGACGGACAAACGGACGGACAGGCGGACGGACAGACGGACGGACGGACAGACAGACAGACGGACGTACAGAGGGACGGACATGGCTAGATCGTCTTGGATTTTTTTCCCTGATCAAGAATATATATACTTTATAGGGTCGGAAATGGATATTTTGATGTGTTGCAAACGGAATGACAAAATGAATATACCCCCATCCTTTGGTGGTGGGTACAAAATGACCAATATTTTTGACAAAAAGTGGTTTACATACATACCCTAGGTGGTGGGTATCCAAAGTTCAGCCTGGCCGAACTTAACGCATTTTTACTTGTTGAAATTCCATAACTCACAATACAGTATTTAAGGCAATTGATACAGAGCTCATAGTGATTAAGGGACGAAAATTCTAATCGAAATTTTTTAGTTCTGTTGGTTTTAACCGTAGATTAGAGCACAGTGAAATATTATTTAAAACATTCTAAAAATTACTTTTTAAATATTAAATTTTCTTCGGAGGATCTATGAGAGCTATATCTTAATCTTAACCGATTTCTATGAAATTCGCCATTAATGTCGAGAGTCATTAGAAAATCCCTTCTGCCAAATTTCGAAATAATCGGTTAACAAATGCCCGTTTTATTCCATTATAACAGCAAATCGGACGAACATATATGGAAGCTATATCTGACTCTGAACCGATTTTTTCCAATTTCAATAGGCTTTGTCTCTAGGCCAAAAACATGCCTGTACCAAAATTGAAGACAATCAGATGAAAAGTGCGACCTGTAGTTTGTACACAAATAAACATGGACAGACGGACAGGCGGACATAGCTAAATCGAATCAGAAAGTGATTCTGAGTCGATCGGTATACTTCTCAATGGGTCTATCTCTCTTTCTTTCGGGTGTTACAAACAAATGCACTAAGTTATAAAACCCTGTACCACAGTAGTGGTGTAGGGCATAAATAGTCAAACAAGTAGTACTCTGATTATGGTGAGGAAAATCGCAAATCAAAAATTATAGTGGCTACACACGAAGAATTTTAATTTAATCACGATCACTTGATTAGATTTGGATCTCTCTCTCGAATCCCGTGACTCACGCTTAACACGACTCACTTGCTCACCTCTAGTTCAAATACCTCCTCAATCAGCATCCGAAATATGTCATTGATGGTAGTCACCCGTGCCCTAAACCACTTTCTCCTGACGTAAAGATAAATGTCATGGGACCCAAAATTTATCCACCTGTTCCATAGCATATCGGTTTTCCCGTCTCTAAGGACCCGATCCACCCATTTCTGGTTTAAAGATTGGATTAGTGTTTCGGTCCCCACATTGTTGATGTATACCTCGATGTATACCTCCAATGTGTATCTCTTGGTATTGAAGAATCCACAGAAGTAACCACCGACCTTCCCTTTATAGGCATTCTGTTTGTATTTAAGCAGTTCGTGGGATGAAAATTTTCCCATGAACATTCCATAAAGGAACAGGGGCAAACTTCTCACATATCAATGAGTGCTGGTAGATACAAGTTCAAGCCTTGTGGGTCTACTTTTTATATCCTCCACCATAGGATGGGGGAATACTAAATTTGTCATTCTGTTTGTTACTCTTCGAAATATTCGTCTAAGACCCCAGAAAGTATATATATTTTTGATCGTCATGACAGTAGCTGCCATTTAAACCGATATGGGATCTTGACTTTTTGAGCCGCTAGAGGGCACAATTCTGACCCGATTTGACTGTTCTGATATCAAACAACTGTGCCAAGAATGGTTCAAATCGGTCCATAACCTGATATAGCTGCCATATAAACCGATCGTGGGTCTTGACTTCTTGAGCGTCTAGAGTGCGCAATTCTTATCCGATTGGAATGAAATTTTGCACGACGTATTCTGTTCTGATATCCAACAACTGTGCCAAGAATGGTTCAAATCGGTCCATAACCTGATATAGCAGTCATATAAACCGATCTTGGGTCTTGACTTCTTGAGCCTCTAGAGTACGCAATTCTTATCCGATTCGAATGAATTTTGGCACGTAGTATTTCGTTATGATACCCAAAACTGTGCCAAGTATGGTTCAAATGGGTTCATAATCTGATATAGCTCTCATACAAACAGATCTGGGGACTTGATTTCTTGAACTTCTAGAGGGCGCAATTCCTATCCGATTTGGCTGAAATTTTGCACGATGTACTTTCAACAACTGTGTCTAATAAGGTTCAAATCGGCCCATAACCTGGCATAGCTGTCATATAAACCGATCTGGGATTTTGACTTCTTGAGCCCTTAGAGGTCACAATTATTATCCGATTTGGCTGAAATTTTGCATGAGGTGTTTTATTATGACTTCCAACTACTGTGCTAAAAATAGTTCAAATCGGTCCATAACCTGATATAGCAGCCATGTAATCCGATCTGGGGTCTTGACTTATTGAGCCGCTAGAGGGCACAATTCTTATCCGATTTGGCTGAAATATTGCGTGGCGTGTTTTGTTATGACTTCCAACAACTAAATTAAGAATGGTTCAATTCGGTTCATAACCTAATATAGCTGCCATATAAACCGATCCGGGGTCTTGACTTCTTAAGCCTCTAAAGGGCGCAAGTATTATCCGACTAGGCTGAAATTTTGCATGAGGTATTTTATTATGACTTTTAACAGCTGTGCTAAGAATAGTTCAAATCAGTTCATAACCTGATATAGCTGCCATATAAACCCATCTGGGGTCTTGACTTCTTGAGCCACTAGAGAGCGCAATTATTATCTGATTTAGCTGAAATTTTGTATAAAGGCTTCTCTTATGCCCTTTAACTTGGCATGAATCGGTTTATTGCCTAATACAGCTGCCTTTTAAACTGATCTTCCTATTTTACTTCTTCAGCCCCTAAAGTGCACAATTCTTACTAGATTTGGCTAAAATTTTACACAAAGACCTCTATTATGGTCTCCAATATGCAGTTCCGAAATCCGAAATGAACCATAACGTGATATTGTTCCAATCACATAACAATTATTTTCCTATCCTTTGTTTGCCTAAAAAGTGATACCGCGGCAAGAGCTCGATAAATGCGATGCATGGTGGAGGGTATATAAAATTCGGCCCGGCCGAACTTAGCACGCTTTTACTTGTTATAGTCCAGGCCGAACGGCATACCGAAGTGCGCCACCTCTTTGGGGAGAAGTTTTTACACGGCAGGGTAGCTCGCAAATATTGGCAATAGTTTTCCGTCATAGGCGGATATGCTTAACTTTCCGCTCTTTATCATGGTAGCCACAATACGTTCCATGGGGTTGAGTAGAAAGGATCTAAGGATTATAGGTCTGTTGGCATTTAGTGCCTCAAATTAGTACTGGCCATATCTGGCCGGTCGTCTAACCACCCATAATTCCCTCAAGCCTATAACGGAAACTTATTGAAAGGTTTACAAAAAATGGAGTAGATCTAGCATTTAAAATTAAAAGCCCTCAAAGTCCTTCGACATAGTTTTTAGACAAATTATGATCATATGGCATTCAAATGAAGGAAGAATAAAAAGTAGAATATAAATATTCAAAAGGAGATTTTGTTTTTTATATTGTAAAAGAGTAGGCTATTACCGTAGAACTTCCCTTCGTGAAATATGGTGGAAGGTATATAAAATTCGGCATTTCCTAACTTTATATCTACATGCTGGTTTATATTATCTTAAAGTTTCATTCCACAATTAACGCAAAGAAAGTTTAATGAATGCAATATTCAAGGGATTTTAAATTGTATAAAATTGAAATTCAATTTATAGAAAATCGTTTCTTGTCCTAGAATGACTGTAAAGTGTGTCCGAATATACGCTTGAATGAACGAAAGAAGAATTTGTCCTTTTAAATGCCTTATCAAATATATAATTTCTTTTGACGTTATTTTTGTGGTCGTAAATATCTATTTATGTATGTGTTCATACATATGTATATGACATAAAGACATATACGCGTGTATTTGCAAAAGTAGACTATTCTACATTCCAAGTGAAATTAAATTTCCAACTGGCATGCAACATACCAATATAACGCATCTTTTGAGATGACGAAGCTAAATCAAGAAATTGGGCTTTGGCCAGATTGGGTTAAGGCGGTAGTTTGCCATTAGAGTCACTCAGACATTTTTATCCATTGTGATACCACAGGAACAGGAGAAGGAATATGCCTTCTAGTTCCTACTGTTGAACCGTCCAGATCGCTTTAAAGAGCCCAACAACTTGTTAATTTTCACATCCGCTAAATCAGACAGGTTCTCAAAGAAATGAGAACCTAAATGGAACTCCCTCTGACTGCTAGTGCGGCACACACACACACACCGAAGGTGTTCTATTAGAATCACTCATTTCTGCGTGTGTGTGTGTCCCGCACTAGCAGTCAGAGGGAGTTCCATTTAGGTTCTCATTTCTTTGAGAACCTGTCTGATTTAGCGGATGTGAACATTAACAAGTTGTTGGGCTTTTTAAAGCGATCTGGACGGTTCATCAGTAGGAACTAGAAGGCATATTCCTTCTCCTGTTCCTGTGGTATCACAATGGACAAATGAGTGATTCAAATGTATCTTCTTCTTCGATGTCCTCACAGCTTTTGAAAAAGTCAATCAGTCAACATGTTTATCTATCAGACAGTGGTCTGTCATAACGGACACAATGACTGAGACAACTGTTCTATCCATCGTCAGCAAAACGGTAGACTTTTGAAGTCTAGATTGGGTCACATCATTTTGGAGTGTTCACAACCCGCACTTTGTAACCATCTGTCATTCGTTGCCCTTCGGGCCTGATCCTGAAGTCCTAGTATGTATGTCGCTAGAGGCATTCCCACAGATTCCAGTTCCTCTGGAATGTGTTAGGTAGTTCCTAGTCTCGTCTGCTCTAAAATTTTCTGGGATATCTCTGTGGCCCCGCACCAAGAACAGGCAAATTTTGAACTATTCAGCCATCTTCGAGGCCGGTTTTTGAATACAGAAATATATTCCCAAGATATTTAATGGCTGTCTGTCTTTCAGAGAAGATATTTATGTCAATAGTCGTTGTTACATTATATCTTAGCCATTCCATCACTGAAGGATCCCTGCTTGATACACACTGCAGTAGTCGGGTAATCTTCTTGATATGACCAGTTCTAGCCCAAAGCTCACCTGATAGTCTAGTTTGGATCCATCCGTATAGAAGTCTGTGTAGTTTCTATTACCATGGAGAATAAAGTCCCAAACGGTTTGATAAGGAATAGTGGTACAGAAAAGCGGCTCGGGCCGTTTTTATAACCTACACCACTACTGTGGTACAGGGTATTATAATTTAGTGAATTAGTTTGTAACACCCAAAAGGAAGAGAGATAGACCCATTGATAAGTATACCGATCGACTCAGAATCACTTTCTGATTCGATTCAGCTATGCCCGTTTGACTGTCTGTTTATCTGTCCGTCTGTCTGTCCGTCTGTCTGTCCGTCTGTCTGTCCGTCTGTCTGTCCGTCTGTCTGTCCGTCTGTCTGTCCGTCTGTCTGTCCATCTGTCCGTCAGTCTGTCCGTCTGTCTGTCCGTCTGTCTGTCCGTCTGTCTGTCTGTTCGTCTGTCTGTCCGTCTGTCTGTCTTTCCGTCTGTCCATGTTAATTTGTGTACAAACAACAGGTCGCAATTTTTATCCGATCATCTTCAAATTTGGTATGAGCGTGTTTTTTGGCCTGAAGACGAAGCCTATTGAAATTGGAAACAAGTAAAAGCGTGCTAAGTTCGGCCGGGCCGAATCTTATATACCCTCCACCATGGATCGCATTTGTCGAGTTGTTTTCCCGGCATCTCTTCTTAGGCTAAAAAGGATATAAGAAAAGAGTTGCTCTGCTGTTAAAACGATATCAAGACATGGTCCGGTTCGGACCACAATTAAATTATATGTTGGAGACCTGTGTAAAATTTCAGCCAATTCGAATAAGAATTGCGCCCATTGGGGCTCACGAAGTAAAATAGAGAGAACGATTTATATGGGATCTGTATCGGGCTATAGACCGATTGAGAAAATAATAAACACGTTTGTTGATGGTCATGAGAGGATCCGTCGTACAAAATTTCAGGCATATCGGATAATAATTGCGACCTCTATGGGTCAAGAAGTCAAGGTCCCAGATCGGTTTATATGACAGCTATATCAGGTTATGAACCGATTTGAACCATATTTGACACAGTTGTTGAAAGTAAAAATAAAACACGTCATGCAAAATTTCAGCCAAATCGGATAGGAATTGCGCCCTCTAGAAGCTCAAGAAGTCAAATCCCCAGATCTGTTTATATGACAGCTATATCAGGTTATAGACCGATTTCAACCATACTTGGCACAGTTGTTGGATACCATGACGAAATACTTCGTGCAAAAACTCATACAAATCGGATAAGAATTGTGCCCTCTAGAGGCTCAAGAAGTCAAGACCCAAGATCGGTTTATGTGGCAGCTATATCAGGTTATGAACCGATTTGAACCATACTTGGCACAGTTGTTGGGTATCGAAACAAAACACGTCGTGCGAAATTCCATTCCAAACGGATAAGAATTGCGCCCTCTAGAGGCTCAAGAATTCAAGACCCAAGATCGGTTTATATGGCAGCTATATCAGGTTATGAACCGATTTGAACCATACTTGGCACAGTTGTTGGATATAATAAAAAAAACACGTTGTGTGAAATTTCATTTCAATCGGATAAGAATTGCGCACTCTAGAGGCTCAAGAAGTCAAGACCCAAGATCGGTTTATATGGCAGCTATATCAGGTTATAAACCGATTTGAACCATACTTGGCACAGTTGTTGGACATCATAACAAAACACGTCGTGCAAAATTTCGGATAAGAATTGCGCACTCTAGAGTCTCAAGAAGTCAAGACCCAAGATCGGTTTATATGGCAGCTATATCAAAACATGGACCGATATGGCCCATTTACAATACCAAGCGACCTACACTAATAAGAAGTATTTGTGCAAAATTTCAAGCGGCTAGCTTTACTCCTTCGGAAGTTAGCGTGCTTTCGACAGACAGACGGACGGACATGGCTAGATCGACATAAAATGTCGCGACGATCAAGAATATATATACTTTATGGGGTCTCAGACGAATATTTCGAGTAGTTACAAACAGAATGACGAAATTGTATACCCCCAATCTTATGGTGGAGGGTATAAAAATCGGTTCGGATTTTGGTATAGCTCCCATGTATATGTTCGTTCGATTTGCAGTAATACTGCCATAAAATGGTCATTTTTTACCCGATTCTTTCGAAATTTGGCAGGAAGGATTTTCTTATGACACTTTACATTACAAGTGAATTTCATTGAAATCGGTTCAGATTTGGACACAGCTCCCATATATATGTTCGTCCGATTTGCAGTAACAATGAAATAAAATGATCATTTGTTACTCGATTCTCTCGAAATTTGGCAGGAAGGATTTTCTAATGACTCTCGACATTACTGGCGATTTTCATGCATTTATATATAGCTCTCATATATATATCGCCCGATTTTAACATCTAGAATCACAGCAAGCGCATTTATTGATCTTGCCAAAATTTTGCAAAACGCTTTCCTTGGTGACTGCCACAGTATCTGAAAAGTTTGCTCGAAATCGGTTCAGAATTAGATATAGCTCCCAAATATTTACGTTCGTCAGATTTTGGGAAATTTTCAATAATGTTGTCATTTGTCAACCGTAGTTATTAAAGTTCGAACAAATTTGCTCGAAATTTTATAGGGATTGTTCAACAACCCATATGAAAACATCCGCCGAGATCCATCAAAATTGGTTCAGAATTGGATATAGCTCCCAAATTGTAATTAGATGGTAGGTGTAGGGTATTATACAGTCGGCACCGCCCGACTTTTGCCCTTCCTTACTGGTTTAACATAGTATCAAGGCCAACACATTGTCCACTGCCGCGGCAGGACCAAAGAGAAAGCTCCCTTAGCCTCGCAGCGGTGATCGCAGCCATTTGTCTAGCCACATTGTCCAGAGGCAGTAGGATGGTGTCGTCCTCAGTGCGGCAGTTATGCACAGACAAGTCATTCTTTTGATCCGACTGAGTATTGAACAGTAGTTGGACTGTTGAAATACTGTCTTCCAGACTACAACACCATATTGCATTGTAGGTCTGACAACTTCATTATATACCCAGTACATGGCACGCGGTTTAAACCCCCCACCTTTTGCCAATGGCTCTCTTTCAGGTGTATTTCGTAAGAGTTGCTTTTCTTGGCCTTTCCTGGTTATGACTCCTTGGTAAGCACAATTGTTGGAAGTTATAACAGAACACTACAAGCAAAATTTCAGCCAAATCGGACAAAAATTGCGACTTCCAGGGGTGGCAGAAGTCAACATTTTATTTCACGCGGTCGCGTGTTCAATTGGCCGCCTAGATCGTGCGATCTAATGCATTTATTTTATGCCAAAATTAGATTAAGGGGATGGATCATTTGAGGCCCAATGTTTATGTGTTTTTATACCCACCACCGAAGGATAGGGGGTATATTCATTTAGTCATTCCGTTTGCAACACATCGAAGTATCAATTTCCGACCCTACAAAGTATATATACATCGGATCGTCGTAAAATTCTAGACGACTTAATGATGTGACTAACCGTCCGTCTGTTTTAAAGTAGATTACAGCCTTAAAAAATTGAGATATTTAGCTGAAATTTGGCACAGATACGTCTTTTTGATGGACGCCGGTTAAGTTCTTGACCTGGCCAAATCGGACCATATTTGGATATAGCTGCTATATAGACCGATCTGCCGATAAAGGTACTAATGCCCAAAAAAGCTTTATTTTTTATACGATATAGCTGAAATTTGAAACAGTGGGTTAATAAAGGCCTCCTGACATCTGACCGAAATATGGTTCAGATCGGACTATACTTAGACATATAGACCGAACTCCCGATGAAGGGTCTGAAGCCCATAAAAGTTTATTATACCCTCCACCATAAGATGGGGGGTATACTAATTTCGGCATTCTGTTTGTAACTACTCGAAATATTCGTCTGAGACCCCATAAAGTATATACATTCCTGATCGTCGTGACATTTTATGTCCATCTAGCAATGTCCGTCTGTCCGTCTGTCTGTCGAAAGCACGCTAACTTCCGAAGAAGTAAAGCTAGCCGCTTGAAATTTTGCACAAATACTTCTTATTAATGTAAGTCAGTTGGTATTGTAAATGGGCCATATCGGTCCATGTTTTGATATAGCTGCCATATAAACCGATCTTGGGTCTTGATTTATTGAGCCTCTAGAGTGCGCAATTCTTATCCGATTGGAATGAAACTTTGCACGACGTGTTTTGTTATTATATCCAACAACTGTGCTAAGTATGGTTCAAATCGGTCCATAATCTGATATAGCTGCCATATAAACCGATCTTGGGTCTTGACTTCTTGAGCCTCTAGAGGGCGCAATTCTTATCCGATTGGAATGAAACTTTGCACGACGTGTTTTGTTATTATATCCAACAACTGTGCCAAGTATGGTTCAAATCGGTCCATAACCTGATATAGCTGCCATATAAACCGATCTTGGGTCTTGACTTCTTAAACCTCTAGAGTGCGCAATTCTTATCCGATTAAAATGAAATTTTGCACGACGTGTTTTGTTGTGATATCCAACAACTGTGCCAAGTATGGTTCAAATCGGTCCATAATCTGATATAGCTGCCATATAAACCGATCTTGGGTCTTGACTTCTTGAGCCTCTAGAGGGCGCAATTCTTATCCGATTGGAATGGAATTTTGCACGACGGGTTTTATTATGATATCCAATAACTGTGCCAAGTATGGTTTAAATCGGTGCATAACCTGATATATCTGTCATATAAACCGATCTTGGGTCTTGACTTCTTGAGCTTCTAGAGGGCCCCATTCCTATCCGATTTGGCTGAAATTTTGCATGACGTATTTTATTATAACTTTCAACAACTGTGTCAAATAAGGTTTAAATCGGTTTATAACCTGATAAAGCTGCCATATAAACCGATCTGGGATCTTGTCTTCTTGACCCCTAGAGGTCGCAATTATTATCCGATATGCCTGAATTTTGTACGACGGATCCTCTCATGACCATCAACAATCGTGTTTATTATGGTCTGAATCAGTCTATTGCCCGATACAGCTCCCATATAAATCGATCTCTTTATTTTACTTCTTGAGCCCCCAAAGGGCGCAATTCTTATTCCAATTGGCTGACATTTTACACAGGTCTCCAACATATAATTTAATTGTGGTCCAAACCGGACCATATCTTGATATCGCTCTAATAGCAGAGCAAATCTTTTCTATTATCCTTTTTTGCCTAAGAAGAGATGCCGGAAAAAGAAATCGACAAATGCGATCCATGGTGGAGGGTATATAAGATTCGGCCCGGCCGAACTTAGCACGCTTTTACTTGTTTTTTAACTGATTTCGCTGAAATTTGAAACAGTGAATTGTTTTAGGCCTTCTAAAATCCGAACTAAACATGGTTCTGATCCGACTATATTTAGAAATAGTTGCCATGAGGACGATCTGCCGAAAGAGGTCTGAAGCCCATAAAAGCTATATTTATTACCCGATTTCGCTCAAATTTTAAACAGTGAGTTATTTTGAGCCTCCCATCATCTGACTCAAATATAGTCAATATAGAAATGTATTTGGTTATAGCTGTCATATAGTCCGATCTGCAGATAAGACGTCGGAAGCTCATAAAAGCTTTAGTTAATACCCGATTTCGACGATTTAAATATATAGTAGTGGAGTTATAATAAAATAGGATGATTATTATATCCTTGTTTAATTTGGTGCAGATCGGCCAAGATTTGGTTATAGGTGCCTTATAGAACGATCTCTCAATTTAAAGTCTTGGTCCTATAAAAAGCGCATTTATTATCCGATTGCAGTGACTTATGTTAGGCTATTCGATATTCGTGTCCTATATGATTCAGATCGGTTTTTATTTGGATATAGCGGCCAAAAAACGAATATTTTGTTCTAGAAAATTGAACGGTGACTTATATTTATTAGACCACTCAATGTCCGTTCCGAATTTGTGTGCATAAGTTATCCAATTTTCACCAGCTGCTGTTGTCGAAATACCTTTTGAGTTCCGCCTTTTCCGTTGGCGCTCACCTTGAGCCCAATACAACCGGACCACCTATCCACACAGGACTTGTCGGGTCCTTATAGGCGACTATATCGAAGAGTACACACATTTTGTTAAAATCAGATGTGGATCATATGACTTTTAGGACCTCGGTCAATGTGGTGGCTATATCTTAAAATGACCTACGCATTTTTTCTCATAATTAGCACTTAAAACTTATACCAGTTATCTCCAATTGCTTCTTATATAGGATAGTGCATTTCGACATTAACCTATTCATATATCGAATATATTCTTCCGCAATAAATTTAAAATTTATAAAATTTATATTCCTAACTTATTGAAGTGTGCACACTTTTAGAGTACACAAATATATTCAAACATACAAACGTGTATGTATACAAACATAGATGCGTGTGTTTAGAAACACTTACTTTATACCACACGTGATATTCGAAACTGAACATTTTGTGTGGGGGCGTTCAATGTTTGCCATCTTAATTATAGTCGAGTGTAAATCCGTTTCTATGATATATTGAGAGCATAGCAAATATTAAGAAATGTCTTTTTGTGGTACACTTTCTATGCATACATATATATTCGATATTATGGTAATATGTTTGTATTAAGCTATGTGTGTAGCTACCTACATACTTGTATACATATTAACCAAAAATATTTATAAATAATAACAATATTATATGAAATGTGTATATGTATACAGATGTATAATTTGGTCTAAAACCTCTGCATGTTTCATTTTGCCTTCAATTTGAAAATTGTCATACCGTGAACACACAATTGGGTGATTTTATTTCTATGTGATTTAAAGACCACATCATGCACCTAGAGAAATAATAAATAAGGAAATAAACAAATAATTTCGGTTTCTATTAACAGTTTCTATTCAGATAATAATTAGAGGTTATCTAGAGTTAACCGTATGTTGAGCTGTAAACATTTTACAAAATTTCCTCACGAACTGCTCTCAGTTAGTGCGTTTTTCACGTAACCAACACGCAACGGATGTCGCCTATATATGCAGTGCATTGCGTGGGCAATTAGGAATGTTAAGGGTTGGAGGGCGGAAAGAGGGAGTAGTGTTTATTGATATTCGTCTCAAATTTCTGAACGTCAATGTCGGTGGGAAAAACTTTAACCGGAAGTCGATTCCGCATACCAATGGTTCAGGCGAAAAATGAATTTTCTCGGTAATGCATGGTTCGGTCAATTGGTCAATCAATTACAAACGGGTCTGAGTTCCTGGCAAGTCTTGTATTCCTGGTGAACATCCTAGCATCAGGGATAAAAAGACGAATATCCCTGGAACACACGCCATGAAAATAACGATAGAGCAATACAACGCTCCCCACATTCCGACGATGTTCAAGAGAAGCAATAGACTTGGATACTCTAGTGTCCCCAGTCAACATCATCGCTATCCGTTGAACCCGGTAAAATAGCTCCAAGGAAGATTTCGAAGCTCCTGCCCATATATGAGAGTTATATCCCATCCTCAGCCTGATGTAGGTAGTATAGATATTGAGAAGATCAGAAGAGGTGAAATATTTTCTGCACCTTTTAAGGAAGCCCAAACACTTGAATGCTTCTTTCTACACTTCGAATACGGACAATCACATTGTATCTTCATGCCCAGATCATCAAGAGAGATTTTAGTGGGTCAGTGAATCGCTTGTGAGACAAGAAACAGCACTGCGTCTTCTGTGCGTTAAAGTCTACTCTGTTCATTCTACCCCATTCGTAAATGGCCAACAAATCCTGTGAGAGCGTCTCATCCAAAATGCGCCTCCCATCCACAATTTCTTGAGGACTGGGCCTATGGTCAAATGAATATCAATGACACAGATTACTGTCATCATCGGCAAATGAGTAGACTGGATTCGAATTCAGACCCAAAAGATCGTCAATGAAAATAAGTTAATTCTCTATCCAAAATTTCGGCAACATCGGACAATAAATGCGCCTTTTATGGGCCTAAAACATTAAATCGAGAGATCGGTCTATATGGCAGCTATACCCAAATCTGGACCGATCTGAGTGAAATTGAAGAAGAATGTCGAAAGGCCTAACACAACTCACTGTCCCTAATTGCGGCGACATCAGACAATAAATGCGCTTTTATGGCCCAAATCCTAAAACCTAGAGATCGGTGTATATGGCAGCTATATCCAAATCTGCACCCATCCATGCCATAATGCAGAAGTATATCAAGGAGCTTAACTTAAATCACTGTCCCAAATTTCGGCGACATCGGACAATAAATGCGCCTTAGGCCCTAAATCGGAGGATCGGTCTACAGGGCAGCTATATTCAAATATGGACCGATCTGGGCCAAATTGACGAAGGATGTCGAAGGACCTAGGACAACTCACTGTCCCAAATTTCAGCAAAATCGGATAATAAATGTGGCTTTTATGGGCCTAAGACCCTAAATCGGATCGGTCTATATGGCAGCTATATCCAAATCTGGACCGATCTGAGCCAAATTGACGAAGGATGTCGAAGGGCCTATCACAACTCGCTGTCCCAAATCGGATAATAAATGTGGCTTTTATGGGCCTAAGACCCTAAATCGGAGGATCGGTCTATATGGCAGCTATATCCAAATCTGGACTGATCTGGGCCAAATAAACGAAGGATATTGAAGGGCCTGACCCAACTCACTGTCCCAATTTTCAGCAAAATCGGATAATAAATGTGGCTTTTATGGCCCTAAGACCCTAAATCGTAGGATCGGTCTATATGGCAGCTATATCCAAATCTGAACCAATCTGTCCCATAATACAGAAGTGTATGAAGGGGCTTAACCTAACTCACTGTCCCAAATTTCAGCAAAATGTGATAATAAATGTGGCCTTAATCGGAGGATCGGTCTATATGGCAGCTATATCCAAAACTAGACCGATCTGGACCAAATTGACGGAGAATATCGGTGGGTCCAACACAACTCATTGTTCTGAATTTCAGCAAAATCGGATAATAAATGTGGCTTTTATTGGCCTAAGACCCTAAATCGGCGGATCGGTTTATATGGCAGCTGTATCCAAATCTGGACCGAACTGAGCGAAATTGACGAAGGATATCGAAGGGCCTTACACAACTCAAGATTTAGTCCGATATAGCCCATCTTCGAACTTAACCTGCTTATGGACAAATGAATATACCCCCATCCTTCGGGTAGGTATAAAAAGGGATGGGGAAAGGACCGAGCCTTATGGCACACCTGCGGTCAAAGTATACTCATCGGATGAGAACTCATCTACAACAACTCGTATAGTGCGATCTCTGAGAAAGCTCGATATAAATCGAACGAATTTATTACCGACTCCAAAAGCGACAAGCTTTGATAAAAGTGCACCGTGCCAGATCCTATCAAATGCCTTGGAGATATCCATAGCCACGACCTTACCCTCACCAAACTGGTGGATAGAGCGACTCCATCGTTCCGACAAAATTGCCATTTGATCTCCCGTTGAGCGATTTCTGCGGAATCCATACTGTCTATCACTAAGAAGGCCATTGGATTCTAAGTATCTGACAAGATGATGGTTAACCATATTCTCCATAACCTTAGAGAGCGCGGAACATATCACAATTGGCCGGTAATTCGCAGGGTTGTTCCCATCCCTTTTTGGGGATGGGCTGAACGTTCGCAAACTTTCAACGCACCGGGAAAACTCCCGCACGGTAAGCAAGGTTGAAATGGTTGCGTAGTGGACGAACAAGCGTCAAAGAACACTTACAAAGGACAAGTGTTGACATACCGTTCGGTCCCGGAGATTTATTAACGTCGAGATCCGCATGGACCCTTTTAACTCCACGTGTTCGAAAGAATATCTGAAGCATCGAACTAAATACAATTACAATCACGGGGAGTGGTTGATTGCTAAACGGCAAGGAAGAATTCCGGCTAACATTTTAGCCAGTAGATTAGCCTTATCAACCGGTTCGGGGAATACCTGCAAAAATTAAAGCTTCTGGGAACCGAACAGGAATGATCGAGAGACCGGTTTATATGGAAGCTATATCAGGGATATAGACTGACTTAGACCGTAATTGACACAGTTGTTGGAAGTCGTAACAGAATACCATATCCAAAATTGTAAGAACTCAAGAAGTCAAATTGGGTGATCGGTTTATATGGGAGCTATATCTGGTTATAGAATGATTTGGAACGTACTTGGCACAGTTGTTGAATATCTTAATAGAAGCATTGCAAGAGCTACCAATGCATCTAGAAAAAGTCACAGTTTGGTGCGGTTTATGGGCTGGTGGAATCATTGGGCCGTACTTCTTCAAAGATGATGCGAATCGCAACATAACTGTGACTGGTGAGCGCTATCGTGAGATGATATCCAATGTTTTTTTTTGCCCAATATGCAAAAGCTTGACATGAGGTTTCCACAAGACGGTGCCACATGCCACACAGCACGCGTAACAATAGACTTATTGAGAGGCGAGTTCGGTGAAAATTATATTTATTGTTTTGGCACCTGTCAATTGGACACCTAGATCGTGCAAATTAACCCCTTTAGGCTATTTCTTGTAGGGCTGTGTTAAAGCTCATGTCTATACATGTCTTCAATTAACGCATTACTAGACAACATTGAAGCATTTATTCGTGATATACCGGTCAAAATGTTGGAAACTGTATGCCCAAAATTGGACTAAGTGGATGGACCATTTGAGGCAGTCACTGTAAACATTTGCATGAAATAATCTTCAAACATTAAATTATATGGACCGTGCTATCGATTGAAATAAAGATTTCATGCATTTTTCTGAATTGTATGTGTGTTTTTTTTTTTTTTTTTAAACTTTTCTAATTCTCGTAAAAATGCATCCTTTATATGCCCATTAACCCAATATATCGGGACTCATGTAAATAATTTACTTCAAAATTATTTACAGGCGACATTGCGTAATTTTTTTTTTTTTTTAGAATCGAAACCTTGAATGCAACACAATATACAATGCATATTTCTTTAAATTTTAACAAATTTAATTCCAAAAGATAAGTGATATTGGCAAAACACATTTAAACGCTCTCGAACATCCATGGAAGTGTAAACAACCAAAACACTTTATTGTTTCCTTCCGAAGCACACATGCCAAAAAAAACAACAGATATTCAAAAGTTTGGATCAAACAAGCCGAATATTTGACACCCTCTAATTGGGAACTGAAAACATAAACTAAGTGATTTGTAAGTTTAAGGCAAAATTAACGTAATATATAACAATATTGTTGGTTAATAGTAGAATTTGATTTGGTTCTGATATTCAGATACACATTTGGTATGTTCAATAGGAACAAGTAAAAAGGCATTAAGTTCGGCCGGGCCGAATTTTGGATACCCACCACAACGGGTGTATATTTAAACCCCCTTTCGCCACAATCCGGTGAAAATTGAATAGGTTAGGTTGAAAAGAGGGTGCAGATATTAATCCGCCCTATGCCACTATGGGCATACACCTAAGCCAGTAATCGGCTTATTGTGCGCTCTAAAAACTATAAAGTAATTCCTAAAAAGAAAATTTTAAGTTAGGAATTCCGTGCTACTTACAAAATCCTTAATTGTTTTCAATGCCACTCCCCTTAAGTTGGTTCATGATATCTGATATTGTGTCTCCACCTAAGTCCCGTATCTGTTGGTCGCGAAAGCCGGACAATGACAAAGGAAATGCTCCAACGTCTCATCATCTTACTCGCATGCCCTACACATGCTAGCACTTACCGCACCAATTTTACATAAGTGAGCTCGTAGTCCTATATGGCCCGTTATGATACCAATACCTATACTGACCTCCTTATTGCTTCCTTTCAGTAATAGATCTCACGATCTGGATCCACCCATAGGATTTTCGCCGTCCTACCGACGTACCACTCCCTTAACTCGGACTGCGTCCACCCGAAAGTCTTCGGGTTAACCAAGTTTATTGAGGGCAGTCCTCTGGCCTTCACCGCCAAATCATCTGCCCTTTCATTTCCCCTTACTCCGTTATGGCCCAGCACCCAAACGATGCGTATTTCCCATCCTCAGAGAAGGCGTTAATCTCCTTCTTACACTCTTCGTGACCTTACCGTCCTGATTGTTATTGCCCTTATGGAAATTTTACTGTCGGTAAAGATGTTCACACTCGACATCCTCGCGTTAGCACCACACCACTTTACGCATTCCATGATCGGCCGGATCTCCGGCTGCAGGACCGTATAATGGTCACGCAGTCTAAAACAGATCTCAGTCCCTGCGTTTTCAATGTAAACCCCCAGGCCCACTCTGTCCTCTAGCTTTGATCCATCCATGTAACATGATCTTCCAGATGGCAATACTAGGGTTCCATCAATCCATGACTGTGCCGATGGCAGTGCGTCGCACTTGACTCTTAGGTTCATCTCAGGTATCCGATCGGAAACCTGTCCCCTTCTTTCCAGGTTTCCTACCGTCGCCTCGATTATACCGCGATGGTATGAGCTGTTCCCATCCTCAATCCATTTTCCCATCGCCTTAAGTCTCATAGCCGTAGTGGCTGCCTCACACTTAATCTGTATGTCAATGGGTCGGATATCTAAAATAGTCTCCAGTGCCCTAGTGGGCGTGGTCCTCATCGCTCCGCCAATGCCTAGACAACATGCTCTCTGTTGTATGGTCCTTATGTAGCACTTTTTCTCCATAGCAGTTCACCAAACTACTGAGTCGTAAGTAAGTATTGGTCTAATCACGCTCCTGTAGAGCCAGTGGACAATCCTAGGATTCAGGCCCCATTTCGAGCCTACGGCCCGTCTACATAGTGACCAATATCTGTGAGTTTTCTCATTACGCTCCAGAATGTGACACTTCCAATTCCAATTGGCCCACCTTCGTCTTCCTCGTGAACAGGCATATTTCAGTCTTCTCTGGGTTAACATTGAGACCTCTGGGTCTAGCCCAGTCATATGCCACATGCAAGACCCTTTCGGCCCTTCTGCATAGCTCGTTCGGATCCTTGCCTCTTACAAGTATTATAATATCGTCTGCGTAGCAGACGGATTCAAATCCCTCCTCAGTCAGCATCCGTAATAGGTCATTTATGGTGGTCACCCATAGGAGTGGCGATAAAATGCCCCCCTGTGGCGTGCCCTGTGCCACTTTCTCCCTTATATTTATGCCATTGGACACACAATTTATCCACCTATTCCTTAGCATATGGTTTATCCAGTCTCTCAGGACCAGGGTCCACCAGGTACTGGTCTAAGGATTGGATCAGTGTGTCGGTCCGCACATTGTTAAAAGCCTCCTCGATGTCAATGCATACCGCCAGGGGGTGTACGTTTTGGCAACGAAGGATTGTTCTTTTTTATGCACAACCTCGTGCAGGGCAGTCTCCACCGACCTTCCCTTGACATAAGCATGCTGTTTGTATTTGAGCAGTTCGCTGGATGTCATACTCTTTATCATGGTGTCCACAATACGTTCCATGGTTTTGAGTAGAAAGGACGTAAGGCTTATGGGTCTGTAGGCCTTTGGTGTCGCATAACTTGCCCTGCCGGGCTTAGGTAGAAACACCCCCCTTGCCTCCTGCCAGGCTTTCGGAGTATATGAAAGTCCTAGGCACGCTGTGAAAATTTTGGCCAGACGAGGCGCCAGATAGTCTGCCTCTTTCTGTAGTAACGCCGAAAATATCCCTTCAGGTCTGGGTGACTTAAATCGTTTGAAGCTCCTCAAGGATTCCTTCACTATAAATTCCGTTATTATAAACCTTCGATCAACGTCATTATTCCAAGATTCCGGTGTCTCCGTGAGTCCCGTCGTATCCTGTGGAAAATGGGTTTTCATCAAAAGCCTCAACATGTCCTCCGTTGTCTCTGCTCTCACTGTCATATCGTCTACTAAAGTTTCAGTTTGGACATGGGTTTTTCGGAGAAACTGTTTTATCTTTGCGGCGTCATTAACGCTATCGACCTGTTCACAGAAAAGCTTCCAGGAGGCACATTTTGCCGCTCTGGTAATCTTATTGTATTCCTTGAGACGTGTGTAATACACATCCCAATAAACTTTCGTCTTTTTACGGCGTGCTCTGTTAAAAAGTCTGTGGACCTTTTTCGCAATATTTCGAATCTCCTCGGTCATCCAGGGTTTTTCTTGGGTTGATTTCCTTCCCCGAAGAGGGCAACTACCTTCGAAGGATCCCACCAGTGCAGTCGTAATCCTGTTGACATTCTCGTCAATCTCTTCTATGCTTGGACAGACTAAATTATCTTGCCCAAGTCTTCTTCTGAGTAGCCTTCCGAATTTTGTCCAGTTGGTTTATCACTTATTCCGGAAGTTTATCAGGCCGTGCTATTCTAAACCTAATGTAGCGATGGTCAGAGAAAGAGCTTTTCATGGAGACCCTCCAATCCTGAACCTTATCGATTAGATTTTCCGAACATATCGTCATATCTGATACCTCCTCCCTAATCCTATTAACAAAGGTAGCGGTGTTACCAATATTAAGTGTTATTAGGTCGTTAGTAATCAAGAACTCTGACAGGGCTTGGCCCCGCTTATTAGTGTTGGTACTACCCCACGAAATGTGGTGAGACTTCGAATCGCAGCGTGTGTAGCAGTCTCGCTCCGGTGGAGGTTTATCTGGATTACCTCAATCATTGGTCCTCCAGTGAATGGGCGTCTTGGTAGTAGGTGATGATCCCACCGTCTGCTCTCTGTTCTTTAGACTGCATTGACTTTCCTGTCACTGCACTGCCTGATGTCATCGTTTTAGGTTCTTTGCCTAGTCTAGTCTTTCGACTTTTTATAAAGTCGGTAATGGTTTCATCGTCGGGTCCCTGTTCGTTAAGCCTTATTGGGTTTCCAGTCCCTGTACTGCCTGATGTTTAAATATTAGGATCTTTACCTATCTTAGCCTTCCAAATCTTAAGTAAATGGGCTTCTTGCGAGTAGGTGATGGTCCCATCATCGGCTGCCAGTTCGTTGGGTTGCGTTGAGTCTCCTGTCGCTGCTCTGCCTAATGTTTCAATATTAAGATCTTTACCTATCCCAGTATTCCGAATCTTTATGTCGGTGATGGGTCCGCCGTCGGGTTCCTGTTTGTTAGGCTGTGTTGGGTCTCGCCACTGAACTGCCTAATATTTTAGTATTAGGATCATTGCTTCTCCTAGTCTTTCCAGTATTGGAAGATGGGGTGATTGTTTCGTTGTCGGGCACCTGTTTGTTGGACGGTGTTGAGTCACCTGCCACTGCACGGCCTGACGAAAATTTCTGCCTATCCTAGTCTTCCCAATCTTAAAAAAGACAGCTTTGCTCCCGTAGTGCGCCATGTCTTTAGTCTTTGCCAAACTTGTCACGAAGACTTGATCAATGCCAACCACAAAGTGAGATCCTTCCTTCTTCTTCTTCCTGTGGAAGACCTCCCACTTCTCTGCGACCAAACCTTCGCCAAGAATCCCAATATGCGTTCCGTCGCAAATTTACTGCCCCATCTCTTGATGAAGACCGTAGCCTTTGTGAGCTGGGGAATATTCACCTTTCTCACAAGGTCGAGCTTTGCGCCCTCCCAGGGAGCGTGAATACCTCTGACGAGCTGTTTGACGGTATCAATACATTCCGCCGATGCAAAACGCAGCGCAAAGATGTCCCCTTTAAACTCGCAGCTCATCATTTATATGGGTGGACCCTCTACAGAGTTCCACACATGTTCGAAAATACGATCGTTAACCAGATCCTCCACTTGGGACCGATGATCTGGTGGAAATCTACCGGATGCACAGCCGATATTGATGACTGCATAAGTCAGCTCATCTCTGTTGTGCTTCCTTGCCACTCTGGGGCAAGGGCGGCTCCTTACCATTCCGTTGGAAGTCACAGTCCTCCATGAAGACTGATGGTCCGTGCGAGCTTCTTTCGTTCCTGTTCCAACTTTGTCTACCTCCGCAGGACACTCTTTGGAGTCTCCATTGCGAGATGGCTGGCATGATTTTCCCAGAGTACTTGAAAGCGGGGAGCTCTTTTTCTTCTTCAGTATTTTAGCAGTGTTATGGTCTTCGTAAGATCTGATTCTTCTTCCAGCTTCCGTAGAAGTACCTGGAATGCCAGTTCTATCCCTTCCAGCATCCTGCACTTTTGCCCGATTACGCTGTCGGTACATACTCCTCTGTCTGCCTTCGTTGTGCACCGAATCGCTTTCTCGAAACTCCACCTTTACTTAAAGGCTGGGGACGAACTGTGCATCCCTCTGGTTTATCCGTCTCATTTATTAGTCTGACGACTAGTTGTGCGCTTGAAGCATTACTCTCGACTACAGGTGCGAAGGCACCCACACCTATAGGAGGGGAGGACAACACGCTACGGTCTGACGCCACCGACGCAAAATTAAAGCAAAATTATCCATGGTTGTGTCTTTTCAAAATTCAGCCGGCCGAAATTAACATTTGGCAGAAAAAAACTCTCTTTTAGCAAACTCGAGTCTGCTATTTTTTAAAAAATTTCGATGAGTGTAGAATCCCCTGCACAGAGTCTCTCAATAAACTTAAAAGGACATGGCCTTTTATCATTTAATCATAATTTCATAATTTCAAACGGATAACTGAATTCGTTCGATCGCTGCCTTGATTTCTAGAGAAGGATGGACGGACATGGCGAGATCGACTTAATATGTCCAAACGGTCAAGAATATATACACTTTATCAGGTCGCAATATTTCGATGTGTTACAAACGGAACGACTAGATTAGTATGCCGCAAATCCAATAATGGAGGGTTTAATTAAATATAGCTCAAGTAAGACTATTGTCGTAAATCGTGAACCAAACATTTCCTCCTATGGTTGTAGTAGTCAACTATCCTGCAGCCCGTAATACTAATGTAGGGTATACAATCGTGTGTAGGATATGTTCGCACAAACAAATAAAAATCAAATTAAAACCTCACAAAGTGATGAAGAACTATTACAAAATTTTAATCCAATCCTATTCCAATCCTTTTTGCAATTGCTCACCCTCATACATACAAATTTACATACATATTTCACTAAGTCTACGTACAAAAAACTCAACAAATTGAAATGAAAGTACATATGTATACCATGGTGCATGGGGGCATGGGTGTATGCATTGAATACAATTGCAATTTGTACATCTTCTTTAGACATGTCGAATGCGCCCCATTGAATGACTCACAAAAGAGTGAACAACCAACTAAAATCTCAACAACAGTAGAACGCAATTACATAAAAAGAACTAAGCCGAATTGCAGTAGTATTGCAATAAAATGGTCCTTTGTTAACCGATTCTCGCGAAATTCGGCAAGAAGGATTTTCTTATAATTCTCGACATTACTGGTGAATTTCATGGATATCGGTTCAGATTTAGATATAGCTCCCATATTTATACATCGCCCGATTTTTACTCCTAGAGCCACAGCAAGCGCATTTATTGACTAATCTTCCCAAAATTTGGTACAACGCATTTCTCGATGACTTCCACAATGTCTATAAAGTTTGCTCGAAATCGGATCCAAATAAGATATAGCTGCTTTATATATGTTCGTCCGATTTACAGTAATATTGCAATAAAATGATCTTTTGGTAACCGATTCTCTCGAAATTTGGCAGAAAGGATTTTTTTTTTTGAGGCTCGACATAATTGGTGAATTTCATGGAAATCGGTTCATATTTAGATATAGCTCTTATACATATATCGCACAATTTAAACTTCTAGAGTCACAGCAAGCGAATTTGTTGACCCATTTTGCCAAAATTTTGCAAAACGCTTTGCTCCATGACTGCCACAGTATCTGAGAAGCTTGCTCGAAATCGGTTCAGAATTAGATATAACTCGCATATATATGTTCGTCAGATTTTGGGTTATTTGCAATAATATTGTCATTTGTCAACCGTAGTTAATACAGATTGAACATATTTGCTCGCCGAGATCCATCAAAATTGGTTCAGCATTGGATATAGCTCCCACATTGTACTTATAGGATAGGTGTAGGGTATACATTCGGCACCGCCCGACTTTTTCCCTTCCTTACTGGTTCGTAGATTGACTTAAATGCGAACTTTCTATTCTATTTGGAATTTTGAGCTCTAAGTCGAACAGGTTAGAACCCAGAGAGGTGACCATTGAATGGGGATATACCAATCTAGTCATTCCGCTTGCAACGTTTGGTATATATATTCTTGATCGTATTTATACTCTAAGCCGATCTCGCCATGTCCGTCCGTCTTTACATCTGTCGAAATCACCATATCTTGTGATTTGTTCTGTATTGACTTCCAACAACCTTGTTAAGTACGGTTTGAATCGGTCTATAACCTGATATAGTTCCTATATAAACCGATCTCCCGATTTAAGTTCTTGAGCCATTACAACCCGCAATTTTTTGTCCGATTTGGCTGAAAATGAGCATGTAGTATTTATACCCTACACCACTACTGTGGTACAGGGTATTATAACTTAGTGAATTAGTTCGTCTTTTCCTATCCGTTTTTTTTAATTTCTCCCAAGACTTCAGGCAATCAGATTGTGATGTATCCTCAGAACTGTACCAACATGCTATGTTGCTCAAGCAACATCGAAATAATTGTCTAAGACCTCATAAAGTATATATATTCTTGATCGCCATGACATTTTAAGTCGAACTAGCCATGCCCGTCCGTCTGTCTGTCGAAAGCACGCTAACTTTCGAAGAACTTTCGTAAAGCTAGCCGCTTGAAATTTTGCACAAAAACTTCTTATTTGTGTAGGTCGGCTGGGATTGTAAATGGGCAAAATCGGTCCACGTTTTGATATAGCTGCCATATAAACCGATCTGGCATCTTGACTTCTTGAGCCGCTAGAGGGCACATTTCTTATCCGATTTGGCTTAAATTTTGAACGACGTATTTTGTTATTACTTCCAACAACAACAACTGCGTCACATATGGTTCAAATCGGTCTATAACCTGATTTAGCTGTCATATAAACCTATCTGGTGGGAGCAACTATAGGACGCAATTCCTATCCGATTTGGCTGAAATTTCGCATAATGTGTTTTGTTATAACTTCCAACAACTGTGCCACATATGGTTCATATCGGTCCATTATCTGATATAGCTGCCAACCGATCTCCCTATTATACTTCTTCAGCCCCTAAAGTGCGCAATTCCTACTAGATTTGGATGAAATTTTACACAATGACGTCTACTTTGGTCTCCAATATTCAATTCAATTATGGTCCGAAATGAACCATAACTTGATATTGTTCCAATAACATAGCAATTCTTTTCTTTTATCCTTTGTTTGCTTAAAAAGAGAAACCGTGGAAAGAGCTCGACAAATGCGACCCATGGTGGAGGGTATATAAGATTCGGCACGGGCGAACTTAGCACGTTTTCAAAAACGCCAGATCTCGGAGATGCGTGCACCGATTTAAGCGAAATTTTTTATGTCACCTTATGGAACCCAAAAAACAAGAAATTGGTAAACAATTTTGTGGTCAAATAATCGGGAAGACTGATGCACTGTGCACTGATTAGGACAATATGGGTATCAAATAAAAGGTATTTAAAAGTAGTATACAAATTTGGTATACAAATTTCAATCTTAATTTTCCGGGGTCTCCCACCCCCAAAAAGCCCAAAGAGGACACTTTCACCGCTTTGGGCAATATAGGTATCAAATAAAAGGTATTTGAGAGTTGACTACGAAGGGGGCCCCCCACCCCCAAAAACACCACCCAACAGGACGCTTTAACCGCAGTAATATGGGTATCAGATAAAAGGTATTTAAAAATGGAATACATACCTGGGACAAATAAATTATCTTTTGGTGCCTGAGGGCCTTCCCCACCACTCAAAACCCCTCAGCAGTACAAATTTACCGATTGAGAAAATATGGATATCAAATGAAATCTATTTAAAGGTAGAGTCCAATGCTGATATAAAAATTTATTACTTGGTGTTTGAGGCGCCTGCCCACCCCCCAAAAACCCCTCAAAAGAACATGTTTACCGATTGAGACAATATGGGTATCAACCGAAAGATATTTGGAAGTTGAGCACAAAACTGTTATAAGAATTAGGTCCAAGCTGTCTAGGCTGTCTAAAAATACTCTCGCAATAAATGCACGCTAAACTGTCATGAAGGATGACCGAAAATATAATGTTCTCAAATGAAAGGACGTGTCAGAGAGCAACCCCCCTCCCTATCCTACCCAAAAAGAGAAGAATTCAGAATAATATATGAAAAATATGAAATAATATATGAAGGCCGTTCAGGATAAATTAGGACATAATAGGACAGAAATATAAGGTCTTTGGTAGGAGAGTACACTTTTTACCCTCAAATTGGGTTGGACACAGGAGGACATGCTGATCTTTAAGAATGTAGTATCCCAAGTGGTCGCTTTGAAATATGATTTTGAATTTAGATAACCAATACAAAAAAATTAATTAGTGTGAATCTGACAGAGACCCCTTAGCTCTGAATATCTACATAGCCTCCTTTAAAATGCTTGACATTATGTGGCTCAAACAATATCGTGCTCTAGCACGATGCTGATATTACTTCAAAGTCCGCCTCTAAACTCCCTTCAAACCGGTCATGATTGCCTACTATGGCGATAAATAATAGGTATTTGATAGTAGAAAACAAATTTGATATCCAAGTGTCAGGCCAAATGAGGCCCCCTAAACCAATGGCAATTGGTGCTCAAATTAAAGAAATTTGAGAGTGGAGCACGATGCTGATATTTTTTCAGGGCTAAATACGGTGACAGCATTTGTGAGATACTATGCCATGTAGAACTTCTCTCCTAAAAGGTGTTGCACTGCTTCGCACCGTTCGGACTCGACTATAAAAAGGAGGCCCTTATCATTGAGCTTAAAACTTGAATCCGACTGCACTCATTGATATGTGAGAAGTTTGCCCCTTTTCCACAGTGGAATGTTCACGCGCAAAATTTGTTGGTTGTTTGTAAGTGGGCCGCCCCACCCTGCATACCCCTCAAACTAGACATATTTGTGGATTCTGGCAAAAAGGAGCTAAAATCTCTTTCTTTTTCATGGCCAAGTGTTTCGGGGACGCCTGACCTCATAAACTCCCCCTAAACCACACATATATACCGACTATAGCAATATGTAGCTCCTATGTGATTTTCGGGAGTGAAGTATGAATCTGATACCCACTTTTGGGGCAAAGAGTTTGGCTACTCCAATCCACCACCAAATTCAAGAGAATGAAGTAGATCTAACATCCAAACTTTAATGGACGGACCCTCCACTTACCCAATTTCCGAAAACGCCAGATCTTGGAGATGGATGGGATATCTAGGAGGCCGCCCCACCTCCAAAGCCACCAGCCAAATGAAATATAAACCAATAATGACAATATAGGACTTATTAAATGAAATGTATTTGAGACCGGAGCACGAATCTGATATATGGGGATCCGCCTCACTCTCAAAAATACCCCTATACCGGACATATTTAACGACCATACCAATTTACGGCTCCAATATAATATCCACATTGGCGCGAAATATCTGAAAGGCCGTACCAGCACCCCCAAACAGGACCTTTTTCTTGACGTGACCGTATAGGGCTCAGAAAAAGTAATAGAAGGCGCAGCGGAGCGGGCCCTGCCCAGCTAGTCTGATATATATTTTCAAAGCCAAGTCACCAAAACGGTCCAGCTGGTAGAATATAAAGTGAAATTCTTTCAAGATTCAAATGCATAAATATTTGTGCCACTATGCGTACATCACTCGTTTTGTGCCACTGTGAGCCGTTGGTTGCGCTTGATGATGTACATTTAGATGCCCTCTCTCGGATGTGTTTTTTCTTTCTTGGTTATTTCATTTCAATTTTCACTCATTCAGAAATATCTGCCTGTGCGTGTGATGGAATGAGCACCATAGGTCTTTTTATGTTCTTTTAGCCATAAAATGTATTTTTGGTGGCAAATATAGCTCCCGGATTGCTTTTGATTTAATAAAACAAAATCACCGAAACGTCGCAACAAGCGAAGCAATGTTCAAAATGGATTTAATGATATTTTTATTTCTTTTTCACTTGCATCGTAAAAAAAGTTCTCAATGAAACTGAAACTAAGTAGAAAGCAAAAATAAATATAAACAACAAAAACAACAACAACAAGTAAAGCCCTTAAAGCTAAACAACAGCGTGCTGTATTAAAACATTCTGGCAGTGTCAACAGATGGACAGAATTTGCCATTTCTGATGAGTCAGTTGTTGTTTGTGATGATGCCTTACTCGCTTGACACTCAGTGCAATGACGCGTTGTCGGCCTATAGTCCACATAATGACGACGATGGCTTATTCAGTTCCTTATGGCAATTTCGACTCTTCATAAAATTTATTACGTATGATAGCATATTTGAAATTTAGCCCTAAGTTCTATGTAGACACCTAGAAGAGGTCATTTGTCACAGAAGCGCAGATCCACCTGCTATAGGGCATGGGCTAGTGGCCCATGCGATCTCATTTTATTGCTCACTTTTTCTTTTATTTTATTATAGGCCAAAAAGTATTAAAATCATTATTTGACTACATAAAGACTTTAGAAGCATTGAAAATGACATTGAATGTAACAAAATGTTATTAAATGTTGATTATCCTTTAAGATTAAGGTTTAAAAAAAAATTTAAATCGATATGTAAAAATTAAAATGAAAATTTTCTTTTTAGAGGTTCCTTTATAGTTTTTAGAGCGCACAACAAGCCGATTACGGGCTTAAGTGTATGTTCATAGTGGCATGGGGCGGATAAAAATCTTCATCCTCTTTTCAACCTAACCTAACCTATCCTAATATTGATGTAGGTCATGGGGAATTGTAAATGGGCAATATCGGTTCAGATTTGGATATAGCTCCCATACAAACCGATCTCCCGCTTTGACTTCCTGAGCTCTTACAAGCTACAATTTTTGTCCAATTTGTCTGAAAATTTTCACATAGTGTTCTGATATGACTTCCAAGTACAGTTCAAATCGGTCAAGAACCTGATATAGCTCCCACATAAACCGATCTCCTGATTTGATTTCTTGAGCCCCTGAAAACCGCTATTTTAATTCGATTTGCTGAAATTTTGCATGTGGTGTTCTGTTATGACATCCAATAACTGTGCCAAGTAGGGTCCGAATCGACATATAACCTCATATAACCCCCCATATAAACCGATCTCCCGATTTGACTTCTTGAGCCTTACAAGCCTCGATTTTTATCCGATTGGGCTGAAATTTTGCACATAGAGTTCTGTTATGACTCTCAACAACAGTCCTAAGTATTGTCCAAATCGGTCTATAACCAGATATAGCTCCAATATTTTGCCTGAATTCATGGGGGTGGGTTCCTAAGATTCGGCCCGGTTGGATCTAGCACGCTTTTACTTGTTTCAAATGGCATAGTTCCTTATAAATGTCGCCAGCATTAGGAGGGAATAATCACCGCTGAAATTTGAAATTAAATTTCCTGATGTGTTCTCGCCAGGATTTGAACCCAGGCGTCCATCATCAGAGCGGACATGCTATCGTCTGCGCTACGGTGGCCTCCACATGAAAAACATAAGTGTCCCAAAATTGGCAAAAAGTGGACAGAATATCTTCTTGTCTATTAAGCTTTCTGTCTGTTAAGCTCAGAATATTTTTTAAACCCTCCACCATTGGATGGGGGTATACTAATTTCGTCATTCTGTTTGTAAAACCTCGAAATATGCGTCTAAGACCCCATAAAGTATATATATTCTTGATCGTCGTGACATTTTAAGTCGACCTAGCCATGTCCGTCCGTCTGTCTGTCAAAAGCACGCTAACTTTTGAAGGAGTAAAGCTAGCCTCTTGAAATTTTGAACAAATACTTCTTATTAGTGAAGGTCGATTGGGACTATTAATGGGCCAAATCGGTCCATGTTTTGATATAGCTGCCATATAAACCGATCTTGGGTCTTGACTTCTTGAGCCTCTAGAGGGCGCAATTCTCATCCCATTTTGACTGAAATTTTGCACGTGGTGTTTTAATATCACTTCCAACAACTTTATTAAGTATGATTCAAATCGGTTCATAACCTGGTATAGCTGCCATATAAACCGATCTTGGGTCTCGAATTCTTGAGCTTTTAGAAGGCGCAATTCTCGTCCGGTTTGACTGAAATTTTGCATGTGGTGTTTTGATATCACTTTCAACATTTGTGCCAAGTATGGTCCAAATCGGCTCATAACCTGGTATATGTGCCATATAAACCGATCTTGGATTTTAACTTGTTGAGCCACTAGAAGGCGCAATTCTCATCGATCTGTCTTAAATTTTGCATGAGGTGTTTTGATATGACTTCCAAAAACTGTGATGAGTATTTCGCAAGTAGGTACATAACCTGATTTAGCTGCCATATAAACTGATCTGGGATCTTGACTTCTTGAGCCTCTAGAGAGCGCAATTCTAATAAGATTTGGCACAAATTGTGTACAACGGGTTCTCCCATGGCCTTCAACATACGTGTGCAATATGGTCTGAATCGATATATAGCTTGATACAGCTCCCATATAAACCGATCACACGATTTTGCTTTCTGCGCCCCTAATCGCACTATAACCTCCTCTTTCTTCTTCTCCACCGACCTTATCCATTATTCTTTGTTTGCTTAAAAAGAGATACTGCGCAAAGAACTCGACAGATGCGGTCCATGGTGGAAGGTACATAAGATTCGGTCCGGCCAAACTTAGCACGCTTTAACTTGTTTCCTATATTTTCTTATAAAGGGTAGTTTTTTAGCTATTATCTTTAAGGCAACACTGGTTTAAATCGCTCGCTCACGTTTCGTCTCTTGCATCTTTGTCAAACATTTCCAGTTTGGTCTATAATTTCTTATATTTCTAAATCTTACACATGAACAACGCTTGGAAATTATTGAATGTTACTATCAAAATGAGTGCTCTGTGATTAAAGTTCATCGCGCGATTCTTGTGTACAACTGCGAATCTCATATTTCGCTCAATGGGTACGTAAACAAGCAGAATTGTCGATTTTGGAGGGGAGATCAACTAGAAGCATTGCAAAAGCTACCAATACATCCAGAAAAAAACACACTTTGGTGCGGTTTATGGGCTAGCTGCATCATTGGACCGTACTTCTTCAACGATAATACGAATCGTTGCGTAACTGTGAATGCTGAGCGCTACCGTGAAATGATATCAAACTTTTTTTGCCCAAATACAAGAGTTTGACTTGCTTGACATGTGGTTTCAACAAGACGGTGCCACACAGCATTCGTAACAGTTAATTTATTGAGAGGCGAGTTGGGTGAACATTTTATTTCATGTTCAGACCGGTCAACTGGCCGCCTAGATCGTGCGATTTAACGCCTTTAGATTATTGTTTGTGGGACTATGTCAAAGCTCATGTCTATACGGACAACGCCGCTACAATTGGCACATTGGAAGACAACATTGAAACATTTATTCGCAAGATACCGGCCGAAATTTTGAAAAGAGTATGCCAATATTGGACTAAGCTGATGGACCATTTGAGACGCAGTCAAGGTCAACACTTGCATGAAATAATCTTCAAGCAACTCAACTCAAATAAAGATTTCTTGCATTTCTATGAACTTTATGGGATTTTTATACCCACAACCGAAGGATGGGGGTATATTCATTTTGTCATTCCGTTTGCAACACATCGAAATATCTATTTCTGACCCTATAAAGTATCAGATTCTTGATCAGCGTAAAAATCTAAGACGATCTAGACATGTCCAGATGGGTCCAGATTTGAATATAGCTACCATATAGACCGATCCTCCGATTTAGGGTCTTAGGCCCATAAAAGCCACATTTATGTGCTGAAATTTGGGACAGTGAGTTGTCTTAGGCCCTTCGACATCTTTCTTCAATTTGGCCCTGATCGGTTCAAATTTCGATATAGCTGCCATATAGACCGATTTCTCGATTTAAGGTTTTGGGCCCATAAAAGGCGCATTTATTGTCCGATGTCACCGAAATTTGGGACAGTAGTATTATTTTTTATTTCGGAGACAATTGATTTTATACAGGGAATGTACACCCGCACAATAACAATACAAAATTCTTATAATTAAAGTATGGGTAATTTCTCCAACAAATATTATATAAAAATTTAAACTGGTTATAAGAATACCTTATTGACTATGTGACAATAACTAAAAGTTGTCTGTCACACCAGTTAACAATTGCGTTTCGTCTGCTAAATATTTTATAGTAAAGAAATAATATGCATTTGCTTAATATTTATAAAATTAATATAATTTCAAAACATTTCATGAATTATACATTTTCTGTAATTTAATGCAGTACGAACATAATTATACAAATTTTCCCAGTTATTATTTCCTTCACCATTTAATAAGCTAATTAGCTCTCCTTCCTCTAATTGACTCTTTCCTAAATATCTAATCCTTAGTTCTCTCATAATTGGGCATTTTGCAATGAAATGTTGTATAGTTTCATTTTGCTCTGTGTTACATAAGGTACATTGCGGACTAACCGCTCGGTTAAAAGAGTTGGCATTTAATGGCAGTATATCGGCTCTGGTCCTCATTAAGATAGAGATTTTATCCAGCTTATAGAAATCTTTCATATAATTTATGCCTACAGTGTAATTTAGAAATCTGTAGTAACGGGTTTCGCTTGTTAGAGCACGATCAATTTTTTCCGAATAACTTTGTGACTTGAGTTCTTGCATCAACGCATGAGTTTTTAAATTCCATTCTTGAGCATTTCTCGTCAAATTATCAGTCGAGATATTTGCCTCGCTCATCCTGCTCATTAACGCCTCTGCCCAAAAAATTCTTCTATTCCATACCTTCAATGCTAGTTTATGTGGCAGTCTTTCGTTTCCATATTGATACAACGCCTTAGAAATATAATTCATATGCATTTGTAGCGTGTAGAAGTGATTGTCAACAGTATCGGTCTCCAACGACAGAATATAGTTCGGTATAAAATCAGGGATTTTAAGAGCCCTTTTAAGAAAATACCTTTGAAGCTTGTCCACCTCTTCAAACCAGGAGTAGGAAGTGTGTGTCTTCTGTTTGTGATGGCACGTAGCTGAACATTGATCGCTAGACCGTTATTAGTGAAATTTGGGACAGTGAGTTAAGTTAAGCCCCTTGACATACTTCTGCAATTTGGAATAGATCGGTCCAGATTTAAATATAGCTGTCATATAGACCGATCTCTCGGTTTAGGGTTTTGGAGCTATAAAAGGCGCATTTATTGTCCGCTTTTGCCGAAATTTTAAACAGTGAGTTGTGTTAGGCTCTTCGACGTCCTTCTTCAATTTGGCCCAGATCGGTCTAGATTTGAATATAGCTGCCATGTAGACCGATATCACAATTTTAAGTCTTGGCCCCATAAAAGGCGCATTTATAATCCGATTTTACTGAAATTTGACACAGTGACTTATGTTAGGCTTTTCGACATCCGTGTCGTTTATGGTTAAGATCAGATTATTTTTAGCTTTAGCTAATAAAAAGACCAATATTTTGTTATACACAGTTGAACAATGACTTGTACTTATTAGTATTTGGTCCAAATCGAAACATATTTCGATATAAGTGCTATGGGGCATAAGGTATGCAATTTTCACCGGATTTTGATGATAGGTGGTTTACATATACATCCGAGGAGGTGGGTAACCAAAGTTCTGCCCCGCGGAACTTAACGCCTTTTTGCTTGTTTTTGTTTTTGAAAAACTTTCCTATAGCCCTTAAAAATCACCCTATATATATCCAAATCTGAAACGAATTCAATGAAATTTACCAGCAATGTCATAAGAAAATGTCGAGAGTCATAAGAAAATCCGTCCTGCAGAATTTCGAGGAAATAGGGTAACAAATGACCACATTATTGCAATATATGGGAGCTGTAGGCAAAACTGAAACTATATTTTAAAATCTTCATAAGGCTTCGTCTCCTGGCTTAAATAAAATGCCAGTGCCAAATTAAAAGATAATCGAAGGAAAACTGTGACCTGTACTTTGTTCACAAATTAACACGGACAGACAGATGGACATAGCTAAATCAAATCAGGAAGTGATTCTGAGTCTATCGGTGTGATTATCAGTGGGTCTAAATCTCTTCCTTCGGGGTATTAAAAACGAATTCACTAAGTTATAATACCCTGTAATTTACCGACCATGGAAATACGGGACTCAAATGAAAGTTATTTGCGAGTAGATTACGAATCTGATATCCAAATTTGGGACAAAGTTTCTATGGGTCCTCCCCTTCCCCAAAACACCCCCAAACAGGACTTATTTACCGACCATGGCAATATGGGGCTTAAATGAAAGGCATTTGAGTGTAGAATACGAATCTGATATCCAGATGTGGGACCAAGTGTTTGGGGGACCGCCCATCCCCGAGAACATACTCTAAAGAAGACAAATTTATGACTATAGGAATATGGGACTCAAATGAAAGGTCTTTGGATGTAAAGCACGAATCTGATATCAATGTTCGTGAAAAGTGTCTATGGAGCCACGCCACCCAAATAGGAAGTATTTGCTGATATTGCAATATGAGGCTCAAATAATAGGTATTTTAGAGTAGAACACGAATCCGATATGTCTTTGCAAGGCCAACTCACTGAGTGGCCGCCCCATCCCCCCAAAATACTCCCCAAACCGGACATGTTTGCCGACTATGGAAAAATGGAGCTCAAATGAAGGGTATTTGGGAGTAGACCATGAATCTGACATCAACATTTGGGACCAACTGTCTGGGGGACGTCCCACCACCATAACACATCCTAAATAGAACGTATTTGCTCACCAAGACAATTTGGGTCTTCAAGACAGTGGAACTCGATATTCATAGTTTTTAAGGCCCATACCCCAAACCGGACATATTTGCTGGCATTTTCAAAAATGGGCTTAAGTGAATGGTATTTGAGATTCGAAAACTAATTTGAGATCCAATTTTGAGGCCAATGGCAATATGGGCTTGAAATATAAGAGAATAGAGCAGGTTGCTGATGTATTTTCAGGGCTTAGTGTTTGGGGGACCCCCTCACCCCCAAAAAAACACCCCTAAACATCGGGCTTAAACAAAGTATTTTAAGAATGTAGTACACCTTACATCCAAACTTAAATTCGTAGACCAATAAAGATCATATGGGGTTCAGATAACGGCACTTATATTGTTAAACTGTTAGTCAAGCGATATACTATTTTCGTAGCATGGTATTTCTCTAAAAGCTCTTAAATTGTCGAAAATAAATATTCCAAGGAAAATGTTGTTTCATATAAAGCAAAAGAAGGCGCAGCGGAGCGGGCCCGGTCCAACTAGTAACCAAATATAATCCGATTAGGCCCATTGAAAAACTTTATCGATGCAAAATTTGATTTCAATGTCTTAATTTTTGAGTGCAGTCCGATTCAAGTTTAAACTCAATGATAAGGGGCCTCCTTTTTATAGCCGAGTCCGAACTGCATGTGCTACACCTCTTTGGAGAGAAGTTTTTACATGGCATAGTTGCCAGCTTTAGGAGGGAAAAACCACCGCTAAAAAATGTTTTTTCTGATGGTCTCGCCAGGATTCGAAACCGGGCGTGGAGCGTCATAGGCGGACATGATAACCTCTATGCTACGGTGGCCTTCAATGCTCCCCCTTAATTAAAATCTGATAATACTCCCCCTTAATTAAAATCTGATCTGATCTAACAGCGATTTTTCATTTTTTTAGAATTTTATATCATAAAACTTTGAGAGTAAACCTACACTGCAGTTCTCTTTCTGGTGAAAGTCTTCAAGAGTCATTTTAAATTGTTCATAAAAATATCAATATGTTGTTAACTGCCATTCCATCACATCATCTTAAATTATTCATTTAATTGTCAGATAATGATGGCAATTTAATCACCATTATGTCATTCGAATTATATATTGGCTCATTGCTATGATGTTATCACGTTGTCAGCAAAAGCAGAAAACAAACACTCATATATATGCAAGGTGGCCATTTTGCACAGCTGTTACTGGTTGAAGCATAACCCCATCAAGTAAGAAGCACCACACCAGACAGATGAATTTCAAAGGATATTCATTCGATTTCTTTTTTTATTGCTACCAATAACAAACACAGGATAACACAATGCACCCCCATTGGAGGTGGCATTCTTACTTGTACGATAGGTTGTAAAAATATCGAAGCAAATTCATTTCATCTTCAGCCAAGTGCACCAAGTTGCCCATGCCGCACATTTGCTCTTTCCCATAGCGTAGTGCTTGTCCTCCCCAAACAAGCGAGATGCTGATGCTGGGGCCCACACTCATAGAGGCTTTCACTCTCTCTCTCTCGAGATGCTGTGGGTAGGGGATAAAATTATGATGATGGTGTTGATGAAAAGCTATAAAAATTCAATATTTGAGAGATAAATGGCCTCTGGGGAGGTGATTCAGTATTGACAATGGACCCAAAGCGGATAAATACACAAAACGCACGCACATACTTGGAAACTTACAACTCAGCAGACAATTCAAGGAACATGTTTCACATTTGTGTTTGTTTAGATATAAATATGAAAATACATACATATATATGGCATTCAGTGAATTAATTGAAAATGACTCAAATAGTTTTACTGCACTATGGGTCTCATTATTATTTTGGAGACATAAAACTGTATTACAAAGTATTCGCTATTAGTAATTTGTTTGCCACCCAGAGAAAATTGTCCTCTTCGAAACAGAAAATCAAGACATAAACAAAATCTCGAAATATTATTAAAATGGCACGTCGCACAGTGGGATAGAATCGGAAAAAACAAGTAAAAATTGGATAGAATTTTTTTCGTTTGATACCCATATTGCCCAATCAAAAAATGTGATTTGGGGGTGGTTTTTGGAGAAGGAACGACTAGGGCCAAAGTTGTGTATCAAAATCTTACTCTACTTTTGCATACCTTTCCCGTGATACGCATATTGCCCTAATCGCTACAAATGTGCCTTTATAGTTGGTGCAGTTGGAAGGAGGGTGCAGATATTAATCCGCCCCATGCCACTATGGACATACACCTAAGCCTGTAATCGGCTTGTTGAGCACTCTAAAATCTATAAAGTAACCTCTAAAAAGAAAATTTTAAGTTAGATATTCCGTGCTACATACAAAATCGTTACTTGTTTTCAATACCAATCCCCCATGTTGGTTCATGTCTGGTATTGTGTCTCCACCTAAGTGGAGGTATCTGTTCCCCGCATGCCCTACACATACTATCACTTGCCGCACCGATTTTACATAAGTGAGCTCGTAGTCCTATGTGTCCCGTTATGATACTTATAGCTATACTGACCTCCTTTTTGTTTTCTTTCAGTAATAGCCTCGTCTTCTCACGTTCTGGATCCCCGCATAGGATTTTCTCCGTCCTAATGACCATTTCGCTTTTCCACAATGCTGCATGCGCATTCGTCTCCCTTAACTTGAACTGCGTCGACCCGAAAGGCTTCGGGTTAACCAAGTTAACTGACAGCAGTCCTCTGGCCTTCACCGCCAAATCGTCTGCACTTTCATTTCCCCTTACTCCGTTATGGTCCGGCACCCAAACGATGCGGATTTTCCCATCCTCAGAGAAGGCGTTAATCTCCTTCTTGCACTGCAAGACTGTTAGTGACCTTACCGTCCTGGTTGTTATTGCCTTTTGGCAATTTTACTGTCGGCAAAGATGTTCAGACTCGAAGTCCTCGCGTTAGCACCTCACCACTTCACGCATTCCGTGATCCCCCGGATCTCCGCCTGCAGGACCCTATTATGGTCAGGCAGTCGAAAACAGATTTCAGTCCCTGGGTTCTCAATATAAACCCCCAGGCCCACTCTGTCCTCTAGCTTTGATCCATCCGTGTAACATGATCTTCCAGATGGCAGTACTAGGGTTCCGTCAATCCAAGACTGTGCCGATGGCAGCAGTGCGTCGCACTTGACTTCACGGTTCACCTCAGGTATCCGATCGGAAACCTCTCCCCTTCCTTCCAGGTGTCCTATCATCGCCTCGATTATACCGCAATGGTATGAGCTGCTCCCATCCTCAATCCATTCTCCTATCGCTTTAAGTCTCATAGCCGTAGTGGCTGCCTCACACTTAATCTGCATGTCAATGGGTCGGATATCTAGAATAGTCTGCAGTGCCCTAGTGGGCGTGGTCCTCATCACTCCGCCTATGCCAAGACAACATGTTCTCTGAACCTGTTGTATGGTCCTTATGTTGCACTTTTTCTCCATAGCAGTCAAAAAAACTACTGATGAGTAAGTAAGTATTGGTCTAATCACGCTCCTGTAGAGCCAGTGGACTATCCTCGGATTCAGGCCCCATTTGAGCCAACGGCCCGTCTACATAGTGCCCAATATCTGTGAGCCTACGCAGTACGCTCCTGAATGTGACACTTCCAATTCAGTTTCCTGTCCAAGATCACACCTAAGTATTTGACCTTGTCAGATATCGAAATCGTCTTATTGAGGAAACGTGGTGCGTTAAATACGCCCAGTTTCGTCTTCCTCGTGAACAGGCATATTTCAGTCTTCTCTGGGTTAACATTGAGACCTCTGGGTCTAGCGCAGTTATATGCCATATGCAAGACCCTTTCGGACCTGCTGCATAGCTCGTTCGGATCCTTACCTCTAAGAAGTATTATAACATCGTCTGCGTAGCAGACGGGTTCAAATCCCTCCTCAGGCAGCATCCGTAGATCCATAGGTCATTTATGGTGGTCACCCATTGGAGTGGCCATAAAATCTACTTTAAAATAACTTTCATTTGGTACCCATATTGCAAAATCGTAAAAATGTGATTTGGGGGAGGGAGGACCCATCTAATATTAGGGCCCAAAGTTGTGTACCAAAATATTTTTCTACTTTTACATACCTTTCATTAGATACCTATATTGCCCCAATCAAAAAATGTTTTTTTGAGGATTGTTTCGGGGAATAGGGTGACCTACAGGCACTTAGACTTAAGTGCCTGTAGGTCACCCTTAAATTTTGGCTGAAATTTTGCAGATGTTAATCGCAAAGTATAGTCTTAATCTGATTATAACCTGACATAGCTGCCTTATAAATTGATCTCCCAATTTATAAGGCAGACTGAACGCCAGGGTTTGAATCCTGGCGAGAACATCATGCAAATTTTCAGCGGTGGTTATCCCCTCCTAATGCTGGCGACATTTATGAGGTACTATTGAGTTGCCCAAAAAGTAATTGTAGATTTTTCATGTAGTCGGCGTTGACAAATTTTTTCACAGCTTGTGACTCTGTAATTGCATTCTTTCTTCTGTCAGTTATCAGTTGTTACTTTTAGCTTGCTTTAGAAAAAAGTGTAAAAAAAGTATATTTGATTAAAGTTCATTCTAAGTTTTATTAAAAATGCATTTACTTTCTTTTAAAAAATCCGCAATTACTTTTTGGGCAACCCAATATATCATTTGGCATGGCAACTTCTCCACAAAGAGGTATAGCACTACGGCACGCCGTTCGGACTCAGCTATAAAAAAGGAGGCCCCTTATCATTGAGCTTAAAAAAAACTTGAATCGGACAACACTCATTGCCCCAGTTCCTCAGTGGAGTGTTCATGGGCAAATTTGCATTTGCATTTACACCACTACTGTGGTACAGGGTATTAAAAATTAGTGCATTTGTTTGTAACACCCAAAAGGAAGAGAGATAGACTCATTTATATGTACATCAATCACTTTCTGATTCGATTTAGCTATGTCCGTCTCTCTGCCTGTCCGTCTGTCTGTTTGTCTGTCCGTTTGTCTATCTGTCTGTCTGTCTCTCTGTGTGTCTATCCATGTTAATTTGTGTACACACTATTGGTCGCAATTTCCATCCAATCCTCTTCAAGTTTGGCATATGCATATTTTTTGGAATGGAGACGAAGCCTCTTGGAATTGAAATAATATTGGTTCAGATTTGGATATAGCTCTCATATATATGTTCGCCCGATTTGAAGTAATAACGCAATAAAATGGTCATTTGTAAACCAATTCTTTCAAAATTAGATAGGAACGATTTTCTTTTGTTTCTCGACATTACTGGTGAATTTCATGGAAATCTGTTCAGATTAAGATATAACTCTCACATATATTTCGCCCGATTTTCACTCCTAGAGCCATTGCAAACGTATTTATTGACAAAATTTTCAAAATTTTATACAACGCTTTCCTTGACGACTACCACAATATCTTTGGAGTCTTGCCGAAATCAGTTCAGTTATAAATATAGCTCCTATATATACGTTCGTCCGATTTGCAGTAATATTGCAATAAAGTGCTCATTTATTAACCGATTCTATCTAAATTTAGCAGAGGGATTTTGTTATGACTCTCGATATCGCAGGTGAATTTCATAGAAATCGGTTCAGATTTCGATATAGCTGCCATGAATATATATTGCCCTATTTTCACTTCTAGAGCCCCTGTGAGCGCATTTATTGACCAATCTTGCCAAAATTTTGAACAACGCTTTCCTCGATACCTACCACAATGCATAAGAAGTTTGGTCAAAATCTGATTTAGATTTAGCTCCCATATATATGTTCGTCCGATTTTGGGTAATTTGCAATAATGTTGTCATTTGCCAACCGTTGTTATTACAGTTTGAACATATTTGCTTTGCTGGAAATTTGATACGGGTTGTTCAATAGCCTTCTGGGTGTTACAAGCAAATTCACTAAGTCATCATACCCTGTATCACAGTAGTGGTGTAGAGCATAAAAATTGAAATGTTTTTATCCATTATGTAACTGTAAACATAAAGATTTTGAGAATTTTTCGACTTTGAATCACAGTGAGGTCATCTGCTTTTGGGACATCTCAAGTAAATGGCTATTTTGGATGACATTTACCGTCTGTCGAATCCTGTTAAGAATACGAAAGAATCTTTTCGATCCATTTTTAAATTATCTTTACCCATACGTATGTTAGATTCTTCTTAAGAGTATGTCACATGCTGTAATCTGTTTTCTATTGTTTTACTTTATGGCACATTAAATGCAACAATTGTAGTCGTTGTGGTTTTATTAATCATAAAATTATAATCTTCGCAAGCACCCACTTTTCTTTTCATTCCTGGTAAGTGACAATATATGGACCATGGTAAGAGGAAATTAGTGCAACACAGGCAATAAAAATTTCTTGAGCGTTGCATTAAGTAAAATCACATACAAATGTAACTGAAGAAGATGAAGTACAAATGAAGAGACGAAATTCATGAACACTGAACATCCCTGGAACCCACTCTATTGCGATTTAAGAAGTCAAATCAGGAGATCGGTTTGATATGAAAGCTATATCCAAATCTGAACCGATATGGCCCATTTACAATCCCCAACGACGTACTCAATAAGAAATATCTGTGCAATATTTTTAGCGGATATCTTTATTCGTTCGAGCGCTATCATGATTTCGACAGACGGTTAGATGGGCGGATGGACATGGCTGGATCGATTCAGAATGTCGAAACGATCAAGGAAATTTTTTGTTTATATGGTCCCAGATCAATATTTCGAGATGGTACAAACGAAATGACTATATTAGTATCCAACCCCATCCTATAGTGGTGGATATAAAAAAAAATTGTTTTTTTTTGCGAATTGTGGCTTGTTTCTCTGCCATCGGAGTAAACCTGGAAACAAGAAGTTTCGGCTTCCAACTAACCACAAATATACAGTCTTGCTCTATTGCAGCAAGGCGCCATCATTCGGTATTGTAACATCACTCTCCTAACATAAGGGGGTCCGTTTTGTATACCCTCCATCATATGGCGGGGGTATACTAATTTCGTCATTCCGTTTGAAATATTAATCTGAGATCTAAAAATGTATACACTACCACCCATTTGAATAGCACATACATAGGATGTGCTATTCAAATGACCAAAATATTTTACTTCAATTTATGAGATATAGCTTGCAGTGGCTCTAAGAGTGAACGTCGGGCGATATATTTATATATGAGAGCTTTATCTAAATCTGAATCGACTTCCATGAAATTCACCAGTAATGCTGAGAGTTATAAGAAAATCCTTCCTGCCAAAATTTCGAGAGAATCGGTAAACAAAAGACCATTTTATTGCAATATTACTGCAAATCGGACGAACATATGGATGGGAGCTATATGCAAATCGGAGCCGTTTTTTCCAATATCAATGGGCTTCGTCTCTATACCGAAAAACATGCCTATGCCAAATTTTAAGATGATCGGATGAAAACTTCTACCTGTACTTTGTACACAAATTAAAACGGACATAGCTAAATCGAAACAGAAAGTGATTCTGAGTCGATCGGTATACTTATCAATGGGCCTATCTCTCTTCCTTCTGGATGTTACATACATATGCACTTATTAATAATACCCTGTACCACAGCAGTGGTGTAGGGTATTTGTTGGTTGTTGGTTTGTTTTTTGTCTGTTCCGTATAAACTCAAAAACGGCTGAACCGATTTTATTGAAATTTTAACAGATGGCACATAATGATCCCGTTATGAAAAATGGGGTTCTACTTTTTGACAACGGAGGGGGCTCTCCCCCTTGCCCTTATTTGTCAGAAACGCCAGTTCTAGGAGACGGGTGGTGCGATTTATACGAAATTTTGTGTGCCCTCTTATAATAACCTAAAAATATCCAAATTTCGGGTGGGGTGCCTAGGGGGGCCGCCCCACCCCCAAAACCCACCGAATATATATATATGGACCATTCACGACATTATGGGACTCAAATGAAAGGTATTTAAGAGTAGAAAACGTATCTAATATCCATTTGTTGGACCAAGTATTTGGGGATACCCCAGCCCCAAAACATCTCTAAATCGGACATATTTACCGACCGTTGCAAAATGGGGCTCCAATAAATAGTATTTGAGAGTACTATACAAATCATATATTGAATTGTGCCATAAAGTGTTTGGAGGCCGCTTCTCCACCTAAACACCCTCCAAAGAGGACAAATTTACGACCACAGCTATATGGGGCTTTAATGAAAGGTCGGTGGGAATAGAGCACGAATCAGATATCGACATTCATGGAAAATTGTCTATGGGACTACTAACCCCCATAACACACCCCAAATAGTACATATTTGCAGATCATTGCAACATGGGGATAAAAAAAGGATTTTAAAGTAGCACAAGAATATCATATATATTTTCAGAGCCAAGTCACTCAGTGGCCATCCCATCCCTCAAAGCACCCGATCAAAACCATACATGTTTGCCGCCTGTCGAAGTATGGGGCTCAAATGAAAAATTTATGTGAGTAGAGTAGAACGTCCCAACCCCATACCAACCCCAAATAGGACGTATTTGTTTACCATGACAATTTGGGGCTCAAAGAGAGGGGAGCACGATGTGGTCGTTTTTAGGGACCACCCCCCAGACCAGACATATTTACCGAATATTTCAATAAGGGGCTCGAATGCAAGGCATCTGTGATTAGAAAACGAATTTGATATCCAATTTGAGGCCAAATGTTCAGCCCCCTTAAACCAATGGCAATATGGGTTTCAAATAAATGATATTTGAAAGTAGATCGGGCGCTAAGTGTTTGGGGGACCACCTTACTCCACAAAACACCACTAAACTGGACATATATATCGATCATAGCAATATGGGGATCAAATGAAAGGTTTTTGAGAGTAGTGCACGAAAGTGATATTCACATTCATAAAGACTAATCGGCCGATTTAGGGTCTTAGGCCCATAAAAGCCACATTTATTATGCGATTTTGCTGAAATTTGGGACAGTGAGTTGTGTTAGGCCCTTAGACATACTTCGTCACTTTGGCCAAGATCGGTCCAGATTTGGATATAGCTGGCATATAGACCGATCCGCCGATTTATGGTCTTAGGCCAATAAAAATCACTTTTATTATCCGATTTTGCTAAAATTTTGGGACAGCCAGTTGTGATAGGCCCTTCGAGCTCTTAAAAAATCACCCTTTAAAATCATTTAAAAATCAATTTGTGTTTGTTTGTTCATTGTCGGTTTGTTTGTTTGTTCCGTATGGACTCAAAAACGGCTGAACCGATTATCTTGAAATGTTCACAGATTGTGTAGGTTAGTCTTTAAGGAAACATAGGCTATATAACTTTTTGATAACAGGAGGAGGGCGGACCTCCACCTTACCATAAAAGTACTACCCAAAAATAAAAGTGAACCGATCGGGAAAATATGGCATTAAAATGAATGGTATTCGAGAGTAGAGTACGAATTTCATAACAAAATTTGTATGCGAAGTACCTGGAGGGCCGCCCCAGCAGCGAAAGTAGGAATAGGTTATAATTTATTGATAACGGAAGGGGGTGGACCCTCCACCATTATCCCCAAAACACCACCCAAAATCAAAAGTGGATCGATAAGGACAATATGGGTATCAAATAAAAAGAATGCGGTAGTAGATAACGAATCTGGCATACAAATTCATGTGGAAGTATAGGGGGTCACCCCTCTCCCACCAAAAACGCCCAAAATGGCCACATTAGCCAATCCCGGATATATGGGACTCGGTTTGTTTGTTCCGTATAGACTGAAAAATGGCAAACCCGATTTTCTCGCAATTTTCGCATATTGTGTAGGTTGGTTTGATAGGAAACATAGGCTATATAATTTTTCGGTATCGGAAGGGGGACGGACCCTCCCCTTTATGACAAAAACACAAACCAAAATCAAAAGTGGACCGATCGAGACAATATAGGTATCAAATGAACGGTATTGGAGAGTAGAAACGAATACGGTATTAAAATTGTATCAAAGTACCCATCGGGCCGCCTCAACCCCAAAACTCCACCAAACAAACATATTGGACCTTCAATTCAATATGGGGTTCAAATGAAAGGTATTCGGGAGTTGATTTCGAATCTGGCATACAAAATCAGATTGAAGTACAGGGGGTCACGTCACCCCTCAAAAACGCCATTATACCCATTATGACTCTATGTTACTTGGCTGAACCGATTTTCTTAAAATTTTCATAGATTGTTTACGTTTATCTGAATGGAAACATAGCCTATATAATTTTTAGATATCGGGTGGAGGCGGACCCTCTCCCTTACCCCAAAAAACGCCACCCATATCCTAAATTGATCCGATGGGCACAATAAGGGTATCAAATGAAAGGTATTGGAGATTAGAAAACGAATATGGTATTAAAATTTGGGTCTATTTTCAGTGCAAAGTGCCGGTGGCCACCCCAACCCGAAAACACCCTCCAAATGTTTCATATTTACCGGCCATTGCAATACGGGGCCCAAATTAAAGGGATTTGAAAGTGGAGCACGAATTTGATATCCATATTTGAGTCAATTATGGAGCCACCCCCTAAACTGAACTTCATTTCCGTTGGGAATAAAGAACGAATTTGATATCTATTTTCAGTGCACCCTCCAAATGGTTCATATTTACCGACCATCGCAATATGGGGCTAAAATTAAAGGGATTTGGAAGGGCAGAATGAATTTGATAACTATATTTGTCTGAGGTGCCATCCCTCCCCTAATGAGAACATTACTCTAAGGAAGAACATTACCACCAGGAACCGAGAAGGAACAAATTCTCACACATCAATGAGTGCTCTCCGTTTCAAGTTTGAACTCAATGATAAGGGGCCTTTCTTTGGAGAAAATTTTTTAAATGATCATGCATGGCATTGTACCTCGCAAAAGTCGCCAACATTCAGAGGGGATAAACACCGCTTTGTTCGATGTTCTCGCCAGAATTCGAAGGCGTTCAGCGTCATAGGCTAAAATGGCACGAATTCGATATCCGCATTTAGGGCGAGGTGTCCCCACCCTAAAAAGATATTAGAGAGTTAAAGAAGGCACAGTGGAGCAGGAGCGGTTCAGCTAGTTTGCTATAAAATGCAATCATTTCATGTATTCTCAATACTTTGTTCCTTTCTTCAGTTTTGTCTTTATAAGCCTCCTAGAGAATTTGGAAAAATCCCGATTTCTTGATATGAAAATTTTATTGCAACCATTTTTACAAGTCTCTATTATACGCCAGCAATTCAGTAGCACAGCAAACATCTAATTCTTGGTACCCGTTGTTTGATATTTAAACAAAATCATCGAACACTTAACTAAATATAAACATTTCGAACTTGTGATCTACCTAAAGTCCTTAAACAGTTTACAGCAGTTGCTATGTCAACTACCTATTTTATGTTTCCACATATGAGTGCCTACTTCGTGTAGAGGTGTGAGTGTGTGTGTGTGTGTGTGCATTGGTTACTTCAACTGGAAAAGGATTCCTCAACAAATTCATGACCATATTTAGTCAGGTACATATACAAGTGAGAGCACATACTATTTGTGTTGTCACGGTATGTTGCACATATGGCAACATGGAATTCATTCGGTCGAAACTTCACGGAAAATGCCACTGTGCCACAAAGTAAATGGAACAAAGGATGTATGCAAAACATAAACACTGCAATTTTATCCTGAAGTACATTCAATGGGACATGCGAACGTAACATAGACAGCTATGGGAGAACCAAGGCATTAGCAATCAGAATGTCGTCTGCACCACGTAATGTGAGAAGTTTAGAGGTCATTTCGGCTAGCTGTGGGTGTTGGCATATGGACTTCGCCTAACAGTGTGGTAGTTGGATGGATAGTGGTTGGTCCTTGCAACGGTTGGTTCTATTATGTTATGTGATTTGTTTGTTAAACAATCAAATAGTCATTCATTTCGGATTTAATGATGTGCAAATTAATTGCACCGACAATCCGAAATAATTACACAACACTAATGACAATTTTAATTGGCCCCGTAAAATCATAGAAAGTTTATTTTGTTACTGTCCTCATGTAGGTAGCCAAATCACCCGATGCACATTGGTGAAAAGCACATTTGCACTTCTTTAATACAAGTTGTGGATAAAAATATTTTAATTCGGATTAGGGAAATTTTGTTTTTCAAAAAAGTTTTATTGAAATTATGTCTTTAGTTGGCTGTTAATTGAAGCATTTACCAAATTCAGATGAGATTATCAAGCGCCTCAATCCTCTTCTCCTATTAATTATGTCTACTTTAGAGATGTTGCAGGCCACCGTGACGCAGAGGTTAGCATGTATGCCTATGGGGACGAACGCCTAGGTTCAAATACCGGCGTGAACATCAAAAATATGTTCAGCGGTGGTTATCCCCTTACTAGTGCTGGCTACATATGTGAGGTATTCTGCCATGTTTAAACTTCTCTACCAAGTGGTGCCGCTATGCGGCTCGCCGTTCGGACTCGGCATAAAAAGGAGGCCCTTATCATTGAGCTTAAGCTTTAATCGGACTGCACTCATTGGTATAAGAGAAGTATCCGCTGTTCCAAAATGGAATGTTAATGGGAAATTTAGTATTTAGTACATTCGAGACGTATTTCTCAACTTTGTCTTTTCATTGAAGAGTTCCGCTTTTGTGATTATCATCAAGCTCATTTACAAATGACTTTTAATGACTTCCTGATTCTTTCTGACAACATGACTTAGCCTACGAAATCGTGGTATTTTGGTACGCAATAGCATTTCATTCTTATTCACGGAGTTTGGTCCATAAATCAATCGGAGAAACTTTTTCTCAAACACCCTAAGTACTTTCTCGTTTGCTTTTGCAAGTCCCCGTGTAACCATATGCGTCAAAACGCATAACTATAGGCATCTACATCAATATCTTGGACAGTGAGTGGTGTTAGACCCCTCGTCATCTTTGTGCAATTGGATCGGTCCAGACTTGGATATAGCTGCCATATAGACCGATCAGCCGAATTAGGGTCATGGGCCTAAAAAGGCGCATTTATTATCCGATTTCACTGAAATTTGGGTCAGTGAGATCTATAAGGCTCTTCGACATCCTTATGCAATTTGGCTCGGATCGGTCCAGATTTGAAAATAGCTGCCTTATAGACCGATCTTCCCATCTAGGGTCTTGGGCCCATAAAAGGCGCATTTGTTGTCCGACTTCGCCAGAATTTGAGACAATGAGTTCTGTAAGGCTCTTCGACATCTTTCAGTAATTTGGTCTAGATCGGATCAGATTTGAATATAGCTGCCATATAGACCGATCTCTCGATTTAAGGTTTTGGGCCAATAAAAGGCGCATTTATTGTCCGATTTCGCCGAAATTTGGGACAGTGAGTTGTGTTAGGCTCTTCGACATCTTTCTGCAATTTGGCCCAGATCGGTACAGATTTGGATATAACTGCCCTATAGACCGATCTCTCGATTTAAGGTTTTTGGCCCATAAAAGGCGCCTTTATTATCCGATGTCGCCGAAATTTGGGACAGGGAGTTATGTAAAGCCCTTTGACATACTTCTGCAATTTGGTCCAGATCGGTTCAGATTTGAATATAGCTGCCATTAGACCGATCTCTCGATTTAAGGTTTTGGGCTAATAAAAGGCGCATTTATTGTCCGATTTTGTCGAAATTTGGGACAATGAGTTGTGTTAGGCTTTTCGACATTTTTCCGCAACTTGGCCCAAATAGGTCCAGAATTGGATATAGCTGACATGTAGACCGATATCTCGATTGAATGTATTGGCCCCATATTTATTTGGTCCTTATTAGTATTTGGTCCAAATCGGAACATATATCCATATAACTGCTATGGGACATAAGATATGCAATTTGATGAAAGGTGGTTTACATAGATACCCGAGGTGGTGGGTATTCAAAGTTCGGCCCGGCCGAACTTAACGCCTTTTTACTTGTTTCTCTCTCGAGAGGTGGCTTTGTTCATAAATCTGCTTATAATACCCTCCACCATGGGATGGGGGGCCCATTTGTAACATCTTGAAATATTGATCTGCCACTCCATGGTTAGGTGAGGTTTAAACGCAGCCTGCCATCAGACTCACTTAGACATTTTCGCTCATTGTGATACCACTGGAATGGAAGAAGGAGGACGCCTTCTAGTTCCTAACGTCGGCAATTTAACGCACCACGTTTCCTCAATAAGACGATTTCTATGTCTGACAAGGTCAAATACTTAGGAGTGATCTTGGACGGGAAGCTGAATTGGAAGTGTCACATTCAGGAGCGTACTGAGAAGGCTCACAGATGTTGGGCACAATGTAGACGAGCCGTAGGCTCGAAATGGGGTCGGAATCCGAAGATAGTGATTAGACCAATAACGTGTTTAGACCAATACCTACTTACGGCTCAGTAGTTTGGTAGACTGCTATGGAGAAAAATTGCAACATAAGGACCTTACAACAGGTTCAGAGAACATATTGTCTTGGGATAGGCGGAGCGATGAGGACCCCGCCCACTAGGGCACTGGAAACTATTATAGATATCCGACCCCTTGACATACAGATTAAGTGTGAAGCACCCACTGCGGCTATGACACTTAAGGCGATGGGAGCAGCTCATACCATTGCGGTATAATCTAGGCGACGATAGGAAACCCGGAAGGAAGGAAAGAGATTTCCGATCGGATACCTGAGATAAGCCTTGAAGTCGAGTGCGAGGCACTGCTACCATCGGCATAGTCTTGAATTGACGGAACCCTAGTATTGCCATCTGGAAGATCATGTTACACGGATGGATCAAAGCTAGAGGACAGAGTGGGCCTGGGGGTTTACTTTGAGAACCCAGGGACTGAGATCTGCTTTAGATTGCCTGACCATAATACGGTCCTGCAGGCGGAGATCCGGACGATCACGGAATACGTGAAGTGGTGTGGTGGTAACGCGAAGACTTCGAGTGTGAACATCTTTAACGACAGTAAAATTGCCATAAGGGCAATAACAAGGAAGGAGATTAACGTTTTCTCTGGGAATGACAAAATCCGCATCGTTTGGGTGCCGGGCCATGACGGAGTAAGGGGAAATGAAAGGGCAGACGATTTGGCGGTGAAGGCCAGAGGCTGAAGCCTTTCGTGTGGACGCAGTCCAAGTTAAGCGAGTGGGCGACGAATGCGCATGCAATAGTGTGGAACAGCTAAACGGTCGGTAGGATGGCGAAAATCCTATGGGAGGATTCAGATCGTGAAAAGACGAGGCTATTACTGAAAAGAAGCAAGGAGGAGGTCAATATAGCTTTCGGTATCATAACTGGACACATAGGACTAAAAGCTGCAAGTGATAGCATGTGTATGGCATGCGGGGAAGATGATGAGACGTTGGAGCATTTCCTATGTCATTGCCCGGCTATCGCGTCCAACAGATACCTGTACTTAGGTGGAGACACAATATCAGACATGAACCAACTTAGAACATTTAAGGATTTTGTAAGTAGCACGGAATTCCTAACTTAAAATTTTCTTCTTAGAGTTTACTTTATAGTTTTTAGAGCGCACAACAAGCCAATTACTGGCTTAGGTGTATGTCCATAGTGACATGGGCGGATTAATATGTGCATCCTCTTTTCAACCTAACCAACCTTAGGACCACCAAATACTGGTCTTAGGATTGCATCAGTGTGTCGGTCCGCACATTGTCAAAAGCCCCCTCGATGCAATGCATACCGCCAGTGTGTACGTTTTTGCATGTAGAGAAAGAGAAAAGTCCTTACGTATGAATTTGGTGATGTCATGAAATGGAGCCAGATGGACTCGTATCAATGGACGCAAGTCATGATACCCTGCAACACAGTCCTGGTGTACCTTAATTCTACCTCCAAAAAAATGGTATTTCAAACCACTGTGCACTGATTCGTGTATGCCGACACAGAAAGAAAGCCTTATAGCCTGGCGAAAAATTCATTACCAATACAAACAAAATGTTTACCAAATGCAAGGTGAATGGGATCCATGGCCATGAGTTCTTCAAAGGGAAATTCAAATCATTTAATTTGCTAACTCACATGATTTGAGGGCTCGAACAAAAGTAACGATTTGTATTGACAAAAAAAAAACTAGATATCAACTTCAAATTTGTGATAATGATTGATTCTAAACTATGTTATTTTCTGCTTAAGCCAAGTTCCTTTTATTTCAAAAACAAATACGCAAGGACAAGACAAAATGTCTATGAAATACGCTCCAAAGTTAAAATGCTGTGATATGTTCCCTGAAAACAGTATTGATCTATAATCCCAAGCGACCAAGCGACTTATCAAAAGTTGCTAGATAGGTGCTTAGACCTTGAATGACCAAGTGAGTATAGGTGCATTCCATTTCCGTCACTCGATAGAGAATCATTTGGTCTACTAACACCGACCATCCATGATTGCCTTTAGTCATTTCTTAATTGTTTGCATGTGGATCTGTCTAACAAACAATTTAACATTAAAAAACAATAAAAATCGAATCCTTATTTCACTCCCTGCCTTTCACTCCCTGCCTTTGCGAATGCCTCGGTGTCTCTGGTAAACTATGGATGCTTTGTTTTTCTTCCTTCGTATTCTGCTTCCAGTTGGGCATGTTGTTCCAGTCGACTGTCTGCTGTTGTTATTGTCTGCCAATACTTTATGTGAGATTATGTTCCGGAGGTATGAGTTCTGTTGTACCAAGAAAAAAAACGAAAGAAAAAACAGAAACGACCCACACTGCCTTCAATGGATGTGCCTCTTACGTCTCTACTATGCCACTGGTGATGATGCTGTTTACTTCCTTGAGGAGGGAGCTTCTTTTTTCACTTTGTACAATACCAACAAGCGAAGCAGCATATTTAATTGCACCAAGACTCCAGGAGGGCCATGTGGTGATATTTTCAGATTTTTTTTTCTCGTTGGGTTTTTGAAAATTTCATAAATAACAACTACAAATGCAGCAAAACAAGCGACTGTGGCCCTCACGTTTTGTGACCCCATCTTGCGACATTGTTTATTCCCATTCATGGACGAGTGAGCATCTAACGCTTGAATTGGTCAACAAATGTAGGGGGTGAAGTTCTTGTCGATGGCTCTTTGGCAATCTTCCGAAGAAATATTGCAGTATTTATAGGAAATAAAATGTGTGTTTGCTTTTTGGAAATTGAAATCATTTCAAAATCCCCCACGGCAAGTCTAATGAATTGGCTGGATGAAGGGATTACTTAACGAAGGTAATTGATTGCAATGCAATGCGATTTGAATTGTTTAAAAAGTCAAAGACAATAGCAGAGTTGCTTGTAAAAAAACGTATATTTTCCTTTCCAGAAAACAAGTAAAATCGTTCTTAGTTTCACCAGACCGAATATTGGGTAGCCACCACAATGAATTCCGAAACAAGTTCACGCATATTAAAAATTTATATCTGGATTAGTTTAAAAAAGTCAAATTGGGTTATAAATAACTAGCTGGACAGTGCACGCTAGGCTGCACCTTCTTTCACTCTCTTATTTCATCTGAGCCCTTTACTGACACTGGCAGGAAATAAGTCCTGTTTTGGGGTGCTGGTACGGCCTTTCAGATATTTCGCCCAATGGTGGATATCATTTTCGTCCTCTACTCCCAAATACCTTTCATTTGGTTTATATTTCGATCTGGCGGGTTTTGAAAGTGGCGCGGCCCCCCTAGATATCCCACCCTAAATAAGGATACCAAATTTCGGTTTTTGAGTTGTTGGGTTGCCCAAAAAGTAATTGTCGGTAATATAGTAGTAATATAGTCGGCGTTGACAAATTTTTTCAACGGCTTGTGACTCTGTAATTGCATTATTTCTTCTGTCAGTTATCAGCTGTTACTTTTAGCTTGCTTTAGAAAAAAAGTGCGCGAAATTTTGTTTACATTTGTTTGTTTGGCGTCAATTTTAATATGGGTACCACATGTATTGAAAGAAATTCATTTAACAAACCGAATCAACGCTTGTGATATGCACCTTAAACGCAATGAATTCGATCCGTTTTTAAAACGAATCACAACTGGAGATGAAAAATGGATTGTTTACAACAACGTTAGTCGAAAACGATCATGGTCCAAGCATGGTAAACCAGCTCAAACCACTTCAAAGGCTGATATCCACCAAAAGAAGATTATGCTGCTGTTTGGTGGGATTGGAAGGGTGTGGTATATTTTGAGCTACTTCCAAGGAACCAAACGATTAATTCGGATGTTTACTGTCAACAATTGGACAAATTGAATACAGCCATCAAGGAGAAGCGACCAGAATTGGTCAATCGTAAAGGTGTCATATTCCACCAGGACAACGCTAGACCGCACACATCTTTGGTCACTCGCCAAAAACTGAGTGAGCTTGGCTGGGAAATTTTGATGCATCCACCATATAGCCCTGATCTTGCACCATCAGACTACCATTTATTTCAATCTTTGCAGAACTCCTTAAATGGTAAAACTTTCGGCAATGATGAGGCTATAAAATCGCACTTGGTCCGGTATTTTGCAGATAAAGGCCAGAAGTTCTATAAGCGTGGAATACTAAATTTGCCAGGAAGATGGCAAAAGGTTATCGAACAAAATAGCAATTGTATATTTGGTTAAAGTTCATTCTAAGTTTTGTTCAAAATGCATTTACTTTCTTTTAAAAAATCCGCAATTACTTTTTAGGCAACCCAATATAATATTCAAACCAAATTTCGCTTAAATCGCCCCACTCATCTCCGAGATCTGAGATTTTTGAAAATCGGGTAAGGGGAGGGTGCGCCCATTAAAGTTTGGATGTTAGATCTACTTTATTTTCTTGGTTTTGGTGGTGGATTGGAGTAGCCAAACCCGAAAGTGGATATCAGATTCATAATCTACTCCCAAAAACCAGATTTGTGCTACATATTGCAATAGTCGGTATATATGGGTGGTTCGAGGGGAATTTATGAATCCCTGAAACACTTTCCCATAAAACAGATATCAGATTTGAGCCCCTTTTTGCCATAATCAACAAATATGTCCAGTTTGAGGGGTGTTTAGGATGCGGCGGCGACCTACGCATTTACCCCTTTCAGCATAGTGCTCTACTGTTAAATTTCTTTTATTTGAGCCGCAATTGGTTTAGGGGGAATTTATGGGATGAGACGATTCCCAAACACTTGGCCTCAAAATTGGATATCAAATCCGTTTTCTACCATAAAATACCTATTATTTATGCCCCTTATTGCTGTAGTAGGCAAACATGACCGGTTTGAAGGGAGTTTTGGGGGCGTATACTGAAATAATTTTCGCATCGTGCTAGAGCACAATTTTGTTTGAGCCCATAACGTCAATAATTTTGAAGGTGACTATCTAGATATTAAGGCAACGGTTCTCGTATAGATCCACACTAATTATTATTTGTTGTAGTTTTGGTTATCTACATTCAAAATCATATTTCAAAGCTACCATTTGGGATACCACATTTTTAAAGATCCGTAGGTCCTACTGTGTCTATCCCAATTTGAGGGTAAAAGTGTACTCTACTACTACCAAAGACCTTTTATTGCTGTCATATTCTATCCTGATCGGCCTTCATATCTTATCTTTATTTCATTTTTTTTTTTTTTTTTGGTAGGATAGGGGGAGATATGTGCCCTCTCGGTCGTCCTACATGAGAACTTGGTGTTGTTTTTATTGGGAGGAGAGGGTCGCTCGCCCCGACGCTAGGACCCAAAAGACAATTTATTTGAGTCCTTTATTGCCGCGATATACATATCCTGCTAAACGGCAGGACGGCTAGATGTGACCTAAATTCTTGAATCCTTATATCAACAATAGATGCGAACTCTACTGAAATAGACCTTTATTTTAATTCACATATTATCCCGCTCGAACTACACGTCCTATTGAAGGGTATTCAGTGGGTGGTCCGGTCCCAGACTCTATCCCAAATATGTATACCAGATTAGTAGTAAACTCGCAAAGACCTTTCATTTGATACCCATTTTGTGACGGTGGACATTCACGTCCGTTTAAGGGGTTTAGGGGTTGAGGAGGCCCCGTAGACTCCTTAGACCAAGTTCTTATAACAGATGTTCACTCAACTTGCAAACAACTTTCATTTAATATCAATATTGTCCCAATTGGTAAATAAGCTTTGCTGGCGGGTTTTGGGGGTGGGGAGGCCTCTCAGCCACCAAGGAATATATTTTTATGTTAGATTTGTACTCTACTTTTAAATACCTTTCATTTGATATCCCTATTGCCCAAAGCGGTGAAAGAGTCCAGTTGGGGGGTTTTTTGGGGTGGGGGACCCCCGAAAACTTTGGGCGAAATTTGTATATCAAGTTCGTACTCTACTCATTAATACCTTTTGTTTGATATCCATATTGTCCCAATCGGTAAACATGTCCGTGTGGGGAGGGTTTTTGGGGGCGGGGAGGCCCCTCAGATACCAAGCGATAAATTTTAATGACGGATTTGTACTCTACTTTTAAACACCTTTCATTTGATACCCATATTGTCCAAAGAGGTGAAAGAGCGCCCAAAACTTTGGGCGAAATTTGTATATCGAGTTCGTATTCTACGTTTAAATACCTTTCATTTGATACTCATATTGTTCCAATCGGTAAACATGTCCGCCTGGGTAGGTTTTGGGATGGGGCGTCCGCCCAGGTTATTGAACCCAAAAATTTTTTACAAATTTCGTGTTTTTGGGATACTATAAGATAGCATACAAAATTTCGCTTAAATCGGTGCACGCATCTCCGAGATCTGGCGTTTTTGAAAATTGGGGAATGGGGGGATAATAATTGCGACTACTAGGGGCTCAACATCGCAAATCGGGAGATCGGTTTATATGGGAGCTATACCAGGTTATGTCGGTCGGTGGAGGCTGCCCTGCACGAGGTTGTGCATAAAATAGAAGAATCCTTTGATGCCAAAACGTACACCCTGGCGGTATGCATTGACATCGAGGGGGCTTTTGACAATGTGCGGACCGACACACTGATCCAATCCTTAGACCAGTAGCGGGTGGAATCGGTCCTTAGAAACTGGATAAACCATATGCTAAGGAACAGGTGGATAAATTGTGGATACCTGAGATGAACCTTGAAGTCGAGTGCGAGGCATTGCTGCCATTGGCACAGTCTTGGATTGACGGAACCCTAGTATGGCCATGTGGAAGACCATGTTACACGGATGGATCAAAGCTAGGGGACAGAGTGGGCCTGATGGTTAACAATGAGAACCCAGGAAAAGAGTTCTGTTTTAGACTGCCTGACCATAATACGGTCCTGCAGGCGGAGATCCGGGCGATCACCGAATGCGTGTAAGAAGGAGATTAACGCCTTGCAATGTAAGAAGGAGATTAGCGCCTTCTCTGAGGATGGCAAAATACGCATCGTTTGGGTGCCGGGACATAATAGAGTAAGGGGAAATGAAAGGGCAGACGATTTGGCTGTGAAGGCCAGGACTGCCGTCAATAAACTTGCTTAACCCGAAGCCTTACGGGTCGACGCAGACCGAGTTAAGGGAGTGAGCGACGAATGCGCATGCAATATTCTGGAACAGCGAAACGGTCGGTAGAACGGCGAAAATCCTATGGGGGGATCCAGATCGTGAAAAGACGAGGCGATTACTGAAAGGAAGCAAGAAGGAGGTCAGTATAGCTATTGGGACACATAGGGCTACGAGCTCACTTATGTCAAATCGGTGTGGCAAGTAATAGCATGTGTAGGGCATGATGATGACGTTGGAGCATTTCCTTTTGTCTTTGCCCGGCTATCGCGTCCAACAGATACCGGTACTTAGGTGGAGACACAATATCAGACATGAACCAACCAAGGGGAGTAGTATTAAAAACAATTAAGGCTTTTGTAGCACGGAATTCTTAAATTAAAATTTTCTTTTTAGAGGTTACTTTATAGTTTTTAGAGCGCACAACAAGCCGATTACTGGCTTAGGTGTTTGTCCATAGAGGCATGGGGCGGATTAATATCTGCACCCTCTTTTTCAACCTAACCTAACCATACCAGGTTATATACCGTTTTATACCGAACATAGCACGATTGTTGGGAGTCTAAGTAAAACACCACGTGCAAAATTTAAGCCAAAGAGGTTAACAATTGCGGCTTCCAGGGGCCCCAGATGTAAAATTGGAAGATCGGTTTATATGGGAGTTATATCAGGTTATAGACCGATTTGAACCGTTCATAACACGGTTGTTGAAAGTCGCAACAGAACACTACGTGCAACGGAACGAACATGATTAGATCCACTTTGAATGTCAAGATGATCACTATGATGGGTTGCAAATCAATGTTTCTAGTTTTTACAAACGGAATGACTAGATTAGTATGCCCTCTATCCTATGGTGGTGGACATAAAAGGAGTCGAGAAAGTCTTTAATGTCGACTGCCGAAAAATGTTTGGTTATAGAAGTAACATAATTTCAAAGACTGTAAATCACCTCCTCACCTCCTACGAACTTAGCATTACTACTTGTTTGTCCATTCATGTGGAATGAAATTGCAAAAATGTGCACTAAACGTTTAGATCTATGGCCCCCCTGAGATACCGTCTACAAAATGTTGCTGCAACTGGATACAATAATTACCAGGTTTTCATAGAGTTTGCTGCGGTGATGTCTTCATAATTTGCACAGATTTGCAACACCTTTAGACAGCCAAGGTGTAGTCTATGTCATTGCAGAGACAGCAGCTGCAGTAGCAATGAAAATTGCTGTAGCCTCACAAGGCGATGAAAAGAGAACAGCAAATTGTTGCCACCTCTCAAAGTCAATGCAATGGAAACTGTGTTAATTGAATTATATCATGCCTGAGCAAACAAATAAACCAACAACCAGCCGACCAAATACAAGTATACTACCAGACTACTCTACTCTCTTTTGCTATCATTTGCTAGTAGACCTGCCTATAAACAGACGAACTTGGCTGCTACAAGGAAAAACAATTATCAATAAATTCAGCGAAGACAAACACCCAGCCCGTTCGGTAGCCATGGATATGGTTGCACTAACACATTTCTTTGTACTTGAACGAGTCTAGGAAATTCAAGGTGTCTGGCCTGGTCTTGGTTCAGGGGGGGTAATATGGAAAGTAGCTTTTCAACGAGCCAAGGTAGTCAATTGTCTATGTATGAATCTGTGTGAAAAAGTGCAGGCATACATAAATTAGTGTAAGTGTGTGTACGATATAATTAAAATACCAAATATTTGTTCAGGTAAATAATAATTTTCTCTCTCGCAGTCCCTCGACCCCCCTCCGAGCACTCTATCGTATGTTAAAAATATTTAGATTTATTTTGCTACTAGAGAAACACTCAAAGCAATATTTTTAAAAAGTTTGTCAGTTTTGTGGGTTGTATTGTGGGAGGTAGTGACTCAACGCAATCACAATGCCACACTGACACTATGGGTAACAAAACTGAAGTAGAATATTTTTCATTAACAAAGCAATTAGATTTTTCCTTTGGAAAACTAAGGACAATATGAGTTCTCTGCTTGTAAAGGATGATTTAAGAACTATAGGAAAGTTTTTCCAAAAAAGAAAAGAAAAAAAACACACACATAAAATTCAGAAAAATGCATGACATCTTTATTTGAATCGATAGAACGGTCCATATTCAATTGAATGTTTGAAGATTATTTCATGCAAATGTTGACCGCGACTGCGCCTCTGCTTAGCCCAATTTTGGCAAACTCTTTCCAACGCTTCGGCCGGTATATCACAAACAAATGCTTCAATGTTGTCTTCCAATGCGTCAATTGAAGAGGGATTGTCTATATAGACATGAGCTTTAAGATAAACAACACTGTCCTAAATTTTCGGCGAAATCCGACAATTAATATGCTTTTATGGGCCCAAAATCTTAAGTCGAGAGATCGGTCTATATGGCAGCTATATCAGGACCGATCTAGGCCAAATCGCAGAAAATTGACAAAGAACCTAACGCAACGCACTATTCCAAATTTCTAAGAAATCGGACAATAAATGCGCCTTTTAGGGGCCCAAAACCATACATCGAGAGATCGGTCTATATGGCAGCTATATCTAAATCTGAACCGAGACAAATTGAAGAAGAATGTTGAAGTGCCTAACAGAACTCACTGTCTTAAATTTCGGCGAAATCGGATAATAAATGCGCCTTTTATGGGCCCAAAACCTTATGTCGAGAGATCGGTCTATATGGAAGCTAAATCCAAATCTGGACCGATCTGAGCCAAATTGAAGAAAAATGTTGAAGGGCTGAACGCAACTCACTGCCCTAAATTTTGGCAAAATCGGACAATAAATGTGCCTTTTATGGGACCAAAGCCCTATATCGAGAGATCGGTCTATATGGCAGCTATATCCAAATCTAGACCGATCTGAGCCAAATTGAAAAAGAATGTTGAAGGGCTGAACGCAACTCACTGCCCTAAATTTTGGCAAAATCAGACAATTAATGTGCCTTTTATGGGACCAAGAACTTAAACCGAGAGATCGGTTTATATGACAGCTATAACCAAATCTGAACCGATCTCGGCCATATTGAAGAAGGATGTCGAAGGGCCTAGCACAACTCTCTGTCCCAAAATTCGGGGAAATCGGATAATAAATGTGGCTTTTATGGCGCTAAGACCTTAAATCGGCAGATCGGTCTATATGACAGCTATATCCAAATCTTAACCGATCTGAGTTAAATTGAAAAAAAAAATATTGAAGGGCTGAACGCAACTCACTGCCCTAAATTTTGGCAAAATAGGACAATAACTATGCCTTTTATGGAACCAAGACCTTAAATCGAGAGATCGGTCCATACGACAGCTATAACCAAATCTCTACCGATCTTAGCCAATTTGAAGTGGTATGTCGACTAGCCTAATATAATTCACTGTCCCAAATTTCAGCAAAATCGAATAATAAAAGTGGCTTTTATGAGCCTAAGACCCTAAATCGGCCGATCGGTCTATATGGCAGATATAACCAAATCTGTACCGATCTTAGCCAAATTGAATTGTTATATCAACTAGCATAACATAATTCACTGTCCCAAATTTCAGCAAAATTTGATAATAAATGTGGCTTTTATGGCCCTAAGATTCTAAATCGGTAGATCGGTCTATATGGCAGCTATAACCAAATCTGTACCGATCTTAGCCAAATTGAAGTGGAATGTCGACTGACCTAACATAATTCACTGTCCCAAATTTCAGCAAAATCGGATAATAAATGTGGTTTTTATTGGCCTAAGACCCTAAATCGGCGGATCGGTCTATATGACAGCTATAAACAAATCTGGACCGATCTTGACCAAATTGAAGTGGAATGTCGACTGACCTTACATAATTTACTGTCCCAAATTTGAGCTAAATCGGATGATAAATGTGGCTTTTATGGGCCTAATACCATAAATCGGAGGATCGGTCTGTATGGCAGCTATAGCCACATCTGTATTGATCTTGGCCAAATTGACGAAGGATGTCGATGGGCCTAACACAATTCACTGTCCCAAATTTCAGCAAAATCGAATAATAAATGTGGAATTTATGGGCCTAAGACCCTAAATCGGCGGATCGGTCTATATGACTGTAGCGGGATTTCAACGGACAACCGGACAGACGGACGTGGTTTAGATCGTCTTAGATTTTTACGCTGATCAAGAATATATATACCTTATAGGTTCAGAAACGGATATTTCGATGTGTTGCAAACGGAATGACAAAATTAATATACTCCCATCCTTCGGTGATAGTCTAAAGGTGTTAAATCGCATGATCTAGGGGGTCAATTGACCGGTCCCGAACGTAAAATAAAATGTTCACCGAACTCCCCTCAATAAGTCCATTGTTACGCGTGCTATGTGGCATGTGACACCGTCTTGTTGAAACCACATGTCATGCAACTCAAGCTGTTGCATTTTGAGCAAAAAAAAGTTGGATATCATCTAACGATAGCGCTCACCATTCACACTTACGTTATGATTCGCATCATATTTGAAGAAGTGCGGTCCAATGATGCCACTAGCCCATAAACCGCCCCAAACTGTGACTTTTTTCTGGATGCATTGGAAGCTCTTGCAATGCTTCTGGCTGATCCTCACTCCAAAATCGAAAATTCTGCTTATTTACGTACCCATTGAGCCAAGAATGAGCTTTGACGTTAAAGAAAAAGAATCGCGCGATGAACTTTGTTATTAGAGCATGCATTTTGATAATAAAACTCAACAATTCGCAAGCGTTGTTCGTTTGTAAGACGATAGACCAGATAGATTATAGACCAAACTGAAAATGTTTGACGGTGAAACAAAACACGAAACGTACGTGCGCTGTTTGAACCAATGTCGTATCCTGTCGTATCCTGTTGAAAATGCCTCTGTCCGTCTGCTGAAAGCACGCTAACTTTCGAAGGAGTAAATCTAGACGATTGAAATTTTCCACAAAAACTTTTTATTAATGTAGGTCAGTTGAGATTGTAGGAGGGCGCAATTCTTATCCGATTTGGCTGAAAATCTGCACGTTGTGTTTTGGTAACACTTTCAACAACTGTGCTAAATATGATTCAAATCGACCTATAACCTTATATAGCCCCCATATAAACCGATCTCGGGTCTTGATTTTTTGAGCCGCTAGGGGGCGCAAATATTAAACAATTTGGCTGGAATTTTGCATGAAATGTTTTGGTTTGACTTCCAACAATTGTGCGCAGTATGCTTCAAATCAGTTGATAACCTGATATAATTCCTATTAAAACCGATCTCATATCTTGACTTAGCCGCTAGAGGGCGCAATTACTATTCAATTTGGCTGAAATTTTCAATAAAATGTTTCGTTTTGGCTTCCAATAATTGTATTGAGTATGGTGTAAATCGGTTCATAACCTAATATAGCTCCAATATAAACCGATTATACTTTTTGAGCCTCCAGCCTTGAGCCTCCTTACAACAACTTCTTCTATAGCCTTCATACTTGCTAAATATGGTGTAAATCGGTGAAGTACCTGATATAAAAGGCTCTGCCGATTTTACTTCTTCAGCCTCTATAATACTCAATTCTTATCCGATTTGGTTGAAATTTAACACAATGACTTCTACTTTGGTCTTCAACAGCCAAACCAAATATGTCCCCAATATGTTCATAACTTGGTGCAGTTCCAATGGCATAGCAATTCCTATTCATTATCTTTTGTTTGCCTATACAGAGATATCGGGCAAAGAACTTGACAAATGCGATCAATGGTGGAGGGTTTTAAGAGATTCGGCCAGGCCGAACTAAGCACGCTTTTACTTGATTTTTATACCCTCCACCATAGGATGGGGGTATACTAATTTCGTCATTATGTTCGTAACTAATCGATACGTTCGTCTAAGACCCCACAAAGTATAAATATTCTTGATTGTCATGACACTTTATGTCGAACTAGCCATTTCCGTCCGTCCGTCTGTCCGTCCATCTGTCTGTCGAAAGCACGCCAACTTTCGAAGGAGTAAAACTAGTCTCTTGAAAGTTTGCACCAATACTTTTTATTAAAGTAGGTCGATAGGGACTGTAAATGGGCTATATCGGTCCACGTTTTGATATAACTGCCATATAAACCGATCTGGGGTCCTGACTTCTTGAGCCACTAGAGGTCGCAATTATTATCCGATTTAGCTGAAATTTTGCATGAGGTGTTTTTTTATGACTTCCAACAACTGTGTTGAGAATAATTCAAATCGGTCCATAACCTGACATAGCTGCCATATAAAGCGATCTGGGGTCTTGACTTCTTGAGCCTCTAGAGGGCGCAATTCCTATCCGATTTGGCTGAAATTTTGCATGAGGTGTTTTTTTATGACATTCAACAACTGTGATAGGAAAAGTTCAAATCGGTTCATAACCTGATATGGCTGCCATATAATCCGATCTGGGGTCTTCTCTTCTTGAGCCTCTAAAAAGCGCAAGAATTATCCGATTTAGCTGAAATTTTGTACAACGGCTTCTCCCATGACTTGTCGAATATGGTAGGAATCGGTTTATAGCCTAATACAGCTCCCCTATAAACCGATCTTCCTATTTTACTTCTTCAGTCCCTTAAGTGCCCAATTCTTACTAGATTTGGCTAAAATTTTACACAATGACTTCTAATATGGCCTCCAATACTCAAAATGCTTTTATCCTTTGTTTGTCTAAAAAGAGTACCGTGGAAAGAGCTCGACAAATGCGATCCATGGTGGATTTGTAAATCTATGTGATTGATAACTGTAGTAAGTAACATTCCATTAAGGAACAGGGGCAAAATTCTCACCTATCAATGAGTACAGTCCGATTTAAGTTTTAAGCTCAATAATAAGGGGCCTCCTTTTTATAGCCGAGTCCGAAATGCGTGCCGCAGTGCGACACCTCTTTGGAGGGAAGTTTTACATGGCATTGTAAAATCGGCTTTGTCTGACTTTTGCCTTTCCTTACTAGCTTTTCACCAAATATTGGAAGTCACATTGAAACAGATGGGAAAACTTGAACCTCTAAGATCAGAATTTGGCATTTAATATTGTGTTTTCTCGCTATTTTTGACCGAAATAATTTCAATACTTTTTCGTTTGCTTTTCATGGTAGTTTGGAAGTTATGTCGTCCCCATAAAAAACGCAAAAACCTATAAAAGTGTTGGTTAAAGTTTCTTTGAAATGAAATACATTCCAATGTTCCTCCTCCCTGCTATCCTAATGAAGGACAACAAAGAAACGTACATACATGGATGCATGCCCCCAAAAAGGCCAAAAACTCGAAACCAAACTAAAATGCATTCCTATCTTTAAAGTCAGAGGCGTCAACATTTTGCGGAATGTTTATTAGTTAGGCAAAAACGGTCATATAGTAAGAATAAACTTAAAAAAAAACTATTTTTCCCATTGAAAAGCCCTTAATGAAGACGAGCTTTAATGACCAAGAGGAGTTTGGTTTTTGAATAAATGCTTAAGAAAAGAAATTGCTATGTTTTTCAGACAACACAGGACACATACATCACACCACTGTTGGACGCGTTTCGTTTAATGATAGGATCAACATTTTCAACATGACTTTGTATCGTGTCCGTCCGTCTGACTGGTCTACAGCTTCATAACATTATTTGTCTTTAGCTTCTAGAAACAGGGTTAGTTTTGTAGTTCTCACGGGGATTGAAGCCCAATGGCTCTTGTGTAAATGCCTACGCCTCTGCCTTTCTATGTGTGGTGTGATATGCATGTACCACTCTTGATGTCGCTTGTGCCACAAGCAGTTTCCAAGTTGTTAGACGCCATCCGGAAAATGTTTTCATTCGCGTTTCAATTCACCACAAAAACGTTTGAGAAATTATTACAAAAGTTTTCGTTCGCTTCTTTGGCAAAATGAAAGCGCATAAATTTCAAAATCAAAAAGGTGAGCATGCAATTGTGCTCAAATCGAGCAGACAGCAAAAGCGAATGAATATGCTGAAAAACTCCAAAGAAAAAAACTTCCAAAGAGCCAAAGGAAGGTACTAAGGATAAAGAAGCTTGTTTGGAGTTGGCAAAACTATTACTTGAGACATGTATACCTACATCTAAGAACAAGGAAAAATACATAAACACACTGTTGTCATTCTTTGTAACTTTTAATTTCAAAATTAGTTACCTTAATCATGTGTTCGATGATGCGCAAAATTCCGGGGCCCAAGAAGGGCTATGGTTGTTTTGTAGGTCCTTAGAATAGGTTATTTTCCCACGAATTTTCTTTAGTGCCGTTAATGGTCCGATTTCCAAACTACTTTATCTGTTTAATGGCAAAACATAAACCCACTTTCGAGGGTGATCTAGGGCCTTGAAGTTTTGCACATATCGTAGTTATCACCTCAGGTATTCAATGCTGCCTGCACGAAAGAGCTAAGAAAATCCAAACGAGAAGATTTTGGTAGATTAATGAAGAACTCATCCAGTGTAAAGAAAATTTTGAGATAACGAAATATTATGGCGAAAGAATATCTCCCCAACTGAATGAGTACGACATGGCAACCTTCTTGGATATCGAGGGTGCACATAACAACGTGGACATAGGATTGACAGTCTCTGCCCTGGACTGCTCGAATAACGTGCTTTGTGGCAGTGGTGTTTGGAAGGTGGATGATAATGTAAAGGCCTTAAGGATGCGGGTGTTCTCACCATTTCTCTGAAACTTTGTAACAATTCCATTGGATCCCAACATAACCGCATATGCTGACGCTGTTGTGCTACTAGGAGGCCACCGTAGCGCAGAGATTATTTTCAGGACCAGACCCGAAAGGCAACGAATGATAGATAGTCACAAAAAAGGATTTGAGAGCATTCCAAAGGCCGATCTAGGGCCTTGAAGTTTTGCTCATATCCTAGTTATTACCTCAGGTACTCAATGCAGCTAAGAAACGAAAGAGCTAAGAAAATCCAAACGAGAAGATTTTGGCAGATTTATGTAGAAGTCTTCCAGTATAAAGAAAATTTCGAGATAACGAAATATTATGGTAAAAGAATATCTCCCCAACTGAATGAGTAAGTCATGGCAGCCTTCCTGGATATGAAGGGGGCACCAAACAAAGCGGATATAAGATTGGCAGCCCCTGCCCTGGACTGCCAGCGAGTCCAACCAAATAATTCCCGGTGTACGAATAACGTGCTTTGTGGCAGTGGTGTTTGGAAGATGGAGGACAATGTGAAGGCCTCAAGGATGCGGGCGTTCTCAACTTTGTAACAATTTTATTGGATCACAACATAACCGCATATGCTGACGTTGTTGTGCTACTAAGGGGCCACCGTAGCGCAGAGATTTGCATGTCCGCCTATGACGCTGGGTTCGAATCCTGGTGAGACCATCAGAAAAAATTTTCAGCGGCGGTTTTTTTTGTGAGGTACTATGCCATGTAAAACTTCTCTCCATAGAGGTATCGCACTGCGGCACGCCGTTCGGACTCGGCAATTAAAAGGAGGCCCCTTATCATTAAGCTTAAACTTGAATCGGACTACACTCATTGATATGTGAGAAGTTTGCCCCTGTTCCTTAGTGGAATGTTCATGGGCAAATTTTGCATTTGTTGTGCTACTGATCCGGGCCTTGCTTGTGTCGACGATCAGCGAAATCATGTAAAGGTCTTTAAAGAGACTTTTAAGATGGAATACGAGAAGTGGATGGTATCCCCTCAAAGGAATAAAATAGCGAATATTTGACTCCCGTCTTAAAACGATAGTTGTCGAAGAAGGCGAAATACCTTGGCCTAGTACAACATCTACAACCTTTTCTTGAATAGGAATACGGAGGAAAAAAGTTGGAAGGTACTGAGAGCCTTTCACACCTGCTGGAGGACGTTAAGTAGAAAGTAAGAATTTAAAACGAGGATACGCCCAGTGTAAGACCAATGCGGACATATGGGGCCCTGTTATGAGAAGACTCATGATTCCGACATTGACCAGTCTTTGCACCTTCTTGAACTCCCTGATTCCAGTCTTCTCATAACCACATCAGACTTGCAAGCAATGCTAGATATGCAATCTATTAAGGTCTATATTTGGACCCAGGACATCGAAGTTGCGCTTAGGCTAGGGTTCCGTCAATCCAAGACTGTGCCGATGGCAGCAGTACCTCGCATTCGACTTTAAGGATCATCTCAGGTATCCGATCGGAAACCTCTCCCCTTCCTTCCAGGTTTCCTATCATCGCCTCGATTATACCGCGATGGTATGAGCTGCTCCCATCCTCAATCCATTCTCCCATCGCCTTAAGTTTCATAGCCGAAGCGGCTGTCTCACACTTAATCTGTATGTCAATGGCTCGGATATAGAATAGTCTCCAGTGCCTTAGTGGGCGTGGTCCTCATCGCTCCGCCTATGCCGAGACAACATGTTCTCTGAACCTGTTGCATGGTCCTTATGTTGCACTTTTTTCCATAGCAGTCCACCAAACTACTGAGACTTAAGTAAGTATTGGTCTGATCACGCTCTTGTAGAGCTAGTGGACTATCCTCGAATTCAGGCCTCATTTCGAGCCTACGGCCAGTCTACATAGTGCGTAACATCTGTGAGCCTTCTCAATACGCTTCTGAATGTGACACTTCCAATTCAGTTTCCTGTCCAGATCACACCTAAGTATTTGACCTTGTCAGATATCGAAATCGTCTTATTGAGGAAACGTAGTGCATTAAATTGGCCCACCTTCGTCTTCCTCTTGAACAGGCATATTTCAGTCTTCTCTGGGTTAACATTGAGACCTCTGGGTCTAGCCCAGTCATGTGCCATATGCAAGACCCTTTCCGCCCTTCCGCATAGCTCGTTCGGATCATTACCCCTAAGAAGTATTAAAACATCGTTTGCGTCCGTAATAGGTCATTTATGGTGGTCACCCATAGGAGTGGCAATAAAATGCCCCCCTGTGGCGTGCCCTGTGCCACTTTCCCCCTTATGTTTATGCCATGGGACACATAATTTATCTACCTGTTACTTAGCATGTGGTTTATCCCGTCTCTAAGGACCAGGTCCACTCGGTACTGCTCAAAGAGATACCAGAAAGTCTTTTCCAGGATAGTACTGTGATAGAGAAAAGAAGACATGAGGTATTAGAATGGGCCTGGCATCATCCTTTTCCAAGCTAACCTAACACCTCAGCTATAATCTTAAAATTTTTTCTAATGATGTATTCAAGGATAAGATAAATAAGGATATTTCTGTACGTTGTTGCATTACAAATGTTTTTGCTTAAAAAAATTAATTAATTTTTTTAAGCAAAATTTACAACGACATGCCTATAGCGACATGCCACCCAAGTTCACATTGCTCAGTGTCTTCATAAGTTTTTTTTTTTGTTTCCAAAATATAATTGCGGCTACGCATTTGAAAAAAGTCAATAAACCTAATCGCCAATAATTTGTACAAATTTTGAATATTGATTAACAGAACAAAACAAATCCTAGTACTCTGGCCTAACCGAGGCATAACTTTGGCTCTCCCATTGATGGCTTAGGCACTTTAAGGACACAATTTCCAAGGGCTATTTATTAAAGCATAAAAATTAATGTTTTGTTAATTTCCACAATGCTCATGTCCTTCATGCTATCTGCAGATATTGACAATTACGCATTTGGAATAAATAATCGAAGTTCAGGCTAGAAGGAGACGAACCAAAAGCAAATACCACAACCAGCAACAAAACCAAAAAAAAAAAAATGTTAAGAAGCCTTATTCGGGAAAATCACCCAAAAGAGAGAATTTCAAATTTAGCTGTTGTATGAACAAAACACCCTGTCTGCCGAAATGGAATTGTCACAGAAGACACAAGGAAGAGTTTTAAAGTTTGATTCCGCAAACATTGCCATGGGCCAGATGAAGGCTTTGGTACACTTTGACAGGGCAACGATGACTAGCACAATGATGATGATGAGAATGGTAATGGGTATGGTGATGGTGATGGCGATGACGATGGTGGTGTTACCAAAAATTTAAACTTCGCTATGGCAAACATTGCCGTCGGCCGGAAGAAGTTTCTTGGAACAGCGTGCCCGCGCACACACACTCAACTCTTATGCTCATACGTTCAGTGTTACCAATGTGTGTGAAGAAAGCCTAGAACTAAATCTGATCATATAAAATTCGCTAAGGAATTTTGAACAAAATCGGTAGCGTTTTCGCAGATGGCTTCAAATGCCAGTTACCCACTCACTGACTAAGGAAAATGTACTATAGACAAGTAAAAGCGTGTTAAGTTCGGCCAGACCGAATCTTGGGAACCCACCACCATGATCGGTGAGATCGGTTTATATGGGAGCTATATCAGACTATAGACAGATTTAGATCCTACTTGGGACAGTTGTTGAAAGTCTTATAAGGACCCCAAGCTAAATTGGATGAAAATAGTGGCTTCCAGGGGCTCAAGAAGTCAAGTCGGGAGATCGATTTATATGGGAGCTATTCCAGGATAGAGACTGATTTGGGCCGTCGTAGACACAGTTTTTGGAAGTCGTAACGGAACACTACATGCAAAATTTCAGCCAAATCGGACAATCAGGCACTCAAGAAGTCAGATCTGGAGATTGGTTTATATGGGAGGGGCCGAAAGGGCTTTGGAGACGGCATACGACTAACTGACCTAGACGTAGGACTCTGGAAATCCAGACAAGACTGAGATTTGCCTTTAACGACGAAGACGAAGGTGAGCCAATTTGACGCTTCCTCAACAAAACGATATCAGACAAGGTTAAATACTTGCGAGTGATCTTGGATAGGAAACTGAAATAAAAGTGCCTTATCCAGGAGCATATGGAGAAGGCTTACAGCTTGAAAAGGGACCTGAATCAAAAATGGGGCCTAAGCTCTTAAGGAGCGTGATTAAACAATGGAGGACTACGCCTGAGTAGTGGAAAGGGGGGCGACTGCAGTCCAGGTGTTAGAATATTCATCTTTGACACTGAGCGCCAAGGCTAAAATTCCGTCGAGAACATCAAAAACAATCAACAGCAAGCTAAAATTTGATTTAACCACCTCTTGATACCCTACACCCCATTGGTTATGCCGGCTAAGTCGCCGAAACTCAAATTTTCTTACATTATAATGAAGAATTTCGATCAAAATTCGTATATATTGTGAAAGTCATTTAGGAAATCGCTGTCAAAATTTTTTTATAAAATGGTGGATAGATGGACTTGCAAAGGCTCTAAGATGAGTATCGGATTATACATATATATGGGAGCTACATCTTAATATGAACCGATTGATATTTAATACACCAGTGGTCCACAGAGTAGCAAGAGAAACCTTCTTGCCAAATTTCGTGAGGATCGGTTAACAAATCCACAAATTATAGCAGCATTAGTCAAAATCGGATGAAAATATATATTGGAACTAAAGAGTAAAATTTTTAGCTATTAACATTTTGGCAACACTGAAGGGAGTTCCCACTCCCTGATGGTTGGAGAGTTTAAAGCGTAGTGCTGGACCCCAGAAACCTGGTCCCGAAAGTGGGTTTCAATTCTACCCAGTAACTTGAAAATATATAACAGATACGTGTTCTACGCTAAAATTCTTTTGATTTGAGCGCAATATGGTGCTCAATAATGGTCATCAAATATGTTCTATTGGGGGTGGGGTGGCCCTATAAACACTTTTTCCACTTTCTGACTATTGCAATAAGGGGCTCAAATAAAAGGTATTTGTGATTGAAAACTAATTTGATATCCAATTTTTAGGCGAAGTGATTGGCCCCCTTAAACCAATGGTAATATGGGGTTCAAATAAAAGATATTTGAGCATAGAGCACGTTGCCGATATTTCTTCAGGGCTGAGTGTTTGGGCGACCACCACACTCCCCAAAACATCTCTAAATCGGACATGTTTATTGACCATGGTAGTATGATGCTCAAATGAAAGGTATTGGGTAGTAGAGCCCGAAATAAATACCCACTTTCGGGACAAAGTTTCTGAGAGTCCACTGCTTCCGCACAACACTTCTCCCACGACAATTTGGGGCTCAAAGGGGGTAGAGCTCGATGTTGATAGTTTTTAAGACCAGGTGGGTGGGTCATATTTGCTGACTTTTACAATATGGGACTCAAATTGTATTGAGATAAGAAAACGTTATCGATTTTTTGTTGATATCGTTTGGGGAGCCACCCTATCCCCCAAACACCCCCAAATCGGACATTTATATTTACCGGCTATGACAATATTGGACTCAAAGGGAGGTATTTAGGAATAGAGTACGAATCCGATATCAACATTCGGAAAAAAGTGTTTATAGTTCCACCCCACCTCCATAACACCCCTTAATGGGCCATATTTGCTGACCATTTGGCGTAGCAAAGCCTCTGGCAAATTTTATATCCAAATCTGAACCGTTATGGCCTATTTGCTATCCCCAACGACCAATGTCAATAAGAAGTATCTGTGCAAAATTTCAAAGCGCAAGCTATAGCGTTCGAGCGCTATCGTGATTTCGACAGACGAACGGGCATGACTAAATCGACCCAGAATGTCGAGACGATATAGAAGATATATACTTAATGTGGGTCGCAGATCAATATCTCGAGGTGTTGCAAACGGAATGACTAGATTAGTATACCCCCATCCTATGGTGTCGGGTATAATATGGAGCATGCTCAGAAAACTCTTAAAGCAGAGAATTCATTAGACCGCAACACTTTGGGCGATTTGGCGCTGCTGATGACAATAACAACTTTGCATACTGTAAATTGAAAGTTGTAGAAATTTGTTGTTTTCTGCCGGTATTGAGGTTGACTTGGTGATGTTGGAAACCAAGCTACGGTTCTGATTGATATTGACTTGTTAGAATCCATCTTTGTCTTTCTTCATTTCAAATGTGGTCACAAACCTCCCTGCGGTGTCACCTGGGTAGTATCAGCTGGTAGACCTTTAACATCCGTTAAAGGTAGTGAGTTAAAATCTGCCACGTTTCCCTCCATAGAACAATAAAAAGATAGGAAACTTGAAAAATTTACTTTGGAAAATCAAAGACGAACTAAAAGGAAACGAAAGACGAGCACGAATAGACCAAAAATGTTTTCTACGAGCGCCTAGAAAGAGAATATAACCGCTGCCCCGCCCATGATAATAAAATCGTTCTGGGATGTTTTAATACGAAAATAAGAAAGGACAATATCTTGGACCCTACAGTCGAAAAATTTAGCCTACACGAAGAAACTTCCGATAATGAATTGAAGCTAAATATCTTCGCCGCGGCAAAAAACATTGTAGTTAGCAACACCAGATTCAAACATAGAAGGATTCACATAGTCATATGGCTGTCACCCTATTTAAACACAAGAAACCAAATAAATCATGCTGTTTTAGATTGAAGGCATTCAACCACCATGTTAGATGTACTATCGATCCGAAAAGCGAAGATCCATTCGGATCATCAGCTTGTTCCAGCAAAGGTTCGCACACGTCTTAGTATAGCGAGAACCGTATGATATGAAACTGCACGGAAGCTGGACATCGGAAAGCTGCAAACACAACAGATGGTAATAGCATACTACACTCGGCTGACCCAATTGCTTGAAGAAAGCACTCCCTGTCCGGATAGTATAGCAGCGCAATGGCAAACCATACATTCGTACTTGAATACCAAATGGTTCGACCAGGAGTGTCAAAGAGCTACTGTGTCGAAGAATGTGTCATACAAGGCAACTTTATAGTCAGTAGCAACACGCATGCGAAGGAAAGGTGTCTAGAGATAAGGAGAGAGCAGAAATGTTTCTTCTGCAAGAAATGGAAAGAAAAATTCAGGACCCAAAATGAAGTCCGAAAACTCTACCAAAGAATTAAACATCAAACCGATGGCTTTATGACAGGTGCATTCTCCTGCAGAGATAAGGAAGGAAATCTAGTAGCAGATACAGATGGGATGCCATGAGTATACCATAGAACCAAACCCTCCGCAATCTGGCTAGAAAAACTCATACCCGATTATTGGAACCTCAGCATATTATCTCCCATGCACAAGAAAGGGGACAAGACAGTATGTGCAACTATAGAGGAATAAGTCTGCTCCGTATCGTATACAAGATACTCTCGATCGTTCTTTGTAAAAGAATAAAGTCTAGGTTAGGTTAGGTTGAACAGAGGGTGCAGATATTAATCCGCCCCATGCCACTATGGACATTCATCTAAACCAGAAATCCGCTTGTTGTGCGCTCTAAGAACTATAAAGTAATCTGTAAAAAGAAAATTTTAAGTTAGGAATTTCGAGCTACTTACAAAATCCTTAATTGTTTTCAATACCACTCCCCTAAGTTGGTTCATGTCTGGTATTGTGTCTCCACCTAAGTACCGGTATCTGTTAGACGCCAAAGACGGGCAATGACAAAGGAAATTCTCTAACGTCTCATCATTTTACCCGCAGGCCCTACACATGCTATCACTTACCGCACCGATTTTACATAAGTGAGCTCGTTGCCCTATGTGTCCCGTTATGATACCAATAGCTAAATTAACTTCCTTCTTGCTTCCTTTCAGTAATAGCCTCGTCTTCTCACGATCTGGATCCCCCATAGAATTTTCGCCGTCCTAACGACCGTTTCGCTGCTCCACAATGTTGCGTGCGCATTCGTCGCCCACTCCCTTAACTCGGATTGCATCGACCCGAAAAGCTTCGGGTTAACCAAGTTTATTGACGGCAGTCCTCTGGCTTTCACCGTCAAATCGTCTGCCCTTTCATTTCACCTTACCCCGTTATGGTCCGGCGCTTAAACAATGCGGATTTTCCCATCCCCAGATAAGGCGTTAATCTCCTTCTAACACTGCAAGACTGTTCGTGACCTTTCCGTCCTGGTTGTTATTACCCATATAGCAATTTTACTGTCGGTAAAAATGTTCACACTCGCACAACACCACTTCACGCATTCCGTAATCGCCCGGATCTCCGCCTGCAGGATCGTATTATGGTCAGTCAGTCTAAAACAGATCTCTGTCCCTGGGTTCTCAATGTAAACCCCCAGGCCCACTCTTTCCTCTAGCTTTGATCCATCCGAGTAACATGATTTTCCAGATTTCAATACTAGGGTTCCATCAATCCAAGACTATGCCTCTGGCAGCAGTGCCTCGCACTCGACTTCAAGGCTTATCTCAGGTATCCGATCGAAAATCTCTTCCCTTCCTTCCAGGTTTCCTGTTGTCCCCTCGATTATACCGCGATGGTATAAGCTGCTCCCATCCTCAATCCATTCTCCCATCACCTTAAGTCTCATAGCAGCGGTGGATGCCTCACACGTAATCTGTATATCAATGGGTCGGATATCTAGAATAGTCTCCAGTGCCCTAGTGGGCGTGGTCCTCATCGCTCTGCCTATGTCAAGACAACATGATCTCTGAAGCTGTTATATGGTCCTTATGTTGCACTCTTTCTCCATAGCAGTCCACCAAACTACTGAGGCGTAAGTAAGTATTGGTCTAATCACGCTCCTGTAGAGCCAGTGGACTATCCTCGGATTGAGGCCCCATGTCGAGCCTATGGCCCGTCTACATAGTGCCCAAACAATTTGAAACTTCTCAGTACGTTCCTGAATGTGACACTTTCAATTCAGTGGTGGTGTTATTGGTGCGTTAAATTGGCCCACCTTCGTCTTCCTCGTGAACAGGTATATTTCAGTCTTCACTGTGTTACCATTGAGACCTTTATCATATGCCATATGCAAGACCCTTTCGGACCTTCTACATAGCTCGTTCGGATCCTAACCCTTTAAAGTATTATAACATCGGGTTCAAATCCCTCCTCAGGTCATTTATGGTGGTCACCCATAGGAGTGGCAATAATATGCCCCCCTGTGGCGTGTCCTGTGCCACTTTCTCTTTTATATTTATGCCATGGGACACACAATTTATTCACCTGTTCCTTAGCATATGGTAGTCTCTAAGGACCGGATCCACCCGGTACTGATCTGACGATTGGATCAGTGTGTCGGTCCGCACATTGTTAAAAGCCCCCTCGATGTCAATACATACCGCCAGGGTGTACGTTTTGGCATCGAAAGATTCTTCTATTTTAATCACAACCTAGTGCAGGGTAGTCTCCACCGATCTTCTATTAACATAGGCATGCTGTTTGTATATAAGATTAAAGTCTAAAGTCAATCACCCAGATATTATGGGTCGGTCTACGAAAGAAGCAATTGCAGCCTTTGAAAGTAACGAAAGAGAATCAACGAAAGTGGGTCTGTTAGTAAATGGAAATAAGACAAAGTGGATGGTATCAACTCCCATAAAACCCGGTACAAACGAGCAGATAAAGAAAATGTAGAAAGTTGGGAACCAGAACTTTGGGAACCCACCACAATGAACAAAACAAATGACACCAATTTTAAAATAAAACGGAGGATAATATTGGCCAATAGATGTTTCTTTGGATAATTCAAGCAGTTTAAGAGCAAAGCGACTTCTCGACAGACGAAAATCGCATTGTACAAGACACTGATACTACCCGTGCTGTTGTATGGCTCCGAAGCATAGGTACTTGCGGAAGCAAATGAGGCAGTACCGGGAGTGTTTGAGAAAAAGACCCCTCGTAAAATATATGGGCCAGTCTTCGCTAATGGAGAAAATACACGAGCTGTATGATGACGATAGCAGAGTTAAACGCATTTAAATACAATGGTTGCGTTGGTTAGGTCATGTTATCAGAATGAATGAAGAAGCTTTGACAACACACAAAAAGCGAAGACCAAACCATCTGATGGAGTGACCAAATAGAGAAAGACATTTCGAAACAGGGTTTCAGAAATTGTAGAAGGAGCGCAGAAGATCGAGGCGCATGGACATATATTCTACAACTAAAGCAAATTAAGTGCGGTATTGAAGGGATGTTGTTTGTAACTACACTACAACATCCAGTTCAATAAATTGCAACATTCCAGGGCTTTGCTTATCTCTGCTCTCAGATATAGTGTGCCTTTAGACATATCGTATAGATTATATTTACCAAAGCCTTCTCACTTCGAACTTTTTGTTCGAATTTTCTTAGGAATATCGAGACGGTAACACTGCAAACGATATGCTTCTTAAACGCATTGATATTGCAAAGCAATGCTGCTGTAGAAAAGGATGTTGACGAAGATGGCGTCAACACAACTGACAGCAAGTGTTATTCTGCTTGGCTGGCTGCTTGGTGGTGTGGTGGGTTGTTTGGCTGTTTGTTGCTGTGACTGTCGGAAAACTTCAGCTGTGAACGTGATGTGAAATTCGGAATGATGAAAAAACACTTAATCGTGACTAAAATTTCAATCTTGCAAACCAAATGCATGAGACTAGAAGGGACCTTTCCTTCAAGACTCCCCATCATTCCGCAGCCAAGCGCTCCAGAAGTTTACAATAGACAAAAGTGTGGAACAAGGAATAAAAATATAAATGTTGAAATAAAAGTTCGACTATGGGCGTGATGTTTGCCATGCCAAACGCTGTTGTTATTGCCGCTGGCGGGCAGAACGCTCAAGTATTTGGGAGTAAAATCTTCCATGTCAGCTTAACAAAAGGTCAGGAAATGCACTGTATTACCAGGAAATGTACTATGACAATTTGGTGCGATAAGATGTATGGGTGGCAATGAGTATGTGTGCATGTAACTGCTCTCTACTCTGTACACAAATCCCGAAGGAATTGGAGTTGACAGATTTAAAAGGAATTCCTTGTGCGAATAGAATAACACAAAAGTCAACAACGAAATTAATTTTGCCGAATGTTGGAGGACAATATTCTCTCTTTGGACTACAACTACTACTAAAATCCCATGATAATTGCAAAAGATTTTTGTAAAGATTTTGAAATATTAGAAAACTTATTTGTTGGCTTTGCTAGCATTTGTCATTTCACATAAGTCATTTACTTATAATGGTTTTATTTATTGAGATATAATTGCCCTTGCCACACCCAGAAAAAAAGTCAGCAAGCATTGCTGATTTGAATTGAAAAGTAACTTTTGAGGGCATCCTTGATCACAAATCTCAAATTTTTGATTAAATGATTTGCTATGTATTAATATACATTTTTATCAATTTTATATGTAAGTTTTTAACTTCAGAGCATAGATTTAATGTAGTAAAAATTTTGTCTGATTTTATTTGAAATAGTATAAACACCATAAAGCTGCAAAAAATAAGGAAAACAAGTGAAAACCCATTAAGATTGAACTTTTGATACAGACCTCTAGGGATATATTTGCAAAAATGCAAATTTTACCCATGAACATTCCACTAAGGAACAGGGGCAAACTTCTCACATGTCAATACAATACATATCACTGTTTTTGTAATTTCATCGCAATCGGATAATAAATGCGCCTGTTAAGGGCTTAAGACCCTAAATCCGCATATCGGTCTATATGGCAGGTATATGTAAATATGCTCCGATATACACCATATACAGGTCGGATATTAAGGCTCCTAGGGCAACTGACTGTTTCAAATTTCAGCAAAATCGGAGAATAAATGCGCCTTTTATGGTCTTTAGACCCTAAAGCTGAAGATCGGTCTCTATGGCAACTATATCTAAATATAGTCAGATCTGGATCTTATTCCGAACAAATTTTGGGAGCCTTGATACAACTCACTGTTCACAATTTCAGCGAAGTCGGGTTGTGGGTGCGCTTGTTATAGGCCTAAGACCCAAAATCGGCAGATCCGTCTATATGGCAGCTATATATATGTTCCGATCTGGACCTGTTTTGGATCGGATATCGAAGGGCCTGAATTTCTGCTCTGAATTTCATCGAAATCGCATAACAAATGCGCCTGTTATAGGCTTAAATCCCTAAATAGGCATATCGGTCTACATGGCAGCTACATGTTAATATGGTCCGATATGCACCATATACAGGTCGGTTGTCGAGGCCCGTGAGTTGCCAGTGCAACTCACTATTTTTAATTTCAGCAAAATCGGAGAATAAATGCGCTTTTATGGTCTTTAGACTCTAAAACTGAAGGTCGACCTAAACGGCAGCTATATCTAAATATATCCCGATCTGGACAATATTCGGAACAGATGTTGGGAGTCTTGGTACAACTCAGTAATCGAAATTGCAGTGAGCTTTTATGTTTTTATACCCAAAATCTGTATGGCAGCTTTATCAAAATATGTTCGGATTTGGACCATTTTTTGTTCACATTTCGGCGGACCTAATTAAACTCGCTATGCCATGGATATCGAAGGGCCTAATAAAACTCTCTGCTCTGAGTTTCAGCGAAATCGGGTAATAAATGCGCCTGTTATAGGCTTAAGACCCTAAATAGCCAGATCGGTCTATATGACAGCTATATCCAAATAAAGTCAGAATTTTACGACGATCGGAAATATATATACTTTGTAGGGTCGGAAATGGATATTTCGATGTGTTGCAAACGGAACGACTAAATTAATGTTGTACCCATCACCATAAGATAGGGGGTACAACAAGTAAAAGCGTGGAAAGTTCGGCCGGGCCGAATCTTATATTCCCTCCACCATGGATCGCATATATAAACTTTTTTGCCCGATATCTCTTTATAGGCAAACAAACGATAATACCTAAAAATTGCCATGCGATTGGAGCTTTTTCAGGTTATCGACCGATTCGGACCATACTTGGTTTCGATGTTGGAGACCATAGTAGAAGTCATTGCGCAAAATTTCAGCCAAATTGGATAAGAATTGATCCCTATAGTGGCTCAAAAAGTTGGATCGGGAGATCGGTTTATATGCGAGCTGTATCAAGTTTTGAACCGATTTGAACCATACGTGTCATAGTTGTTGGAAGTTAAAACAAAAGACTTCATGCAAAATTTCCGCCAAATCGGATAATAATTGCGCACACTCAAGAAGTCATCATCCGAGATCTATTTATATAGCAACTATATCAAGTTGTGAACCGATTTGGAGAATTCGAGAATTTGAAATTCGAGGCAAAACGGATAAGAACTGCGCCGCCTAGAGGCTCAAATCATATCAAAATATGGACCGATATAACCTATTAACAATCCAAAGTGACATACACTAATGGGAAGTATTTGTCCAAAATTGGCGTGTTTTCGACGGACGGACAAGGCTCAATCGACTAAGGATTTCAAGACGACTAAGAATATATATACTTTATTGGGTCTCAGATGACTAATTCGATGTACTGCAAACGGAATGACGAAATTATGGTGGAGGGTGTAAAATTAGCTTAAGTAATAAATCGTTAGCAGTAATTGGGACAGCAGTAAATTTTTGCTAAAACAGCAAAAATGTGCTGCTATTGCGTTTGTAACTCATCGAAACACTGATCTGAGATCCACAAAGGTATACATATTCTTGATCGTCTTGACATTTTAAGTCAATTTGGCCATGTCCGTTCGTTTACCGAAATCACGCGAAGTTTCGAAAGAGTAAAGCTAGGCGCTTGAAATTTTGCACAATTTCTTCGTATTGTTGTAGGTTGGTTGGTTTTGTAAATTGGCCAAATCGGTCCATGTTTTGATAAGCTCCCATATAAACCGATCTCCCGATTTTACTTCTTGAGTCTCTAGGCGCAATTCTTATCCGATTGTAATAAAATTTTGCACGACGTGTTTTGTTATGATATCCAATAACTGTGCCAAGTATGGTTCAAATCGGTCCATAACCTGATATATCTGCCATATAAACCGATCTTAGGTCTTGACTTCTTGAGCCTCTAGAGGGCGCAATTCTTATCCGATTGGAATGAAATTTTTCACGACGTGTTTCGCTATGACTTCCAATAACTGTGCTAAGTTAGGTTCAAATCGGTCAATAACCTTATATAGCTGCCATATAAACCGATCTTTGGTCCTGATTTCTTGAGCCACTACAGGGCGCAATTTTTATCCGATTTGAGTGAAATTTTGTACGAAGTATTTTGTTATGATCCTCTCATGTACGGATCCTCTCATGACCATCAATATACGTGTTTATTATGGTTTCCCCATATAAATGGTCCTCTCTGTTTTACTTCTTGAGCCCCCAAAGAGCGCAAATCTTACTCGAATTGGCTGATATTTTACACAGGGCTCAAACATATAATTTAATTGCGATCCGCAAATCTTACTCTAATTGGCTGAAATTTTACACAGGGCTCAAACATATAATTTAATTTCGATCCGAACCGAACCATATCTTGATATCGCTCTGATAGCAGAGCAAACCTTTTCTTTTATACTTTTTTTGGCTAAGAAGAGATGCCGGGAAAAGAATTCTACAAATGCAATCCATGGAGGAGGTACATATCGTTTTACTTGTTAAAACTGTTTCGCATCTTTTCTGATTTGTTAGGTTTCAGTATGTCAAGGGTAGGTCGGTAGAGACAGCCCTACCCGAGGTTGTGCATAAAATAGCACAATCCTTCGAAGCCAAAACGTACACCCTGCCGGTATGCATTGACATGGAGGGGGCTTTTAACAATGTGCGGACCGACACATTGATCCAGTCCTTAGACCAGTACTGGGTGCACCTGGTCCTTAGAGACTGGATAAACCATATGCTAAGGAACAGAACGTGGCACAAACCACGCAACTGGGGGCATTTTGTCGCCACTCCAATGGGTGACCACCATAAATGACCTATTACGGATGCTTACTGTGGAGGGATTTGAACCCGTCTGCTACGCAGACGATGTTATAATACTTCTAAGGGGTAAGGATCCGAACGAGCTATGCAGAAGGGTAGAAAGGGTCCTGCATACGACTGAGCTTGACCCAGAGATCTCAATGTTAACACCGAGAAGACTGAAATATGCCCGTTTACGAGGAAGACGAAGGTGGGCCAATTTAACGCACCACGTTTCCTCAATAAGACGATTTCGATTTCTGACAAGGTCAAATACTTAGGTGTGATCTTGGACAGGAAACTGAATTGAAAGTGTTACATTGAGGAGCGTACTGTGAAGTCTCACAGATGTTGGACACTATGTAGACGGGCCGTAGGCTCGAAATGGGGCCTTAATCCGAGGATAGTCAACTGGCTCTACAGAAGCGTGATTAGACCAATTCTTATTTAACCCTCAGTAGCTTGGTGGACTACCATAGGGAAAAAGTGCAACATAAGGACCATACAACAGCTTCAGAGAACATGTTGTCTTGGAACAGGCGGAGCGATGAGGACCATGCCCACTAGTGCACTGGAGATTATTCTATATATACGACCCACTGACATACAGATTAAGTGTGAGGCAGCCACTGCGGCTATGAGACTTAAGGCGATGGGAGAATGGATTGAGGATGGGAGCAGCTCATACCATCGCGGTATAATCGAGGCAACGATAGGAAACCTGGAAGGAAGTGGAGAGGTTTCCGATCGGATACCTGAGATGAACCTTGAAGTCAACTGAAATGAAAGGGCAGACGATTTGTCGGTGGTGGCTCAGACGATTTGTCAAGTTTAAGCTCAATGATAAAGCACCCGAGTCCAAATCGCGTGTCGTAGTGCGACACCTCTTTGCCGCCATCATTAGCAGCGAAAAACCAACGCTGAAAATGTTTTTCTGATGTTCTCGCTAAGATTCGACCCCAGGCGTTCTTCGTCACAGACGGACACGCTAACCTCTACACTACCATGGCCTCCTCAGAATCCCCAATCATAACCCTAATTTATTCCTTCTAAAGATATCAAATATAAACTCTAATAAGTATACCCCCTTTTCACACCAATCACTGCAGCAACGTACTCCGTGCTATGCCCCCAATCGAAACGTAATCTTTTGCCAAAATTTAATTATTGTCATTCACTCTGTATGTCCTATAATGTGTGTTCCATTCAAACCTAACATACATTATTGCATGTATCTTGGCGCTGATATCACTAAACCAATCCTTGGTGGAGAAATTAATTTGAAATCCTCAGCGAAGATTTCAAATAACTCGGTTCAATACATTTTTCAACAAATTGAATAAAACTTTTTTAATTCACAGTAGCATTTGATGTCAGAATCATTCGTGCTTTTCGATTTTATATCGGAGCGAAAAATAATTATTTTCGAAATGTTAAGTCAGATTTAAATTCTTTTATTATTGTTTTGGCACTTTGTGGGTGCTGTCAATAATGAGTGCTTGTCTGCCTCCATTGAAGTACATTGAATGGCGTGAAATAAGCTTTGCCTGACATAAAAACAGATTAAATGCCGAAACACACACAACTGCAGTGATATAAGAAATATACATCTGTGTAAGCAGAAGAGTCTTTGGAATATCCCTTACTTTTTATCCCCTCCACCATATGATGGGGTATACTAATTTCGTCAAGTCTGTTTGTTACACCCCGAAATATTCGTCTAAGGCCCCACAAAGTACATATATTCTTGACCGTCATGACATTTTAAGTCGATCTTTCGAAGGAGTAAATTTAGGCGCTTGCAATTTTGCACAAATCTTTCCTCGTAGTGGAGGTCGGTTGGGATTGTAAATGGGCTATATCAGTCCATGTTTATTATAGCTGCTATATAAACCCATCTCGGTTCTTGCCTTCTTGAGCCTCTAGAGGGCGCAATTATAATCTTATTCAGCTGAGATTTAGCATAAAGTGTTTTGTTTTGGCTTTCAACAACTATGCCTAGAATGGTCAAAAGCTGTTCATAACCTTATAAAACTCTAGAGGGTGCAATTCCTATTAACTGAAACTTCGTACAACAGCTTATTCCATGACCTTCAACATGCGTGGCAAGTATGGTCTGAATCGGTCCGAAACCTCATATAGATCCCATATAAACCGATATCCCAATTTAACTTTTTGAGCCTCTATGCGGTACAAACCGATTTAACTTAAATTTTGAACAATGACTTTAACAGTGGTCTCCAACATCCAAACTAAGTATGGCTCGAATCGGTGCATATTCAGATAAAGCTCCAATAGCATAGCAATTTTTATCCATATTTGCCTATAAAAAAATACTAGTCAAAGAACTTGATACGCAATCCATGGTGGAGCGTATATAACAATCGGCCCGGCCGAACATAGTACGTTTTTTACCCTGCACCATGGGAGGGAGGTATACTAATTTCGTCATTCTGTTTGTAATACCCCGAAATATTCGTCTGAGACCCCATAAAGTATATATTGTATATTCTTGATCGTCATGTCATTTTAAGTCGATCTGTTGAAAGCACGCTAACTTTCAAAGGAGTAAAGCTATCCGCTTGCAATTTTACACAAATACTTTTTATTAGTGTAGGTCGGTTGGGATTGTAAATGAGCCGAATCGGTTCATATTTTGATATAGCTGCCATATAAACCGATCTTGGGTCTTGACTTCTTGAGCCTCTAGAGGGGGCAATTCTTATCCGATTGGAATGAATTTGTGCACGACGTATTTAGATATGACATCCAACAACTGTGCCAAGTATGGTTCAAATCGGTTAATAATCTGTTATAGCTGTCATATAAACCGATCTTGGGTCTTAACTAGTTGAGCCTCGAGAGGGCGCAATTCTCGTCCGATTTTACTGAAATTTTGCACGTAGTGTTTTGTTATGACTTCCAATAACTGTGCTAAGTATAGCGCAAATCTGAAATTTTGCACGTAGTGTTATGGTATAACTTTCAACAACTGTGTTAAGTACGATTCAAATCGGTTAATAATCAGTTATAGCTGTTATATAAACCTATCTTGGGTCTTGACTTCTTGAGCCTTTAGAGAGCGCAATTCTTATACGATTTGGCTGGAATTTTGCATGAGGTGTTTTGTTATGACTTATAATAGCTGTGCCAAGTATGACGCAAATCGGTATATAACCTGATATAGCTGCCATATAAACCGATCTGGAATCTTGACTTCTTGAGCCAATAGAGCGCGCAATTCTCATCCCACTTGGCTGAAATTTAGCATGAGGTATTTTGTTATGACTTCCAAGAACTGTGCTAAGTACGCCGCAAATCGGTACATAACCTGATATAGCTTCCATATAAACCGATCTGGGATCTTGACTTCTTGAGCCGCTCTAGAGGGCGCAATTCTTATCCGATTTGGCAGAAATTTTGTACAACGGCTTCTCTCATGACCTTAAACATACGTGTTCAATATGGTCTGAATCGATCAATAGCTGGGTAGCATAACAATTCTTATTCAATATTCTTTGTTTGCCTAAAAAGAGATACCGCGCGTAGAACACGATCCATGCGATCCATGGTGGAGGGTATATAAGATTCGGGCCGGCCGAACTTAGCACACTCTTACTTGTCACTTGTTAATATTTATAGCTTACAACAACCCGACTTCCAACAACTGTGGCAAGTACAGTCCAAATCGGTCAAAAACCTCATATAGCTCCCATATAAACCGTTCTCCCGATTTGAATTCTTGAGCCCCTGGAAGCCGCAATTTTTGTCCGATTTGGCTTAGATTGGCAAATAATGTTTTGTTTTGACTCCCAACAACTGTGCTTATTACAGTCTAAATCAGTAATGAACCTGATATAGCGCCCATATAAACCGATCTTCCGATTTGACTTCTTGGGCTTACAAGCCGCAATTTTTGTCCTATTCGGCTGAATTTTTGCATGAAGTGTTTTGTTATGACTTCCAACAACTGTGCCTAGTATGGTCCAAATCGGTCAAGAACCTGACATAGCTCCCATATAAACTGATCTCCAGATTTGACTTCTTGAGCCCCTGGAAGCCACAATTTTTGACCGATTTTAAGGAAATCTTGCACATCGTGTTCTGTAATGACTCCCATCATGACTGTGTTAAGCACTGTCTAAATCGGTCTATAACAAGATGTAGCTCCCATATTTTAACAGAATCCATGGTGGTGGGTTGCCAAGATTCGGCCCCAGGCCCTTGCAAGCGAATTTACCAACCGATCTTCCCTTAATTTAGACAGCTATTTACTCTATAACACCCACAATATGTACGGATTTTGGACGGAGTTCTTGATTTAAAATTTAAGCAAATTTTAACTTTGACGACTAAGCCTACATAACAAATGTGGTGTAGGGCATCAAAAGGTCGACTTTGCCTGTTATAAAATCTTGTTATAAAATCCATGCCCCGACGAAAGACAAAGACGAGCAGACCAAGGATATTTTCTACGAGCGCCTAGAGAGAGAATATGGCCGCTGATATTAAAATCGTTCCGGAGAGTTTTAAATGCGAAAATAGGGAAGGAAGACATTTTTGGTCCAACAGTCGGAAAGTTTAGCCTCCACGAGATAACGTCCAGTAATGGGTTGAGGCTGATATATTTCGCCGCGGCAAAAAACATGGTAGTTAGTAGCACCAGATTTCAACATAAAAATATCCACAAAGCCACATGGCTGTCATCCGATCAAAACACGAGAAACCAAGTTGATCACGTTGTGATAGATCGAAGGCATTCATCTAGCGTGTTAGATGTACGATCGATTCTTAGAGCGAATATAGATTCGGATCATTACGTTGTTGCAGCAAAGGTTCGCACCCGTTTGAACATGGCGAGGAAAGTACGATCTGACACTGCACGGAAGCTGGACATTTAAAAGCTGCAGACACAACAAATGCCAGCGGCATACTTCACTCGACTGACCCAACTGCTTAATAAAAGCACTCCTTGTTCCGATGATATAATGGCGCAGTGCCAAACTATTGCCCACTCCATGGAAAATGCCGCGAAATCAGTACTTGGGTACCGAAAGCCTCCTCCAAAAAACCCATGGCACGACCAAGAGTGTCGACATGCAACTGAAGCCAAGAATGCAGCATATAGAGCAACCCTGCAATCAGTAGCAACGCCAACGCCAGATGAAGGAGAGGAATCGGGAGAAAAGGAGAAACGTCAATTCCGCAGAAAGAAAAAGGAAATGGAAAGACGTGAGTGCGAGCGAATTGATAGGTACAGGAGTCAGAATGAAGTCCGGAAATTCTACCAAAGAATTAAACACCAAACCGATGGCTATAGTGTAGGCACATCCTCCTGCAGAGACAAAGAAGGAAATCTGGTAACTGACACAGACAATATGCTGAGGATATGGAAAGAACGTTTTACCCAATTGCTAGTGTCCGATGTTGGCGGCGAAGAGGATACCGCAGAACCAATCCCTGATGATGGTATAGAATGTTTACCTCCTAGTCAGAATGAGGTCCAAGTAGCAGTAACCCGACTAAAGAACAACAAGGCAGCAGGAGCCGACGGGTTACCCGCTGAACTATTTAAGACCGGAGGCGACACGCTGATAAGGCGTATGCATCAGCTTATCTGCGCAATCTGGAACCTCAGCATACAATGTCCCATACACAAGAAGACGGATTGTGCCAACTACAGAGGAATAAGTCTCCTCCCCTTGCTGATACGCGTTCCTCAGTAAGAATAGGAAAGAATCTCTCCGAACCATTTAATACCAAACGAGGTTTCAGACAAGGAGACAGCCTATCGTGTGATCTGTTTAATATCCTGCTGGAGAAGATTATACGAGATGCAGAAGTGAATAGATATGGCACACTAATCACAAGAGAGCACATGCTACTCGCCCATGCCGACGATATCGATATCATAGGTCGGTCACCGGAAGTAGCAACTGCAGTCTTTGAAAGAATCGAAAGAGAGTCAGTGAAAATGGGTTTCCACTCCCAAAAAGCATTGTACAACCGAGCAGATAAAGAACATGGAAAAAGTTGGGAACCACAACTTTGAGATAGTCAGTAACTTTATCTACTTCGGTACCGCCGTAACCGAAACGAATGACACCAGTTTTGAGATTAAGCGAAGAATAATACTGGCAAACAAATGCTACTTTGGACTAAGTAAGCAGTTTAGTTTAAAAACAAGGCCACCTCTCGACAGACGAAGACTACACTTTACAAGACACTGATACAACCCGTGCTGTTATATGGTTCTGAAGCATGGGTACTTCTGAAAGCAGATGAGGCAGTGCTTGGAGTATTTGAGAGAAAGATTCTTCGTAAAATATATGGACCAGTATGCGTTTACGGAGAATATAGGCGACGTATGAACCACGAGCTGTATGACGACGATAGCATAGTTACACGCATCAAAATACAACGGCTGCGTTGGCTAGGTCATGTTGTCAGAATGGATGAAGAAGCTCCAGCAAAGAAGTCTTTTGAAGGCAAACACGGTGGTACACGCAAACCGGGAAGACCAAAAGCCCGATGGAAAGATCAAATTGTGGGAGACACCTCGAAACTTGGTGTCAGAGATTTTAGAATGAGCGCAGAAGATCGATGCGCTTGGAACGCTATTCTACGTTCGGCTAGTGGAACAAATATTCTGTCATAGCCAATTAATGTAAAGTAAGTAATCCAAAATAGTGCTAAAACGTTCAGCTAGTAACGAGCTTAAGTTACCAATGCTAAGGTCGTTGGTCGATTTTTACTAGAGGCTTTGATTTGTTGCTGTCCAACTGCTGCTCTATTATACCTATACCCAGAGTGAGCATCCAAAGTTCAACCCAATCTTCTATTGTTCATACATTCGTATGGATTTTAAACACGAATCATGTTTAAATCATGCTGCTAAAGGTATATTACATCCCCAACTGAAAACGATCTCTAACAAATTCTAATTTTATATCAGTTTTGGGTCCACTACATGGTTACCTCTTCTAATAACGGTCGCCTGCTGTGATCTCAATGGACTGAAATATACATCACTTAAAATAGAGCATTTTTGGTGGATAAAATTATTTGCCTGTTACCAAGACCCAATTGGTAGACACACAAGCGCACAACGCATAGGCAACGCAGGCAGCCAGCAACCAGCAGCTGTAGCAACAACCCTGTCTACGTTGCATGAGTGCATTTCCTCAAAAGCGATTTGGCCTCTTGCAACGCGATGATTGGGCTTCGGCATATAAATACACACACACACACACGGAGACGCATGTACCAACACATACTCGAACACTTGAGCACAAATGCATATTTAAAATCGTTTAGGTGCCTTCTAAAAATAACCCCATCTATAATGGTCTACAATTTCTATTCAGATTGGATTGTACAAAAATTGGTGGCGGCGGGGGGTGAAAGGTGGAAGGGAGAGGCCCAAATGGAAAAGCGTCTAATTTACGCTTGCACTTGCTGCAGCATTCGAACGACTGAGAGCAATACTTTATGTGGTGGCAGTGCAATGCTTTCGCATGTGTTGGCAATTTGATCGCTGCCTCCAATCAATTTCAAACGACTAACGTCTGTCGTATTTTGGGGCTAATGCACTTGCTGCCAATTTGACGTTTCAATTTTCATCCTTTCTTTTTTTTCGTTTTTTTGGCGTTCAAGTATTTTGTTTACAGCGACTTCTGTCTGTTTCGAAAAAATTGTATTACAACGTTGTTTTGAGCGAGGAGATAACTAAAAGTTAAAGGCCTATTTCCTCGCTGAAAACAATATGTCATTAATTCCATTTTAAAATTTAAACTAAAAATTATGGACTAAAGTTCTTTTTCGAGGTTACTGTTTAGTATTTAAAGCCCACAACAAGCCAATTACTGGCTTAGGTGTACGAGTATGCCCATAGTGGTCGGGTTAATATCCGTTCTCTCTTTTGAATGTAACCTAAAATCATGAAACTTATGAAAGTTTGACACGGTGAACTCTTCAATAAGCTGTGTTCTAAACGATACTCTGGAACCTCATTATAAACGAAGTCCTATTCGTTCTCAACAGGGATAGCACACATTGAAATGGATATGCGAGCTGAAGTCGCCCATCAGTGAGATTATAGAAAGGCCACTGAGTAGACTGTTGAGTTGGGCTACAAGGGTTGAGGACGAACCCAAGGAAAGCTATGGTGGTGCTTTTCACCCAAATATTGGGTTGCCCAAAAAGTAATTGCGGATTTTTCATATAGTCGGCGTTGACAAATTTTTTCACAGCTTGTGACTCTGTAATTGCACTCTATCTTCTGTCAGTTATCAGCTGTTACTTTTAGCTTGCTTTAGAAAAAAAGTGATTAAAGTTCATTCTAAGTTTTATCAAAAATGCATTTACTTTCTTTTAAAAAATCCGTCGTCTGACCTGATAACCTGATATAGCTGCCATATAAACCGATCTTGGATCTTGACTTCTTGAGCCTCTAGAGTGCGCAATTCTTATCCGATTGGAATGAAATTTTGCACGACGTGTTTTGTTATGATATCCAACTGTGCCAAGGTCCATAACCTGATATAGCTGTCATATAAACCGATCTTGGGTCTTGATTTCTTGAGCCTCTCGAAGGCGCAATTTTTATCCGATTTGAATAAATTTTTGCACGACGTGTTTTGTTATGATATCCAACAACTGTGCCAAGTATGGTTCAAATCGGTTCATAACCTGATATTGCTGTCATATAAACAGAACTGGGGACTTGACTTCTTGAGCTTCTAGAGGGAATTGTTCCTATCCGATTTGGCTGAAATTTTGCATGACGTATTTTATTCTTACTTTCAACAACTGTGTCAAATTAGGTTCAAATCGGTTCATAACCTGATATAGCTGCCATATAAACCGATCTGAGATCTTGACTTCTTGAGCCTCTATAGGTCACAAGTATTATCCGATTTGCCTGAAATTTGGTACGACGGATCCTCTAATGACCATCAGCATACGTGTTTATTATGGTCTGAATTGGTCTATAGGCCGATATAGCTCCCATATAAATCAATCTCTCTATTTTACTTCTTAAGCCCCCAAAGGGCGCAATTCTTATTCCAATTGGCTGACATTTTACACAGGTCTCCAACATAAAATATAATTGTGCTCCAAACCGGACCATATCTTGATATCGCTCTAATAGCGGAGCAAATCTTTTCTTATATCCTTTTTTGCCTAAGAAGAGATGCCGGGAAAAAAACTCGACAAATGCGATCCATGGTGGGGGGTATATAGGATTCGGCCCGGCCGAACTTAGCACGCTTTTACTTGTTTTCGTATGCCTTTTCCAGTACCGTTTGGAATTGAGGACTAGACCTATATATTTCGCTTCCTTCTACAACTACAGAATAATCCGGCCCAAGGACGGGTGTCTTAAATCCTGTATATATCTCAGTTAACAGTGAACAGGATCATCCCCGCCTTTCCTAGATTCGTCCTCAACCGATTTATCGTAGCAACAGTCTTCCTAGTACCCATTCGGCGAGCGGCGGCTATCGACCCTATTTCCATATTTATAACTATCCACTCAACATGCAGGACCGACATGTGTACTCCTTCTGGATAATGGACTGACACAATGAGAACGTAGTAGCATGGCTTTAGCACGAGGGTTGCATTTTATATTTCGGGATTAGAGAACACATCGAAAATCGCTTTATTGTTGACGGTCAAATGTTCATGCAGTTTTGGGTGTATGGACCAGCACTAATGCCTAAGGTTGTCTCAATCTCACGATAGTTCACATGAGGATCTTACAGTATCAGTTGGCGCACAGCATCAATAGTTTTTGGAAAAACAACTGATTTTGGAAGACCTTCACAAAATTCGTCTCGGATTGAAATACCACCTCGGTTGAATTCACCATACCATCGATAAACACTGATCCTTAATGGAGCTTCATTGCCAAAAATTTAATTAAGTTCATCGATGCTCTGTTGTTGAGTTATTATAATCGCACGAAAATGTTCACGATTTAATTCCATTTTTTTGGCGAGATGCATGTTTTAAGTTACTGTAAAGAACACAAATAGCGCTCGTATGTCAAAATGTTCTGAGTACGTATAACCTCAAAAATGCCAAGCTTTAGAATTGAGCTGTCAGTTGGCAGATTGCAACACAGGGATTGTCCAAATTCGAAATATAAAAGGCAACCCTCGTACGTTACAATCGATCTGGTGTGTAAGTCCCATTATAAGCTGAAACAAACATTACAAGTAGCCTACTCGCATCTGCTGTTTGGATCCGTTGGACTCATTCATGTGGAGAGCCCATATATACAACGCCATTTATCGACTCATATCGTGAATTGTAGCCATGGGGAGCTACGCTATTGCAAATGTGTTGATAGATTGGAAAGGGTGTTCCATCATTAACCACAATATTTAACCACTTTCTAAAATTTTCACAGCTACATCCCAATTCACGTTGACCACAACTATGCTGAACATTTCATTTCGTCCACTATCATGTTCTGCGGTATTAAATTCCATTTTCATGAAAAAAAAAACTTTTTTTGCTTTGTTCCCCTATTGTATTTTGTAATTATTATTGTATTACTTTCATCTATTTGCAATAAAAGTAGTTGAAATTTTAGTATGTTTGCGTGTACTATACGCAGAGTATGTTGAACTATGTGGTATTGTTGAAGTTTTCAAATAATTATTCAGCAATTAATTTTCACAGCTGTCAACTTTCGAGCAAAACAAAAAGTTTCATATTTTTTTATGGCCAACCAAATAGAATAGAAAGCTCATGCAACAGTGTGCAAACATCAACCGCAATAGCAGCGACCATAACGACAATAACTTCTCCAAATGTCACCCAAGGACTAGAGTACACTGAGGAAAAAACTAGGGACTAACATCACTATTTATTAAAATGATTTACTCGTATACACTCGCTAATCAACAGCAGAGTATGGATAGATAAAAGGAAAATTGTTTAGTCTCAACAAAGTAATCTCAACCCTCAGTAGTGTTGGGGGCAATGGGACCTCTATCTTCACTGATAGCTCCGAGATGAAATTAAGGATCGAATTGGGAGTCTACGCAGATGCATTTCACTGGGACCGTTTGACGCTTGGACGGTATTTCAGACAGTGTTCTGTGGTTTACTGCCTTCGAAATTCAGTAATTTTGGGCGGCGCTCAAGGCTTTGGATTCGAAGGCAATGAGATCGAAGTGCGTGGCGAAATGTTAAATGTCCCTTAATAAACTCCAAGCTCATGGTATAGCAGGCACTGACGTCGAGACGATCAACAATATATATACTTTATGGGGTCTTCGACGAATATTTCGAGGTTTTACAAATCGAATGACTATGGTGACACGGTCAAATATTTAAGTGTGATATTGGACAGAAAAATGAACTGGAAATGTTACATTCAGGAGCGTACTGAGAAGGCTCACAGATGTTGGACACTATGTAGATGGGCCGTTGGCTCGAAATGGGGCATGAATCCTCGGATAGTTCACTGGTTCTACAGGAGCGTGATTAGACCGATACTTACTTACGCCTCAGTAGTTTGGTGGACTGCTATGGAAAAAAAGCGCAACATAAGGGCCATATAACAGGTTCAGAAAACATGTTGTCTTGGCATAGGCGAAGCGATGAGAACCACGCCCACTAAGGCACTAGAGACTATTCTAGAAATCCGGACCCATTGACATACAGATTAAGTGTGAGGCAGCCACTGCGGCTATGAGACTTAAGGCGATGGGAGAGAGGATGGAAGCAGCTCATACCATCGCGATATAACCGAGGCGACGATAGGAAACCTGGAAGGAATGGAAGAGGTTTCCGATCGCATACCTGAGATGAACCTTGAAGTCGAGTGTGACGCACTGCTGTCATCGGCACAGTCTTGGATTGACGGACCCCTAGAAATGCCATCTGGAAGATCATGTTACACAAATGGATCAAAGCTAGAGGACAACGTGGGCCTGGGGGTTTACATTGAGAACCCAGTGTCTGAGATCTGTTTTCGACTGCCTGACCATAATACGGTCCTGCAGGCAGGACCGTATTATGGACGATCACGGAATGCGTGAAGTGTTGTGGTGCTAACGCGAGGACGTCGAGTGTGAACATCTTTAACGACAGAAAAATTGCCATAAGGGCTATAACAACCAGGACGGTAAGGTCACGAATAGTCTTGCAGTGTAAGAAGGAGATTAACGCCTTCTCCGAGGTTGGCAAAATCCTCATCGTTTGGGTGCCGGGCCATAACGGTGTAAGAGGAAATGAAAGGGCAGACGATTTGGCGGTAAAGGCCAGAGGACTGCCGTCAATAAACTTGGTTAACCCGAATCCTTTCAGGACGACGCAGTCCGAGTTAAGGGAGTGGGCGACGAATGCGCATGCAACATTGTGGAACGGCGAAACGGTCGGTAGAATGGCGAAAATCCTATAGGGGGATCCAGATCGTTAGAAGACGAAGCTATTACTGAAAGGAAGCAAGAAGGAGGTCAGTATAGCTATTGGTATCATAACGGGACACATAGGATTAAGAGCTCACTTTTGTAAAATCGGTGTGGCAAGTGATAGCATGTATAGGGCATGCGGGGAAGATGATGAGACGTTGGAGCATTTCATTTGTCATTGCAACCAACAGATACCGGTACTTAGGTGGAGACACAATATCAGACATGAACCAACTTAGCGATTACTAACAAGCCGATTACTGGCTTAGGTGTATGCCCATAGTGGCATGGGACGGATTAATATCTGCCGGCTCTTTTCAACCTAACCTAACATCTGTGCTAAGTATGATCTAAATCGGTTCATAACCTGATATAGCTGCCATATAAAATGATCTCCCAATTTGGCTCTCTGCGCCTCTTGAGAGCGCAATTATTATTCAATTTGCCTGAAATTTTCGAGGTAATATTTTCCTATGACATGTACGTCATCACAATTACGGTCCATATCGGTCAACAACTTCATATAGGTCATATATATTTGAAAAAGTTATTCAAAAAACTTGATAAATGCGATCCATGGTGGAGGGTATATAAGATTCGGCCCGGCCGAACTTAGCACACTTTTACTTATAAAACTTTACCTTGAGCTCGAGTTTCAATATTTGTTGCATGCTTTCTTGGAATATTTTCTGACCCTTAGCCATTCGATTGCCATTACGATGGGGATTTCCTTGAAGTCCAGCCTTCGCTTGCCGAGCTATTTCAAATGTTATTGCAGTTGTTTTCGGACCACCAGATCATTTTGTTCACTTTAAGGTGTTTGAGTCCGCCAACAATAACCAGGTATATTTTTCCAGCCATATACAGCACAATCACACTATTACGCTTGAACCCCATTACGAATATCTTTCTTTTAAAATAATCTCACAAGCAAATTCTTTAGGAGGCTTTTAAACAATATAATGAGTTGTCTCTTCTGGTTTAACAGATACACCAGTGTGAACTAGTCAGCTCCTGTTTCAAAAAGCGTAAACTGCCTCCAAAAATGTTGGAAATCGATAAGGTTTACATTAAAGCTGGATGTATCTTGTCACCATAAATGGGGATATCATTTAGAAGGACACCTATCTGACCAAATTTGAAAAAGGAAAAATTAAATTAAGGACACCAAAGGCCCATATTCTTCAAATAAAATTCCAAGTTCTTCATAACGCATACAAAGGCATGACAAATTTACTTCTCTGTTCTTTAACAATATTTCTCCCAGTGTACACACAATGGTTCTATTGAAACTAGAACAAAACTAGCTGGCGTTGCAACCAGCAAGGACCAACATTGAATTCTAAAACGGAAATGCGTACAAAAAGTCGTTAATCTCTTTTGTAGCTTTCAAATGCAACACAGCAAAAACAAAATCCCAGTACTCAGCATCAACGACGACAACTTCCAACAACAGAATCGGAATCTTTCCACTCATTGTGAATGGGTAAATAAACCCCCCCATTTGTATTCAATGGATATGCGCCATTATGCCAGGGAAATGGATTTGTGATGTTTTGTTTTTCTCGCCCTACATTAAGTAACATTTTAAAATTCTTGATAAAAGAAGGACACTAAGCATATACTGAGTGCTGTTGTTGCAGTAGCCTGAAAACATAAACAAATAAATGACGGCTGTTATTTAAAAAGTGTGAGATGCACTCAATCGTAGAAAAAGGAGAAATACTAATGCTGGAAATTCATATCGAAGTTATTGGTCCATATACCATAGAGTCCACATTAGTCCGTCGAAAGCACACTAGCATCCAACAAAATTTATTAGCATGTATTCTGCAAATATCTTTTTATACAGACCAATTTCTATGAACTTTTCTCTAAAGACAAAATTTCTATGATATTGTCTCTAAAGACAAAATTTCTATGAATTTTTCTCTAAGGATAACTGAAGAGAAGCCAACAGAAGCCTAAAAGGTTACCCGACCACTGCAATGTGTACTTACTTAATGACAGAATATTTGTTCCACTATCCGAACGTAGAATAGCGTTCCAAGCGATTCGATCTTCTGCGCTCATTTTAAAATCTCTGACACCAAGTTTCGAGGTGTCTCCCACAACTTGGTCTTTCCATCGGGCTTTTGGTCTTTCCGGTTTGCGTGCACCACCGTGTTTGCCTTCAAAAGATTTCTTTGCTGGAACTTCTTCTTCCATTCTGACAACATGACCTAACCACCGCAGCCGTTGTATTTTGATGCGTGTAACTATGTTATCGTGGTTCATACCTCGCCTATAATCTCCATTAACGCTAACTGGTCCATATATTTTACGAAGAATCTTTCTCTCAAATACTCCAAGCGCTGCCTCATCTGCTTTCATCGATATCGTCGGCATAGGCGAGTAGCATGTGTTCTCTTGTGATTAGTGTGCCACATCTATTCACATCTGCATCTCGTATAATCTTCTCCAGCAGGATATTAAAGAGATCACACGGTAGGCTGTCTCTTTGTCTGAAACCTCGTTTGGTATTAAATGGTTCGGAGAGATTCTATCCTATTCTTACTGAGGAACGCGTATCAGCAAGTGTCATCCTGCAGAGTTTTATTAATTTTGCAGGGATACCAAACTCAGACATGGCTTGAAATATCTTTGAACGTAAAGGAGTATCGAGAGCCGCTTTGTAGTCAACATAGATATGGTAGGTGATGATTTTTCATTCTCGGGTCTTTTCCAGGATTTGGCGCAGTGTGAATATCTGGTCTAGATTGGATTTACCAGGTCTAAATCCGCATTGATAGTGCCCAATTATCTCATTGACTTTTGGTTTTAATCTTTCACACAGTACGCTCGAGAGTATTTTGTATGCGATGGGGAGGAGACTTATTCCTCTGTAATTGGCATATTCCGTCTTGTCTCCTTTCTTGTGTACGGGACATAGTATGCTGAAGTTCCAATCATCGAGTATGCGTTCTCCTAGCCAGATTGAGCAGATAAGCTGATGCGTACGCCTTATCAGCGTGTCGCCTCCGGTCTTAAATAGTTCAGCGGGTAACCCGTCGGCTCCTGCTGCCTTATTGTTCTTTAGTCGGGTCACTGCTACTTGAACCTCATTCTGACTAGGAGGTTAACATTCTATACCATCATCAGGGATTGATTCTGCGATATCCTCTTCGCCGCCAACGTCGGACACTAGCAGTTGGGTAAAATGTTATTTCCATATCCTCAGCATGTTATCTGTGTAAGGAACCAGATTGCCTTCTTTGTCTCTGCAGAAGGATGTGCCTGCACCAAAGCCATCGGTTTGATGTTTAATTCTTTGGTAGAATTGCCGGACTTCATTCTGACACCTATACATCTCAATTCGCTGACACTCAGGTCTTTCCATTTCCTTTTTCTTTCTGCAAAATAGACGTTACTCCTCTCTCCCTTTCTCCCGACACCTCTCCTTCATCTGGCGCGTTGCTACTGATTGCAGGGTTGCTCTAGATGCCTCATTCTTGGCTTCAGTAGCATCTCGACACTCTTAGACGAACCATGGGTTTCTTGGAGGCTTTCGGTACTCAAGTACGGATTTCGCGACATTTTCCATGGAGTGGGCAATAGTTTGTCTCTGCGCCATTTTATCATCGGAACAAGGAGTGCTTTCAAGCAGTTGGGTCAGTCGAGTGGAGTATGCCGCTGCCATTTGTTGTGTTTGCAGCTTTTCAATGTCCAGCTTCCGTGCAGTGTTAGATCGTACTTTCCTAGCCATATTCGAACGGGTGCGAACCTTTGCTGCTGATCCGAATCTATATTCGCTCCAAAGATCGATCGTACATCTAACACGCTAGATGAATGCCTTCCATCTATCACAACGTGATCAATTTGGTTTCTCGTGTTTTGATCGGGTGGCAGCCATGTGGCTTTGCAATGTGTATCAAGCGGATATTCTTTCAACTAAGGATGTGGAGGAATGGCTAAGACATAATGTCATTACATTACATTTGGCATAATTATCTTCTGAGACAGCCCGACAGCCACTAAATCCCTGGAGAACGCATTTCTGAACACAAAAACTACCCTCGACTATCGCAGATCTCTCAACGAGATGGCTGAACAATTCAAAATTCACCTGTTCTGGGTGCCGGAGCATACACATATCCCAGGGAATTGTGAAGCGGATGAGCTTACGAAACTGGGAACTACCCTACACATTCCAGGGAAACTGGGATCTGTGGATATGCCTCTTGCGACATGTAAGCTAAGTTTTCACGACCAGGCCCGAAAGACAACGAATGATAGATGGTCACAATGAGGGGGCTGTGAGCATTCCAAAACTATGTGACCTAATCTAGACTCGAAGAGGTCTACCGCATTGCTGTAATTGGCTAGAGCAGATGTCTCAGTCATTGTGTCCGTCTAATCGGAAAACATGCTGAATACTTGAAGGTTGCCAGCAACGACTTTTGCAGAAGCTGTAAGAACTTCGAAGAAGAAGAGGAGACTATAGAACACCTTATGTGTGTGTTCCGCACTAGCAGTCAGAAGGGTCCCGTTTCTTTGAGAACCTGTTCGATTTTGCGGATGTGAGCTTTCGCAAGTTCATGGGCTTTTTAAAGCTCCCATGTAAACCGGTATCTCGATTAGCTTTAATTTTTGCAGGTTTGACAGAATTTTGGTATGTAGAATAAAATTCTCCTTCAACTAAATTTGTTTTGTATGATATTTTAGCAGAATCCATAGTGGTGGGTTCCCAAGATTCAGCCCGACCGAAGTTAGTACGCCTTTAGTAGTTTTAATTGAATATACACTTTTTTTAATCGAATATTTTTTCAATCACTGTGATTTAATCATTTTCGTGATTGAAGCTGTTTCAATTAAAAAATTAATTGAATCAATTAACTTCATGATTGAAACTGATTTTTATTTTTTCTGTGTATGCAATCATTCGGTTATTAAAGGTTTCCCAATTGAAAGCATTATGCAAGCAATACCTTTATTCAATCATTCATCATGTTAATATTTTTTGCCTTGCCACAATCGATTCATTTCCCACTGTGACCATTGACTATTACTAACGCATTTGGAGTATTTTAAAAAGTAGTATAGTTTTTTATTTGTCACTCCATGGCATATGGTAGCGTTAGCATTTCCATTTCGCGCTCTTATGTAGTTTTTTATTGCAGTCGAAATGCTTTAGTTTGCTTAAATAAAAACTTTATGTCGAATGTGAAATCCTAGCGCTACAATTTACAACTCGTAAAAAGAGGAAAAACAAACAAGTTAGGGCCCCACCATCGCGGCTTATGATATCGCAGTTACTATCGCTGCTGCTACTATTTACAATTTAATTAGTGTTATCAAAACCGTAAATCCAGTAGGATGTTCTATATAGACTCCAAAACTTAAATACAGACTCAAACGTTTTCACACAATGTAGAGTTTAGCCCCTCAAGTTTACCTCCTGGAACATGAACTTGAGGTGCGTTGTTTGGGTACACGAAAAACCTGACCCGCGGGAGTTCTCTAAAAAATTTCGGGTATCGGGTAGGGGTCCCTTATAGATCTTTTGTTGTCGAATCAGTATGTCGTGCACAGAGGCGGCAGTCCTTGGCCGATGATGGACTCCATCGGATTATTCCGACACTTAGAACAGCTGTCATGGTATTGCTATAGATTTGTCGAAATGTGGGAGACAAAATAGCCTTTCATTGAATTTACTTGAGCACCATACTTGAACATTTTTTAAGCTTCGATTAAAAAGATGATTGAATCAATGAAAATTATAAAATTTAATCACGACTATAATTGCAAACAAGTAAAAGCGTGCTAAGTTCGGCCGGGCCGAATCTTATATACCCTCCACCATGGATCGCATTTGTCGAGTTCATTTCCCGGCATCTCTTCTTAGGCAAAAAATGATATAAGAAAAGAGTTGTTCTGCTATTAAAACGATATCAAGATATGGTCCGGTTCGGACCACAATTAAATTATATGTTGGAGACCTGTGTAAAATTTCAGCCAATTCGTATAAGAATTGCGCCCATTGGGGCTCACGAAGTAAAATAGAGAGAACGATTTATATGGGATCTAAATCGGGCTATAGACCGATTCAGACCATAATAAACACGTTTGTTGATGGTCATGAGAGGATCCATCGTACAAAATTTCAGGCATATCGGATAATAATTGCGACCTCTAGGGGTCAAGAAGTCAAGATCCCAGATCGGTTTATATGGCAGCTATATCAGGTTATGAACCGATTTGAACCTTATTTGACACAGTTGTTGAAAGTAAAAATAAAATACGTCATGCAAAATTTCAGCCAAATCGGATAGGAATTGCGCCCTCTAGAAGCTCAAGAAATCAAATCCCCAGATCTGTTTATATGACAGCTATATCAGGTTATGAACCGATTTGAACCATACTTGGCACCGTTGTTGGATATCATAACGAAATACTTCGTGCAAAAATTCATTCAAATCGGATAAGAATTGTGCCCTCTAGAGGGTCAAGAAGTCAAGACCCAAGATCGGTTTATATGGTAGCTATATCAAGTTATGGACCGATTTGAACCATACTTGGCACAGTTGTTGGGTATCATAACAAAACATGTCGTGCGAAATTCCATTCCAATCGGATAAGAATTGCGCCCTCTAGAGGCTCAAGAAGTCAAGATCCCAAGATCGGTTTATATGGCAGCTATATCAGGCTATGAAACGATTTGAACCTTATTTGACACAGTTGTTGAAAGTAAAAATAAAATACGTCATGCAAAATTTCAGCCAAATCGGATAGGAATTGCGCCCTTTAGAAGCTCAAGAAATCAAATCCCCAGATCTGTTTATATGACAGCTATATCAGGTTATGGACAGATTTGAACCATACTTGGCACTGTAGTTGGATATAATAAGAAAACACGTCGTGCAAAATTTCATTTCAATCGGATAAGAATTGCGCACTCTAGAGGCTCAAGAAGTCAAGACCCAAGATCGGTTTATATGGCAGCTATATCAGGTTATGGACCGATTTGAACCATACTTGGCACAGTTGTTGGATATCATAACAAAACACGTCGTGCAACATTTCATTCTCATCGGATAAGAATTGCGCACGCTAGAGGGTCAAGAAGTCAAGACCCAAGATCGGTTTATATGGCAGCTATATCAGGTTATGGACCGATTTGAACCATACTTGGCGCAGTTGTTGGATATCATAGCAGAACACGTCGTGCAAAATTCCATTCCAATCGGATAAGAATTGCGCACTCTACAGGCTCAAGAAGTCAAGACCCAAGATCGGTTTATATGGCAGCTATATCAAAACATGAACCGATATGGCCCATTTACAATACCAACCGACCTACACTAATAAGAAGTATTTGTGCAAAATTTCAAGCGGCTAGCTTTACTCCTTCGGAAGTTAGCGTGCTTTCGACAGACAGACGGACGGACGGACGGACGGACGGACGGACAGACGGAAGGACATGGCTAGATTGACATAAAATGTCATGACGATCAAAAATATATATACTTTATGGGGTCTCAGACTAATATTTCGAGTAGTTACAAACAGAATGACGAAATTAGTATACCCCCCATTTTATGGTGGAGGGTATAAAAATCATATTCAATTCAACATAGTGGCATGGGGCGGATTAATATCTGCACCCTCTTTTCAACCTAACCTAACCTCTGTTCCCAACGGTGCGGTTACATATGCCGCAGTAGTAGGCCAGTAGGCCAGTAGTACCTCAGAATGGATCGCAGCAAGTTGTCCGCAGTTGTGGGAGACAAGATTAATACTCAAGCGTACAACCAGCGTCAGAGTAACAAATAAGGAAGAAACGGATAACCCAGAGGGATGGGCAGTTCGTCCCCAGCCGTTAAGTGAAGGTGGTCTTTCCGATTCAGACTCAGATAGCTATAGTCCCAATGAACAGTCATCGCGTTCGAACGAGAGAAGATGTCAGTGGGATGACAGCAGTAGTGAACAAGGGCTTTGCCAAGCTCATAAGAAGGCCGAGAAAGCAATCTGGGGTATGACGAAAAAACTGAAGGATATGTACCGGTAACGCAATCTGACAAAATTGAAAGATGCTCGTAGGTAAAGAACTAATATTCTAACCGCATCAATGGAAGCTGGAAAGGAAATCTGGTATTCCAAAGAGCACTGCCAAGACGCTTTAAAAGAAAAAGAGCTCTCCACAATCAAATACTCTGAAAAGACCAAGTCAGTCCTCCCCCCATACAGTATCCTACGGAGGGAGACAAAGTTGGAAGAGGTACAAAGATAATCGCTGAAAAAGGTAAGGAGGTGATATCAGCGATGTATCCGGTAGCATTTCACCGATCATCATTTCCAAGTGAAAGATGGAAAAATATGTGTTGAACCCTAGAGAGAATTCAGCCATACAAATTAATTATTGCGAGTATAGAGCGGACATTGATACTGTTGATACTGTCAAAAGGCTCTTTGGATGTAACCCCACTTTCAGGGAGAGCGCAAAGCTCAACCCTTTGAGAAAGATTGGCAATCCCTTATCTCAGAAAGGCGACGGTCTTTATCAAAGGATGGGCGGTAAACACGAAAACAGAAAGTGAAAGTCTAAAAGCAAAAAAACTAAGGTTTAGTCACGGATAAATGCGAGATTTTCCATAAGGAGGAAGAAACTCTCCTTCTGTTGGGCCTTGAAAAAGTCTCCATGACACGTTTGGCTAAGAGTAAAGCATATATGGGCAACTACCACACATAAATTCCTTTGCCGCGGGCATAGAAAAATCTAACATAAGCACACGTACAGCACAAGCAACTTCAGGTGACTTCGTTCGGTTGACGCTTTGGTCTTACCCATCGATATGATATTTTCTTCAAAGACTTCTTTAAGACAATTTGTATTGGTTTATCAATATGGCAGCGTCTTTCATGATATTTTCTTCAAATCCTTCTTTAAGACAATTTCTATTTGGTCACCAATGTGGCAAATCTGCTGACGTGTCTTACAGATTCCCTATTATAAATTTTGATTGTCGACGAATTGACTAACCGTGTCCACGAACAAGTCAGCACAATTTTTTTTATTAAAAAATTTCATATTTTATTTACGTTTTTTCTTCGAAAAAACGGACGCTCTCTAAAGGACATCGTAAGACACCAACACTTGAATTGTGATGAGACATGATGACAAATTTGTTTGCTTATGTTGTCATGCATGATTTTCGCGACAACTATATTAAAATGTCATCAAGGATTTGTATGGGCTTTCGGCTATATGTTTTCAACGATTTAACATGGTCATGCACCCTTCGTTTAAGACGTCTTGACGACGCAGCCTCCTGGGTAGCTTCTACAATTTGTTGATTGACTGTCTCACACAAGCACAACTAAGTATGTTCAACTGTGTTGGTGTGCCCATTACTGGACATAAATCTTGGCTGTCTTTTTCAAGATAGGGACGACAGGAATAAACAAAGACCCTAATATTAAAGCAACGAACAGAAAACAAACAACGAAACCATCATCGACAACGATGAAACCCGTTTATTGGAGGACCACTGGTTGGACCTATCAATGATAAGGGACCTACTTTTTATAGCCGAGTCCCAACGGCATACAGCAGGCCAACACCTCTTTGAGGAGAAATATTTACATGGCAAAGTACCTCACAAATGTCGCCACCATTTGGAGGGGATAACTACCGCTGAAAAATTTTCTGATGCTCCTGCCAGGATACGAACCAAGGCGTTCAGCGTCATAGGCGGACATGCTAACCTCTGCGCTACGGTGACTTCCGCACCATTTAATCGTCGAAATCGTGTCCAAAAATTTCCCTGTGGGGAGAATAACGAGATCGTCCTCGTGCGCACAGACTCCTACACCCAATCACTCCAATCTTACAAGATGATCGTCCATCACGAGGATCCAGGGCAGCGGTGATATTATTGAGGTGTTCCCCTAGTGACTTTCACCCTTACCGTCTTGACACCAATACTGGCCGCTACCACCCTGACCCATAGCAAATGCATTATCCAAGCAATCACTCCAGTCCCCACACCCGCAACCCTAAATGCAACATCAATGGCGGAGGAGCCCACGTTGTTAAAAGCCCACTCGATATCCAAAAACGCCGCCAGGTTGTAGTCCTTATAATCGATAAGTCTCTCATTATGATGTACCACATGATGTAATGCAGAGTCCAAGGATGTACCCTTTATATAGGCATGCTGTCAGCGGAGACGTAGGATGTTCCCAACTCTTTTCTGATATGGAAGTCCAAGATCATCTCCAGCGTCACGACAAGAAAAGAGAAGAGTCTAATTGGCCTAAAATCCTTCGCCGAACTGTGTTGCAGTTTTCCCGTCTTCGGTATAACAACTAGCATAACTCTCCTCCAATAACTGGGAACATAGGAAAACCTTATATTGTACATGCACTCAACACTCATACGTATTCACCACATAAATGGTCGAAAGCTTTCTGCAGCATCTTTGGAAAAATTTCGTCGGGCCTCGGCGACTTAAAGGGTCCAAATGCATATAGGGCCCAGTGCACACTCTCATGAGTCAACAATCTGTCGCCAACATCCTCCGATATCCCCCGGATATAGAAGACGAATTCCTATGTTCCGTGGGGTTGCAGTGAGGAAAATGTGTCTCCAGTAAATGTGACAGGGTGTCCCATTGAGAGACAGTCCACTCCCCACTTGGCCTCTGTATGTTCGCCATTAGCTCCCGCAGTCTGGAAGTCTCCTTTATATTAGAGAGTTCCTCAATCAATCTGACAAAATCCCCACGTTTGGATTTTCTAATCTTCTTCTTGTATGCCCTAAGCCTTTCCTTATAAATGTCCCACAGTGTTACCACTACCCTTGCCGCATTAAATGCCCGCCTTGCATCCTTTCTAAGTACCTTTAAATCATTGTTTCACCTCTTTTTACACCCTCCACTATGGAATGGGGGTATACTAACTTCGTCATTCCGTTTGTAACACCTCGAAATATGCGTCTAAGACCCCATAAAGTATATATATTCTTGATCGTCATGTCATTTTAAGCCGATCTAGCCATGTCCGTCCGTCTGTCCGTCCGTCCTTCCGTCTGTCTGTCGAATGCACGCTAACTTCCGAAGGAGTAAAGCTAGCCGCTTGAAATTTTGAACAAATACTTTTTATTAGTGTAAGTCGGTTGGGATTGTAAATGGGCCAAATCGGTCCATGTTTTGATATAGTTGCCATATTAACCGATATTGGGTCTTGACTTCTTAAGCTTCTAGAGGGCGCAATGCTCGTCCGATTTGATTGAAATTCGGCAAGTGGTGTTTTGGGTCACTTCCAACTTTTGTGCTAAGTATTGTCAAAATCGGTTCATAACCTGATATAGCTGCCATATAAACCGATCTGGGGTCTTGACTTCTTGAGCCACCAGAGGGCGCAATTCTTATCCGATTTGGCTGTCATTTTGCACATGGTGTAAGTATCACTTCCAACAACTGTGCTAAGTATGATTCAAATCGGTTCATAACCTGGTATAGCTGTTATATAAACCGTTCTTGGATCTTGACTTCTTGAACCCCTGGGGCGCAATTCTCATCCGATTTGGCTAAAATTTTGCATGAGGTGTTTTGTTATGACTTTCAATAATTGTGCTAAGTATGGCGCAAATCTGTACATAACCTGATATAGCTGCCATATAAACCGTTCTGGGATCTTGACTTCTTGAACCCCTGGGGGGCGCAATTCTCATACGATTTGGCAGAAATTTTGTACAACGCCTTTTCCCGTGACCTTCATCACGCGAGTCCAATGTGATCTGAATCGATCTATAGCTTGATGCAGCACCCATATAAACCGATGACCCGATTTTGCTTCTTGAGATCTACAAGGCGCCTTTCTTATCCGAATGAACTGAAATATTACACAATGACTTCTACAATGTTCAGCATTCAATTCATTTATGGTCCGAATCGGACTATAACTTATTCTCGCTCGAATAGCAAAACAGTTCTTATTCATTTTTCTTTGTTTGCCTGAAAAGAGATACCGCGCAAAGAACTCGACATATGCGATCCATGGGGGAGGGTATATAAGATTCGGCCCGGCCGAACTTAGCACGCTCTTGCTTGTTATCCTTCTTTTTCTTCTGTGTCCTAAGTGGACAGGCTGACACACAAGCCGATGTCATCTGCTTCTCCAAAGTTCTGTACCACATAGTCAATATCATCTACACTACAGATTCATCGTCATTCATCATTCTACCGATCGATTCCTTATAGTCCCTCCACTTTGTCCTTCTGGGGTTTCTAAATTTCAGGGTCTTATTGATTCCAGCTCCTTTTATCACAAATTGTATGTATTTGTGATCCGAAAAACTTACCTCTGCCGATACAGCCCAAACGGATATAACAAATTCCTGCATATCTCCCATAGTGAGATCTAGGACCTCACTTCTATTAAAAATTTCAAATGTGGCGTCCCCTCCCCTTTATTGTATAGACACAAACCATTCTCCAAAAGAATTCACAAAAAACCCGGGTTTTAAATGCAACGGATTTTTTTTTCCTTTTATAACTCTTAAGATAACTGCAAGGACATGATGCATTTGCCAGCGATTGCAGATGTGGGCAGTAGTAGTCAGCGACAACATTAGCGCGACAGTGGCAGTAACGAATGTCAAGGCACGCGTCTTCGCCCCACTTTGGCCACTAAAAGCTTTTTGATTATGAAAAATGTTCCAAACATATGCTCCAAATGACTTTTCGTGTTTGATGTTGTTTTCCGCCACTAAAACTTGGCCAGCATACTACTTCAGCCGCACTAGTCGTTGTTGTTTTTCGTTTTGTTTGTAAGCTTTGCCCCCACCCTCCTCACCAGCAATTTGTTTCGTCACACTCCAGTCCAGTAGTTTTGGTAGTTATCCTTATAGTGGTTATTTTGTTTATGTTTACGTGGCCACTTGCATCACTAGAGGCACAAGAGGGAGAGAGAGAGAGAGCAGCAACAAAGCGTTGAGCATGTGGCTTAAATTGCTCTACTACAAATTTAATGCCGCAACTTTTGCACTCACGCTGCTCTCCTTACGATGAAATGAGCTGGGATTTATAATTTAATTATCCCAGTGGTGGTTGGGTGGTAAAGGAGTGGTCGCTGGCAAAGCGAGTCCCGCCCGGGGAATGGATAGTTTAATAAATGAATCAAATGTACTGTGTGGAGTCTCACAAGCGATTAATCAGTTCATACACTGTTTTATTTTTTTGGTTTTTTCAGTTGTTATGATACCAAACACCACAGGACAAGGGTATATTCGTTTAATCAATCCGTTTGCAACACATCGAAATTGCAATTTTCGACCCAACAAACTAAATATATTTCGAATAGTCGTAAAATTCTAAGGTGATTTAGCGATGTCCGTGAGTCTGTCCGCATGTTGTAATCACTATAAAGCCATCAAATATTTATTTTGCTGAAATTTTGCACAAATCCGCATTTCGTTAATATGCAGGTTATGTTCTTGGTAGGACCAAATCGGATCTTATTAGTGTATGGCTGTCATATAGATCGATGTTCCGATTTAGAGTCTTGAGCTCATCAAATGCTCATTTATTATCAAATTTAATTGCAATTTGGACCAATGAGTTTTACTAGGTTAGGTTAGGTTTTAGTGGCTGTCTGCCATCAGACTCAGACGTTTTTGTCCACTGTGATCCCACAGGAACAGAAGAAGGAAGATATCTTCTAGTTCCTACCGTTGAACCATCCAGAAGCCGAACATCTTACGAATGTTCACATCTGCTAAATCGGACAGGTTCTCAAAGAAATGGAACTCCTTCTAACTGCCAATGCGGGACACACATACAGAAGGTGTTCTATAGTCTCTTCTTCTTCGATGTCTTCACAGCTTCAGCGTCATGTTTTCCGATTATACAGTGTTCTAGCCAATGACAACAAAGCCGTAGACTTCTTCTAGATTAGGCCACATAGTCTTGGAATGCTCACAGCTCCCTCTTTGTGACCATCTATCAGTCGTTGTCCTTCGGGCTTGGTCCTGAAAACTTAGCTTTCATGTCGCTAGAGGCATACCCACAGATTCCAGTATCCCTGGAATATGTAAGGTAGTTCCTAGTCTCCCAAGCTCATCCGCTTTACAGGTGAATTTTAACTGTGCAGCCATCTCGTTGAGAGATCAGCCGCAGTCGAGGGCGGATTTTGTGACATTACATCTTAGCTATTCCACCGCTTCCTTAATTGCAAGGATCTGTGTTTGATACACACTGCAGTAGTCGGGAAAACTTTTCGATATGACTAGTTCTAAATCTTTAGAGTACACCCCAAAGCCCACATGGTCGTCTAGTTTGGAACCATCCGTATATAAGTCTATATAACTTCGGTTACCAGGGATATCGTAGTTCCAATCAGTTCTATCAGGAATAGTGGTACAGTTCTTTTTATTAAAAAAACGGCTCAGGTAGGGTGTAATCCACACTGCCTGGAACAACGGATATTGTATCAAGGATAACACAGTGTCCGTAGCCGCCACATGCAAATGCAAATTTTGCCCATGAACATTCCACTAAGGAACAGGGGCAAACTTATCACATATCAATGAGTGCAGTCCGATTCAAGTTTAAGCTCAATGATAAGGGGCCCCCTTTTTATAGCCGAGTCCGAACGGCGTGCCGCAGTGCGACACCTCTTTGGAGAGAAGTTTTACATGGCATAGTACCTCACAAATGTTGCCAGCATTAGGAGGGGAAAACCACAGCTGAAAATTTTTTGTGATGGTCTCGCCAAGATTCGAACCCAGGCGTTCAGCGTCATAGGCGGACATGCTGACCTCTGTGCTACGGTGCCCGCCACATGACCAATGAGAAAACTCCCTTAACCACACGGCAGTGGTTGCTGCAATTTGAGTAGCCACAATGTCCAGAGGCCTAAGATGTAACATTAAATTCAGTGCATCAGATGGTGTCGTTCTCAGTACGGCTGTGATGCACAAACAAGACATCCCTTGGATCCGGTTAAGTATTGAGCAGTAGATGGAATTTTGAAACGCCCTCCACCAGACCACAACACCATATAGCATTATAGGTCTGGTATTTTGCGCTTTCTGTAAATGGAACATTCTCTCCACCCAAGGAGACAAATTCCACTAAAGGCAACTTGTATCTCCTGATGAAAAGAACTACTTCTGTCATTCACTGATTTATACCTAGAGCTTTCTGAAGTGCTGGGAAACTTTCCTCTAACCGCAATTGCCATGTCATCAGCATACGCGACCACTATTACGCCTTACTCTTTCATAGACAACAATATATTGTTAATGGCTATATTCCAAAGTATTGGAGACAGCATAACTCCTTGAGATGTTCCTCCGCTAACACATATTTTTAGATCCACAGATCCCAAGGCTGTCGTAATGCATCTTTTAGAAAATAAGTTGTTAATAAACTTTCTTACGGCAAAGTTGATGTCAGGAAACTCCAACTCCTTCATGATGGACATCGGTTTTACATTATTGAAAGCACCTTCAATGTCAAGAAATGTTATCATTGAATATTTCTTGACAGCGAGAGAACCCTCCATGTAGACGACTTGGTCGTGCAGGGCTGTTTCAGGTGATTTGCCTTTACTATATGCATGCTGCTGCCGCGACAGGCGTTCTCCAGGGATCTTTGCCTTATGATATGTTTCAATCAACCTCTCAAGAGTCTTCAGCATAAAGGATGACAGACTAATAGGACGAAAATCTTTCGCCTTCGTGTGGTAGGATTTTCCTGCTTTCGGAATGAAAATGACGTTCGTGTCCCTCCATCCCACAGATGTATATGACTTTCTGATACAAGCAGAGTATATCTCTCTAAGCCAGGGAACCAGTCTATCAGACACAGCTTGTAATTAAACCGGTGATACATCATCAAGGCCTTGCGACTTAAAGGAGTGGAAACTTCTTATCGCCCAAAGGATTTTCGGCTCAGACACAATTTCCTTAATAGCTTTCGACAAATGCATACCAGTGACAACCTCTTCTGGCGCCACGTTATCCATTGGAGAATTTCCCGGGAAATGTGTATCAACGAGTTGTTCTTGTGTTTCATGGACAATGTATAGTGACATTGTCCATACATTCTCTGTCTTCTGAATATACCCCACCGTAATAGGTCTCGAGGACAGTATCTTCTTTAGCCTAGAGGCCTCAGATGTATCCTCCACAGAGCTGCAGAATTATGACAAGGATTTGTTCTGAGCCTTTCTAAGCTCGCCCTTATATTTTCTTAGCTCAGCCTTCTAGACGACCCAATCGTATAGTGCTCTTGTGGCTTTTGCTCTGTGGAAGAGTTTTCTGCAGTCCATCCTTAGTCCAACCAGCTCTGGGGTCCACCATGGCGGTCGCTTTTTGCCCCTTGGCTTGGCGATAGGGCATGCTGACACAACGAGTCAATCAGGGTCTTCGTAATCCGCTTTACCACTATGTCTATATCCATCGTAGTTTCCACTTCCTTTTCTGGTCTAGAAGGGATAGACACCTATATTGTTTTACTAAGTCCAAAAGTGTTTTACTAAAACTCCCATTATCCCATAAAAGCCGCATTTATTTTGAGTACCCACCGTAGCGCAGAGGATAGCATGTCCGCCTATGACGCTGAACGCCTGGGTTCGAATCCCGGCGAGACAATCAGAAAAAATTTTCATCAGTGGTTTTCCCCTCCTAATGCTGGCAACTATGCCATGTAAAACTTCTCTCCAAAGAAATGTCGCACTGCGGCACGCCGTTCAGGCTCGGCTATAAAAAGGAGGCCCCTTATCAATGAACCTAAACTTTAATCGAACTGCACTCATTGATATGTGATAAGTTTGCCCCTGTTCCTTAGTGGAATGTTCTTGGGCAAAATTTGCAATTTACCCAATATTTGAACGGAGTATGGCTCAAATCGAACCATATTTGGATATAGCTGTCATATGGAGTTCGGATTCAGGACTTGAGCCCATAACGCCTCATTTATCCCTCGATTTCTCTGTAATTTGGAGTAGTGAGTTGGACACTCTATAAATGGACCAAGTATGGACATCAGGCCACATTTGGATATTGCTTCCATATGGACCGACCTGTTGACTTGGGGTCTTAAGGGCGTAAAAGGCCCATTTATTATGCCTTTTCGGTAAAATTTGGAACAGTGAATTGAATTGGCCCACTCGAAATCCAAACCATGTATGATCTACATAAGACCATTTTTGGATATAGCTGCCATATAGACCGATCTGCCGATTCAGGGTGTTAAGCACATAATTGGCTGACACCCATTTATTATGCCTTTTCGGTAAAATTTGGAACAGTGAATTGAATTGGCCGACTCGAAATCCAAACCATGTATGATCTACATAAGACCATTTTTGGATATAGCTGCTATATAGACCGATCTGCCGATTCAAGGTGTTAAGCACATAATTGGCTGACACGATTTGGCTGAAATTCGGAACACTGAGTTGCAGTAGAACAACCGATATTTAAGCGGAGTATGACTCAAATCGGGCCATATTTGGACATAGCTGCCATATGAACCTATTTGCGTATTCAGGGACTTAAGCCCATAAAAGCCGCATTTATCACTCGATATCTCAGAAATTTTAAACCGTGAGTTGGATAAGGCCACCTAATACCCAAACCAAGTATAGTCAAAAGCAGATCTTAGTAAGATATAGCTGCCATATAGACCGATTTTATGATTTTAGGTTTTAAGCATATAAAAAGCTGATTTGGTGACCGATTTGGCTGAAATTCGGAACAGTGAGTTACGCTGGTCCACCCGATATCCGAACCGATTATGGTTTATATTACAACTTATTAGGGTATAACTGCCCTCTAGTCCCATCTGCCGTTTTAGGATCCTGCCTCTTCATTAACCCTTTTCTCTGAAATTTTAATTTTTAATTTTAATTTTGCTGAAATTTGGGACAGTTTGGATATAGCTGTCATATAGACCGATCCCTCCATTTAAGATTTTGGGCCCATAAAAGGCGCATTTATTGTCCGATGTCGCCGAAATTTGGGGCAGTGAGTAAAGTTAAGCCCCTTGACATACTTCTGCATTATGGCACAAATCGGTCTAGATTTTGGATATAACTGTCATATAGACGGATCTCTCGGTTTTAGGTTTCTGGCCCATAAAAGGCGCATTTATTGTCCGATGTTGCCGAAATTTGGGACAGTGAGTTGTGTTCGACATCCTTCTTCAATTTCACTCAAATCGGTTCAGATTTGGGTATAGCTGCCATATAGACCGATCTCTCGATTTAAGGTTTCCGGCCCATAAAAGGAGCATTTATTGTCCGATGTTGCCGAAATTTGGGACAGAGAGTTAAGTTAAGCCCCTCTACATATTTCTGCAATTTGGTCTAGATCAATCAAGATTTGCATATAGCTGCCATATAGACCGATATTTCGATTTAAAGTCTTGGCCCCCAAAAAAGGCGCATTTATAATACGATTTCACTGAAATTTTACACAGTGACTTATGTTAGGCTTTTCGACATCCATGTTGCATATGGTTTAGATCGGTTTATTTTTAGATATAGCTACGAAAAAGACCAATATTTTGTTATACATAATTAAACAATGACTTGTACTTATTAGTATTTGGTCCAAATCGGATCATATTTCGATATGGGACATAAGGTATGCAATTTTCACCGGATTTTGATGAAAGGTGGATTGCATATATACCCGAGGTGGTGGGTATCCAAAGTTCGGCCCGGCCAATCTTAATGCCCTTTTACTTGTTTTTTTTTTAATTCTTGCATAGGGGAGAAATCTGCAAAGTGCAATGCTATGGTTTGTTGTAACAACCACCATTCAAATAAACAGTTTGAGATGCGTCTTTGCGATTTGAGTTAATTTTGTGGTTACTATGTTTCGCTTAAGATCATTTATGGCGACCCATTATTTTTTATAGCCCATTTTGTTGTATCTTCTAATCATCAATCAAATATTCCTCATCGCTTAACATAAGCATGGAATGTATCCGTTGGTTAAGACTATTTTATGGCTGTTAGTTACAAAAAAAAAAAACATAATTGCTTGTATTAACGGATTTTGTAGTGAATGTATTAGATGGTGGCAAGGAAGGGATGTCCTTGTGCGCATCATTAAGCAAGTAGGGAAGGTTTTTGTTAATCCTTACTATGCTCAAGTGGATCTGCACTTCAGTCAATGACTTTTTTCTCAAATAAGTGAATCAAGCAGATTAATCCCAAGAAAACCCACAAGTCAAAGCAAGGCCTCTGTTTCGCTGGTCTTCATTTCCACACATGCGAGTATGTGGAAAGAGTGACAATGTTAATCGTAAATGTAACATATTTATATCGCTTTTATAATAAGAGACAATAAATTTTCATTGTATTACACCAAACCAAAGATAAAAGTGACTGTGACCAGAGATGCCAACTTTCGTGATTATTTTTTGTTTAAATTTTATAAAATTATATACGAATATTATCTTTGTAAAGTTTTCCAAAAGTCAAAGTCAGAGATTTTATACCCTCTACCATAGAATGGGGGTATACTAACTTCGTCAATTCGTTTGAAACACGTAGCAATATTGGTAAAAGAGCCCATAAAGTATGTATATTCTTGATCACCATGATATCTTAAGTCGATCTAGCCATGCCGTCCGTCCGTCTGCCCGTCTGTGGGAAGCACGCTAATTTTCGAAACACTAAAGCTAGGCGCTTGAAATTTTGCACAAATACTTCCAATTACTGTAGGTCAGTTGGAAGTGTAAATGGGCCATATCGGAGTATAAATGGGCCATATAGCCCCTTGGATCCCGTCGGATCTTGACTTCTTGAGCTTCTAGAGATCGCAATTATTATCCGATTTGGCTGAAATTTTCCACAACCATTTCAACATATGTGCCAAATATAGTCTAAATCAGATGGCTCGGGAAGGGCTCCACAACAACACCTATATTACATGAATTTGGTTTTGGATTTGCAGTTAGTCGGAGACTGAAACACATTGTCTCCAGGTTTACTCCGGAGAATGAGAGGCTAGCCACAACCCGCATAGAGGACAAATTCTTCCGGAGAGAAAAGTACGATCTGACACTGCACGAAAGCTGGACATCGAAAAGCTGCAAACACAACAGGTGGCAACGGCATACTCCACTCGGCTGACCCAATTGCTTGAAGAAGCAATCCCTGTCCCGATAGCATATCAGCACAATGGCAAACTATTGCCCACTTCATTGAAAGAGCCGCTACATCCATACTTGGGTACCAAAAGCCTTCCCCAAGGAACCAAATATCTACTGAAGCCAAGAATACGGTATAAAGGGCGACATTACAGTCAGTAGCAACGCGCCGGGTGAAAGAGAGGTATCGGGAGAAAATGAGAGGGGAAAACATATCTTATGCAAGAAGATGAGGGAAATAAAAAGACGTAAGTGTGAATGAATCGAGATCTTCAGGGGCCAGAAGGAAGTCCGAAAACTCTACCAAGGAATTAAACATCTAACCGATGGCTTTGGTACAGACACATCCTCTTGCAGAGGCAAACAAGGAAATCTGGTAAATGATACAGGTAGTGTGCTGAGGATATATCAGCTGGGAAGACAATGTTCCCAGCTGATGGTATCCGATGGTGGGGGCCATGAGTATACCATACCATAAGAACCATGATGATGGTATATAATGTGTACCACCTAGTCAAAACGAGGTCCTCGTAGCAGTAGACCGACTGAAAAACAATAAGGCAGCAGGAGCCGATGGGTTGCCGGCTGAACTGATAAAGACTAGAGCCGATACCCTGTTAAGGCGAATGAATCAGCTCGTCTGCGCAATTAGGTTGAAGAACACATACCCGATGATTAGAACCTCAGTTTACTATGTCCCGTACACAAAAAATGGACAAGTTGGCCTTTTCTAACTACGGAGGAATAAGTATCCTCCCTATCGCATACATGATACTCTCGTGCCTACTTTGTGAAAGATGAAAGTCTGCAGTAAACGAAATAATTGGGCCCTATCAGTGTAGCTCTAGACCTGGTAAATCCACCATAGACCAGATATTTACCTTCGCCAAGCCCTGGAAAAGACCCGAAAGGGACAAGTCACCACCTAACATCTTTTCATTGACTACAAAGCCGCCCTCGACAGCCCTACACGTTCAAAGGTATTTCAGGCCATGTCTGAGTTTGGTATCGCTGCAAGACTGATACGACTTTGCAGGATGACGCTTGCTGATATATGCTCCTCAGTTAAAATAGGAAAGAATCTCTCCCAACCGTTCAATGTCAAACGAGGTTTCAGACAAGAGACAGCCTATCGTGTGATATCTTTAATATCCTGATGGAGAAGATTATACGAGTTGCAGGTGTGAATAGACATGGCACACTACTCACAAGAGAACATATGCCGACGACATTGATATTATGGGTCGCTACCGGAAGAAGCAATCTCAGCCTTTGAACGTACCGAAAGAGAATCAATGAAGGTGGGTTTGGCAGTAAATGGAGATAAGGCATAGAGGATGATATCAACTCCCACAAGGCCTAGCAAACCCGATCAGATAAAGCAAAATGAGGAAGAAAAAGAAAAATCCTTGCATTAATGATTGTGACTAGTGATACTGTAACATTTATTATTTGTTTGCAGCATCGTGAAACACAGCCGGCCACAGAAGGACGGAAATCAATTCATTTTGTCATTCGACATGAAAATATCCTCATCCGACCCTACAACGTACATCTATTCTTAACCGTCATAAATTTCGAATGCGATCGCCGTGTCAACCATTGTGTCTATCTGTTCTTTACCCATCCCATACTTGTAATCACGCAACAGCCCCGATATAGATTGAAATCCAGATTTAACTTATTCAGCTCCTCGATACATATACCAACCGCGGTGCAAATCAAATCAACTTTGAAATATGTAAATATAATACACATAGAACGATTTCCCGATAAAACTCCTATAAAGGTATTTGATATTTGTGCTGAGTCATATTAGACTATGTGACATACAAGTCAAATGATGTATAAATCGGGCCATATTTGGCTTTAGTTGATATATACATAATATTCCTGTTAAATTTTTATAACCGTTCGGGTGTTTTGGTATAGCCCTAATATAAGGGTACCGCCTTATGGCATAGGGAACATGCCGATATTAAACGCAGATGTCTGCTTTCAGTGCCCAAGGTTGAACACAATGCTTATACCAATGCCCCATATGCAATTATTTGCATATACGTACCAATTTGGACGTGTTTACTTCCTTGGATCGGAACGAATAGAACTATCTCAATCTCCTTTCAATCTATGGGTTACTATATACCACTTGAGTCTAAACCACAAACACCACGTTGCTCCCATACAGGGTCTCCCGTCAATCTTCGTAACCGAAGCTACTACCAGTTGAACTCCAAATCGCCCCTGACTGGTTACCTGCTGGAGAGAGGGAAGCCGCTCTAAGTCGACCAAGCACCTAGATATAAGTTCCAATTCGACCCCACGATCGATCTGTTGGTCTATTGGTAACTAAGTCAAATGGACTTGGCCGCGACAAAAAACATGTTCACTTGGTTGTGCCTCGATCAAGTTGCCAGAAATGAAAGGTACAATCGATTTGAGTAGCGAACATTTGTTCGGATCATTATCTTGTTGCAGCAAAGGTTCGTGCTCATCTAAGCTAGCGAGAAACAATAGCTGGATACTGGAGTGCTGGAGCTGCAAACAGACAGCTACGGCATACTCCATTGGACAACCCAATTGCTTAATGTATGCGCGGCTTGTACCGATGAGATTGCAACGCAATGGCAAATTGTTCCCAACTCCATGGAAATGCAGCGAAATCCGTATTTGTGTACCAAAAGCCTCCTTCAAGGAAACCATTGTTCGGCCAGTATTACCGAAATTCTACTGAAGTCAAGAATGAGACATACATAGCAACCCTTCAATCAGTAGCAACACGTCTGGCTACAGATAGTTATCTAGAGAAAAGGAGAGGGAAAACAGAAATTTTTCCTATATGTAAAACGGACGTGTCCTTTTTACTGCTCCTGAAGATGCTCTGGAGTAGAACAGAAGTCCATAAATGATATCAAGGAATTAAACATTAGCCTATGGCTTTGGTAAAGGAACATCCGCCTGCAGAGACAAACACGAAAATCTGATAACAAGTACAAATAATGAGCGAAGAACATTTTTCTCAGCTGTTGGCATCCGGTACTGACGGCGACGAGGATGCCACAGAAACTATCCGCTATGATGGTATTGACGGTAAAACGCCTAAGCAGAAAACCGGCTGAATAATAACAAGTAAAAAGGCGTTAAGTCCGGCCGAGCCGAACTTTGGATAACCACCACCTCGGGTATATATGTAAAACACCTTTCAACAAAATCCGGTGAAAATTGCATACCTTAAGTCCCATAGGAGTTATATCGAAATATGATCCGATTTGGACCAAATACTAATAAGTACAAGTCATTGTTCAATTGTGTATAACAAAATATTGGTCTTTTTAGTAGCTATATCTAAAAATAAACCGATCTGAACCATATACCGCATGGATGTCAAAAAGCCTTACATAAGTCAATGTGTCAAATCTCAGTTAAATCGGATTATAAATGCGACTTTTTTGAGGCCAAGACTTTAAATCGAGATATCAGTCTATATGGCGGCTATATTCAAATCTTGACCGATATGGACCAAATTGCAGATATATGTGGAGTGGCTTAACTTAACTGTCTGTCCCAAATTTCAGCAACATCGGACAGTAAATGCGCCTTTTATGGGCCCAAAACATTAAATCGACAGATCGGACTATGTGGCAGCTATATCCAAATCATGACCGATCTGAGTGAAATTGAAGAATGATGTCGAAGTGCCTAACACAACTCATTGTCCCAAATTGCGGCGACATCGGACAATACATGCGCTTTTTATGGCCCCAAAACCTTAAACCGAGAGATCGGTCTATATGACAGCTATATCCAAATCTGGACCGATCTATCCCATAATACAGAAGTATGTGAAGGGGCTTAACTTAACTCACTGTCCCAAATTTCGGCGACATCTGACAATAAATGCGCCTTTTATGGGCCTAAGACCCTAAATCGGAGGATCCGTCTATATGGCAGCTATATGCAAATATGTTGCGATCTGGGCCAAATTGACGAAGGATATCGAAGGGCCTAACACAACTCACTGTCTCAAATTTCAGCAAAATCGGATAATAAATGTAGCTTTTATGGGCCTAAGACCCTAAATCGGAGGATCGGTCTATATGGCAGCTATATCCAAATCTGTACCGATCTGAACCAAATTGACGAAGGATGTCGAAGGACCTAACACAACTCACTGCCCCAAATTTCAGCAAAATCGGATAATAAATGTGGCTTTTATGAGCCTTAGACCCTAAATCGGAGGATCGGTCTATATGGCAGCTATATCTAAATCTGAGCCGATCTGAGCCAAATTGACGAAGGATGTTGAAGGGCTTAACGCAACTCACTGTCCCAAATTTCAGCAAAATCGGACAATAAATGTGACTTTTATGAGCCTAAGACCCTAAATCGGAGGATCGGTCTATATGGCAGCTATCTAAATCTGGAGCGATCTGAGCCAAATTGACGAAGGATGTCGAAGGGCTTTTATGAACCTAAGACCCTAAATCGGAGGATCGGTCTGTATGGCAGCTATATCCAACTCTGGACCGATCTGAGCCAAATTGACGAAGGATGTCAAAGGGCCAAACACAACTCACTGTCTCAAATTTCAGCAAAATGGGATAATAAATGTGGCGTTTATTGGCCTTAGACCCTAAATCGGAGGATCGGTCTATATGGGGGCTATATCAAGATATAGTCCGATATAGTCCATCTTCGAACTTAACCTGCTTATGAACAAAAAAAAGAATCTGTTCAAAGTTTCAGCTCAATATCTCTATTTTTTTAAGACTGTAGCGTGATTTCAACAGACAGACTGACATGCCTAGATCGTCTTAGATTTTTGCCCTGATCAAGAATATGTATACTTTATAGGGTCGGAAATGGATATCTCGATGTGTTGCAAACGGAATGAAAAAATGAATATACCCCCATCCTTCAGTGGTGGGTATAAAAATGCAGCAGGAAACGATTGGTTACCAGCTCAACTATTAAAGACGGGATACGAGATGCAAACCTGAATAGAGGTTGAACACTATACACAAACAATTAAAAGCGAGCTAAGTTCGGGCCGAATCTCATATACCCTCCACCATGGATTGCATTTCCAATTTCTTTCAATGAATTTTTATACCCTCTACCATAAGATGGGGGTGTACTTATTTCGTCATTCTGCTTTGTAACACCTCGACACGCGTCTAAAACCCCATTAAATATACATATTCTTGATCGTCATGCCATTCCAAGTCGATCTAGCCATGTCCGTCCATCTGTTCATCTGACTGTCGAAAGCACGCTAACGTTGGATAGAGTACGGCTAGGCGCTTTTGCACAAATACTTCTTATCAGTAGGTTGGTAGGTTGGTTTGGATTGTAAATGGGCCAAATCGGCCCATATTTTGATATAGCTGCCACATAAATCGATCTTGGATCTTGACTTCTTGAGCCTCTAGAGGGCGCAATTATCCTTCGATTTAACTGAAATTTTACACGTGGTGTTTTCCAACAACTGAGCTAAGTATGGTTCAAATCTACATAGATTAGCAAACTTAATTTAAAGATGATAAATTTTTTAACATTTGGTAAAAAAAACTTTCCTTCATATAAAGGATTTTTTTATTTTAAATTGTAGGTTAATAAGTCCTAAACTTTGCGCCTTGTTACTAAAGACTATAATCAACTAGTTATTTTAATGACTTTTTCAAATAGACATGAGCTATATCAAATTATTGACCAATTTGGACCGTACTTGTCATGGCTGATAGAAGTCATAGAAGTCATAAAAACACTAACTCCAAAATTTCAGGCAAATCGAGTAATAATAACGCCCTCCAGAGGCTCAGAAAGTCAAATTTGGAGATCGAATTATATGCCAGTTATATCAGGTTATCAACCAATTTTGACCATACTTTGAACAGTCCTTGAAAGTCATACCGCGCAATTATTATCCGATTTGGCTGAATTTTGCACTGTTTTGGTATCACTTCCAACAACGGTGCTAAGTATGTTTCAAATCGATTAATAATAATAAGTTATGGACTGATTTGGACCACAGTTGTTGGAAGTCGTACCGAAATGATATGTGCAAAATTTCAGCAAAATCTGATAAGAATTGCGCCCTCTAGAAGCTCAAGAAATCTAATCGAGAGATCGGTTTATATGGCAGCTATACCAAAACATGGTCCGATTTAACGTTTTAACAATCCCAACCAACCTAAGCTAATATTTCGAGATGTTACAAACAGAATGAAGAAATTAGTTAACACCATCCTATGGTGGAGGATATAAAAATCCTTGAAAATCAGGAAATTTATCTTGGGACAAGAGTTAAAGACACAAATAGCTTTACAAATAGGAGCGTCTTTAAATGTTTAATTTTTTTTAGAATAGGCTGCCAAGTTTAAAAAAAAGATATTTTTTAAAAAAATTATAATTGGACAGTTATCTATGAAGTAAAAGAAAAATCAATCAGCGATCACAATTTGAAACGGGTGCTCATGTCCTTTAGTTAATAGGAAATTTAATTTAAAGATAGCATTTTCATTTCAAAATTTTGGCTAGTTTTAATGGCTAAAGTCCTACGAATAAGAAAATATATAGAATTTTGGGTCAACTTTTTTTCAGTGTATGCTTCTAAATGTTTTTCTAAAAACAAAATTTATTTAAAACTCTCCATTAAAAGCAAAATTTAAGTTACATTTTATTTTGACAAACAATTTTCAGTAAATTTTCTTCAACTATAACATTTCAATAACAATTTTCGTTGACACAAAAATGAAGAGGATTGTATCCTGAGGACATTTTCAAAATTTTCTTAAAACAATATTTTTAATGTTTTTTTAATGATCGTTTTACACATAAATGAGCCTTAAGTTCTGCAAAACATTCTTCGAAATAACACGCAGATGAAATCGCAAGAATTTAATTTCAAACAAAAAATGTGTGCTCCTAAACATATGCTTTGAGCCATGGCGTTTTTATTTAACCAATAAAGTCCTGTGGAAACTACCAACACACAAAACTGCGCCGAAAAGTATAGTAGATAAAGGATTTTATATAACAAAATTTCCTATAAAATATTAAAAAAATTAGATACGCCCTGTTAATGCAACGAAAACAAAATTAGAGAAGATAGAGCTTTGAGATTAGATACACATATAGCTAAGGAACACGTTGATAAATTGTGGTTCTCATGACATAAATATAAGGGAGACAGTGGCAGAAGGCACGACACAGGGGTGCATCTTATCGCCACTCCACAATAAATACCCTATTACGGATGCTGACTTTCCTCCTCAGTCATAGCCCTTACCTCTTAGAAGTATTATTTGAACGCATGTTATAATACTTCTAAAAGAATCAGCTATGCAGAAGGGCCGATGGAATATGACTGGGCTAGACCCAGGGGTTTTAATGTAACATCAAAGAAGACTGAAATCTGCCTGTTGACGAGAATGACGAAGGTGGGCCAATTTGACGCACCACGTTTCCACAATAGATATCTGACAAGATTAAATACTTAGGAGTGATCTTGGTCAAGAAACTTAATTGGAAGTGTGACATTCAAGAGCGTACTGAGAAGACTCACAGATGTAGGCCACTGTGTATGCAGGCCGTAGGCTTGAAATTAGGCCTGCATCGGAAGATGGTCCACTGGCTCTACAGGAGCATGATTAGACCAATACATACTAACGCCTTGGTAGTTTGGTGTACTTCGATGAATAAAAAGTGCAACGTAAGAATAATACAACAAGTTCAGAGAACATGTTATCTTGGCATAGGCGGGACGATGAGGACCACGCCCACTAGTGTCCAGTACTCTAGTGGGCGAGGACTATTCTAGATATACGATCCATAGACGTACAGATTATGTGTGAGGCAGCCACTAGGGCTATGAGTCTTAAAGCGATGGGAGAATGAATATAGGTTAGCAGCAGGTCGCATTATCGCGGTATAACAAGGCGGCGATAGGAAACCTGGAATGTAGGGAAGAGGTTTCCGATCAGATACAAGAGATGACACTTGAGGTTGATTGCGAGACACAGCTACTAGAGGCACAGTCTTGGATTGACGGAAATTTGGTAATGCCATTTAGGAGTTCATGTTTCCAAGGACAGACTGCGCCTGGGGGTCTAATATTAGAACCCTGGCACTGAGATCTGTTTTCAATTGCCTAACCATAATACGATCGTGCAAACAGAGATCGGGGCGATCACGGAAAACCGGAGGTGGTGTAAGGGCTCACACGAGGACGTCGAGTGTGAAGATCTTTACGAACAGTAAACTGGCCATCAGGGCAATAACAACCAGGACGGTAAGGTCACGTACAGTCTTGGAGTGTAAGATGGAGATTAACGTCTTCTCTGATGATGGCACAATCCACACAGTTTGGGTGTCGGGCCATAGCGGAGTAAGGGCAATTAAAAAGTTGACGATTTGCCAGTGAAGGCCATAGAACTGCCGTCAATAAACTCGAAAAATTTCGGGTCGACGCAGTCCGAGTTAAGAGCGTGGTCTACGATCCCTGTTCCAAAAATCCTATGAGGAGTTCCGGATTGTGAGAAGACGAGGCTATTACTGAAAGGAAGCAAGCAGGAGGTCAGTAAAGCTTTCGGTATCATTACAGGAGAAATACGACTCACTTATGAAAAATCGATGCGGCAAGTGATAGCATGTGTAGGGCATGCGGGATAGATGATGAGACTTTGGAGCATTTCCTATATCATTGCCATAAACCAACTAAGGTATGGAAAACAATTTGGAATTTTGTAAGCAGCACGGACATCCTGTCTTAAAGTTTCTTTTTCGAGGTTACTTTCTAGAATTTAGAGCGCACAACAAGCCGATAATTGTCTTTGGGGTATGTCCATTATGGCATGGGCCGAATTGGTATCCGCACCCCCTTTTCATCTTAACCTAAAATAATAGAAAATATCATTAAATTTTGTCTCTAGCAATTTTGTCATTAAAACATTGTCAAAAATCTTGTGTTTTATTATCTAGCTCGAGGTCATGAGAAGAAACAAGTAAAAGCGTACTAAGTTCGGCCGGGCCGATTCTTATATACCCTCTACCATGCATCGCATTTGTCAAGTTCTTTGACGGACTTTTGCACAATATATATGAGCTACATCAAGTTATTATATGGGCCATACTTGGCATGTCCGTTAAAAGACACAGAAAAATACCACCTCAAAAATTTCAGGCAAATCAAGTAAAAATTGCGCCCTCCAGTGACACAGAGTGCCAAACTGGGAGATCGGTTTATATGGCAGCTATATCAGGATATCAACCGATTTAGACCATACTTGGCACAGCTGTTGGAAGTCATACCAAAACGATGTATGCCAAATTTAACCAAATTGGATAAGAATTGCGCCCTCTAATCGGGAGATCGGTTTATGTGGCGGCTATATCAGGTTATGAACTAAATTAGACCATACTTGGCACAGATATTAGAAGTAATTCCTCAACGTAATGTGCAAAATTTCAGCCAAATCGGATAAGAATTTTGCCCCCTTGAAGCTCAAGAAGTTAAGACCCAATATCGCTTTATATGGCAGATATATCAGGTTATGGACTGATTTCGACCGTACTTGGCGCAGTTGTAAGAAGTTTTTTCTCAACGATATGTGCAAAATTTCAGCCGAATCGGAAAAGAATTGCGCCCTCGAGAAGCTCAAGAATTCAATACCCTAGTTCGATTTATATGGAAGCTATATCAGGTTATGAATTGATTTAAAACATACTTTACTTGTGTAAAATTTCAGCCAAATCGGATAAGAATTGCGCCCTCTAGAAGCACAAGAAGTCAAGACCCAAGATCGGTTTATATGGCAGCTATATCAGGCTACAGACCGATTTTAACCATACTTAACACAGTTGTTGGAAGTCATAACAAAACACTTCATCCAAAATGTCAGCCCGTTTTATATGGCAGCTATATCGAAACATGGACTGATATGGCCAATTTCAAACCCAACCGACCCACACTGATAAAGAAGTATTTGTGCAAAATTTCAAGTGCCTAGCTTTACTCCTTCGATAGTTAGCGTGTTTTCGACAGATGGACGGACAGGCCAACGAACGATGCTAGATCGACATAAAATGTCATGGCGATCAAGATATATATTTTATGGGGTCTTAGACTAATATGTCGAAGTGTTACAAACGGTATGACGAAATTAAATAGTATACCCCCATCCTATGGTGGAGGGTATAAAAAAAGTCATCATCCTAATCAGTATATTGGGTTGCCCAAAAAGTAATTGCGGATTTTTCATATAGTCGGCGTTGACAAATTTTTTCACAGCTTGTGACTCTGTAATTGCATTCTTTCTTCTGTCAGTTATCTGCTGTTACTTTAAGCTTGCTTTAGAAAAAAAGTGTAACAAAAGTATATTTGATTAAAGTTCATTCTAAGTTTTATTAAAAATGCATTTACTTTCTTTTAAAAAATCCGCAATTACTTTTTGGACAACCCAATACTTCAATAACAATGTCCGCAATGATCGGCGACGCCAAAAATCTCATGGACATTCCCTTGCGATGTTCAAACACCTTGTCATCGTACTTATAATACGGTATAGCTTGTATGCAGAAAGATACCATTACACACTAAAACTCCTCAGGACATGTTCATAGAAATGGAACTTTAAATTTTCATTTTGTAAAAGGTTTTAAATTTAACTAAATAGGAAAATATAAAATACAACGGGTAAACTGTATTACAACAAATTTGCCAAATTTCCAAAGGAACTTACTCCTTTAAATGTCTGTTCCTATGGCCTCACACTTAAAACCCATCTGAATAGTCACAGTTCCAACTGTAACCATGGAATAAGGGGAAGGAAAAAGAATCTCGGGAAAAAAGAAATGCTGTAAGCAGAATGGTAATATAAGAAATTATACCACCAGAACAAAAGGAAATGTTCATAATGAAAGGCAATTAAAACCATTCCATTCGCATCTCGCTAATCAAAATGTAAAAAATTAAAATTAAATGTAAAATAACGAAGAAATGCAGAGCAGAAAATTGCCATACAATGCACAAGTCATCATCGTACGTCATTACACAGCATCAATTGTGCAATATGAGGCCCATTAAAATGCATTAAATTCAATAAAACGGCAATGGGAAAGGAAGGAGAAATGAAGACGATTTCCGTTAACTGAAAAGCAGAGTAAAAAGATACTTGAATAAAAGATATGCCAATCTTACCACATGAAGATCTTTTATTATCAATATGTGGAATATGAATTCCTTCTAATTGAATTGTAACCAATTTCAGCAATTAAGGGCACTGCAAGAAGTATTTTGCCCTATTAATGAGAGGTGATCAATTAAATTTTAAACTCAATGATAGAATAGGTTAGGTTTAAATGGCAGTCTGCCATCAGACTCACTTAGACGTTTTCGTCCATTATGATACTACCGGAACAGAAGAAGGAAGATGCCTTCTAGTTCCGAACAACTTACGAATGTTCACATCTGCTTCATCGGACAGGTTCTCAAAGAAGTGGAACTCCTACAGTGGATCTCCTTCTGACTGCCAGTGCGGGACACACACACAGAAGGTGTTCTACAGTCTCTTCTTCTTCGATGTCCTCACAGCTTCTGCAAAAATCGTTGCAGGCAACCTTCAGTCTGTCAGCATGTTTTCCGATTAGACAGTAACCTGACATGACGGACACAATGACTGATACGTCTGTTCTAGCCTGTGACAACAAAGCGGTAGACTTCTTCAAGTCTAGATTAGGCCTCATAGATTTGGAATATCCACAGCCCCCTCTATCATTAGTTGTCCTTCGGACCTGCTTCTGAAAACTTAGCTTACGTGTCGTAGGAGTATACCCAATTATTCCAATTTCCCAGGAATGTGTAAGGTAGTTCCTAGTCTCGCAAGCTCTTCCGCTTTACAATTCCCTGAGATATCTCTGTGGCCCTGCACCCAGTACAGGTGAATTTTGAACTGTTCCGCCATCTCGTTGAGAGATCTGCGACAGTCGTGGGCGGTTTCTGCGTTCAAAAAAACGTTCTCCAGGGATTTAATGGCTCCCTGGCTGTCTGAGAAGATATTTATGCCAATCGTCGTTATGACATTGTTTCTAAGCCATTCCACCACTTCCTTAATTGCAAGGATCTCCGCTTGATACACACTGCAGTGGTCGGGTAACCTTTGTTACGACCAGTTCTTGATCTTTGGAGTACACCCCGGCTGTGATGCACAAACAAGCCATCCTTTGGATCCGGATGAGTATTGAACAGTAGAAGAATTTTTGAAGCGTCATCCACTAGACCACTACACCATATAGCATTAAAGGTCTGACAACTGCAATATATACCCAGTGCATGACGCGCGGTCTAATCCCCCAAATTTTGCCAATGGCTCTCTTGCACTTGTATAGGGCAAGAGTTGCCTTTCTTGCCCTTTCCAAAATGTTAGATATAAAGTTTAATTTCCTGTCCAGCAAAATACCCAGGTATTTTGCGCTTTCTGTAAAAGGAACATACTCTTCTCCCAAGGCTGAAAAGAACTACTTCTGTCTTGCATGGTTTTCAGCCTAGACCACTTTCGGTAGCCCACTTCGTTGTTGCACGTAGAGCTTCCTGAATTATATCTCTTAGAGTACTAGGAAACTTTCCCCTAACCGCAACAGCCACGTCATCAGCATACGTGGCCTTTTTCTTACTGAGACAATAATATATCCCGGCCGATACGGGATAACTATGAGCACCACACAGGCTAGAACTTTGAGCTCCGACTTGTGTGGTCTCCATCGTTATCACGGGGAGCTTAGCTGAAAGGTACCGGGCGCGTCCACGGGTTGCGGATGGTGGAAAGCTCCTCTTTAATGCGGAGTAGCTGCAAATGCGGCCGCGGGCAGTCAGCGATTTTCGAGAGAAGAGTCTCAGTGAGGAGTCACGTGGCACTGGCTCTTAATTAAATACTGAGTGCCAATGATACTCGAGATGACAGGGCGAGTTATTGGCGCCTTCAAATAACCAATGCCCAACATCAGCGTTTGTTCCCAGGTTAGGGGCGGCTGGCGGCGAGCGTCGGATCTTGGAGCAAGCGGCTCGCCACAACGAGGGATACGTGTGCAATCCCACAAAACCCATGCGGTTGGGCGCTGGGCCAGTAACCCGCCCCCGGAAAACTGAGAACTACTATGAGAAACAAAAGAATAGTAAAAATGGACCCCCCCCCCCCCAAAGTTGACGACCCACGCAAACGAAAAAGGACCATGATTTGCGGATCTGCACCTGGAATGTCCGCACTCTTTATAGAGAAGGTGCAGTATACGCGCTGGCGGATGTATTAGAGAAGTACAAGGCAAGCCTTACAGGAAATGCGAAATGCCAAAACGCGAGCCATGAATTTGGTTGTGGATTTGTGGTTAGTCAGAGACTGAAACACTTTGTCTCCAGCTTTACTCCGGTGGATGAGAGACTAGCCACAATCCGCATAAAAGCCAAATTCTTCAGAACCAGCCTTATTTGTGCCCATGCCCCGACGGAAGACAAAGACGAGCAGATCAAGCATATTTTCTACAAACGCCAAGAGAGAATATGACCGCTGCCCCGCCCATGATATTAAAATCGTTCTGGGAGATTTTAATACGAAGATAGGAAGGAAGTCATTGTTGGTACAACAGTCGGAAAGTTTAGCCTCTACGAGATAACTTCTAGCAATGGGTTGAGGCTTATTGATTTCGCCGCGGCAAAAAACTTGGTACTTGGGTACTGCGAAATCCGTACTTGGGTACCGGAAGCCTACTCCAAGAAACGCATGGTACGACCAAGAGTATCGAGATGCCAACAATGTGGCATATAGAGCAACCCTGCAATCAGTAGCAACGCGACAGATGAAGGAAAGGTATCGGGAGAAAGGAAAAACGTCTATTCCACAGAAAGAAAAAGGAAATGTAAAGACGTGAGTGTGAGCGAATTGAGATGTACAGGAGTCAGAATGAAGTCCGGAAATTCTACCAAAGAATTAAATATCAAACCGATGGCTTTGGTGCAGGTACATCCTCCTGCAGAGACGAATAAGGAAATCTGGTAACTGACACAGATAACATGCTGAGGATATGGAAAGAACAATTTACCTAACTTCTAGTGTCCGACGTTGGCGGCCCATCCCTGATGATGGTATAGAATGTTTACCTCCTAGTCAGAATGAGGTCCAAGTGGCAGTAATCCGACTAAAGAACAACGAGGCAGCAGGAGCCGACGGGTTACCCACTGAACTATTTAAGACCGGAGGCGACACGCTGATAAGGCGTATGCATCAGCTTATATGGGCAATCTAGCTAGAAGAACGCATACCCGATGATTGGAACATCAGCATACTATGTCCCGTACACAAGAAAGGAGACAAGACGGAATGTGCCAACTACAGAGGAAAAAGTCTCCTCCCCATCGCATAAAAGATACTCTTAAGCGTTCAGTGTGAAAGATCAAAACCTCAAGTCAATGAGATAATTGGGCCCTATCAATGCGGCTTTAGACCAGGTACATCTACCCTGGATATTCATACTGCGCCAAATCCAGTAAAAGACCCGAGAAGGAAAAATCATCACCTACCATATCTTTGTTAACTACAAAGCCGCTTTCGGTACTCCTTTACGTTCAGAGATATTTCAAGCCATATCTGAGTTTGGTATCCCTGCAAAATTAATAAGACTATCTCCGAACCATTTAATATCTCTCTCTTTAATATCCTGCTGGAGAAGATTATACGAGATGCAGATGTGAATAGATATGGCACACTAATCACAAGAGAACACATGCTACTCGCCTATGCCGACGAGATCGACATCATAGGTCGGTCACTGGAAGTAGTAACTGCAGCCTTTGAAAGAAACGAAAGAGAGTCAGTGAAAATGGGTCTGGCAGTAAATGGATAAAAGACGAAATGGATGGTTTCAACTCCCAAAAGCCTTGCACAACAGAGCAGATAAAGAAAATAGAGAAAGTTGGAAACCAAAACTTTGAGACAGTCAGTAACTTTATCTACCTCGGCACCGCCACCTCTCGACAGATGAAGATTACACTATACAAGACACTGATACTAACCGTGCTGTTATATGGTTCTGAAGCATTGGTGCTTGTGAAAGCAGATGAGGCAGTACTTGGAGTATTTGAGAGAAAGATTCTTCGAAAAATATATGGACCAGTTTGCGATAGTGGAGAAAATAGACGACGAGCTGTATGACGACGATAGCATAGTACACGCACCAAAATACAACGACTGCATTGGCTAGGTCATGTTATCAGAATGGACGAAGAAGCTCCAGCAAAGAAATCTTTTGAATGCAAACACGGTGGCACACGCAAACCGGGAAGACCAAAAGCCCGATGGAAAAATCAAGTTGTGGGAGACACCTCGAAACTTGGTGTCGGAGCTTTAAGAATGAGCGCAGAAGATCGAGGCGCTTGGAACGCTATTCTACGTTCGGCTAGTGGAACAAATATTCTGTCATAGCCAATTAAAGAAAAGTAAGCAATAAAATATTGCTATTGGCTATATTCCAAAGTAAAGGAGAAAGTTCAGATGTTCCTCTGCTGACCCATCTCTTAGATCCACAGATCCCAAGCCTGCCGTAATGCATCTTTTAGTAAGTCAGTTATTAATAAACTTTCTTAGAGTAGAGTTGATGCCTAGAAACTCCAACTCCTTCATGATTGACGTCGGTTTCGCATTATTGAAAGCACCTTTAATGTCAAGAAATGTTACCATTGTATATTTCTTGACAGCGAGACAACCCTCCATGTAGCCGACTACGTCGTGAAGGGCTGTTTCAGTGAATTTGCCTTTACTATATTTATGCTGCTGCCGAGACAGGCGATCTCCAGACATCTTTGCCTAAGATATGTTTCTATCAACCTCTCAACATAAAGGATGACCAACCTCTCAACTAATAGGACGAAAATCTTTCGCCTTCGTGTGGTAGGGTTTTCCTGCTTTCGGAATAAAAATGACCTTTGTGTCCCTCCATCCTACAGATATATATGACGTGCTCATACAAGCAGAGTGTATCTCATTAAGCCAGGAACTAGTCTATCAGATACAGCTTGTAATTCAACCGGTGATACATCATCATAAGGCCTGGCGATTTAAAGGAGTTGAAACTTCTTATCGTTCAAAGGATTTTCGGCTCCGACACAATTTCCTTAATATCCTCCGACGAATGTATACCAATGACAACCTCTTCTGGCGCCATATTGTCCTGTGAAAAGTGTATCAACGAGTAGTTCTAGTGTTTCCTCAGGCATTGCCCATCTATTATCTGACTTCTGAATAGGTCTCTAGGATAGGATATTTGTTAGCATAGAGACCTCGAATTTATTCTCCACGAAGCTGCAAAATTTTACCCAGTATTTGTTCTAAGCTGTTGGAGGCCACTATACCGCAGAGGTTAGCATGTCCGCCGATGACGCTGAACGCCTGGGTTCGAATCCTGGCGAGACCATCAGAAAAAATTTTCATCAGTGGTTTTCCCCTCCTTATGCTGGCAACATTTGTGAGGTACTATGCCATGTAAAACTTCTCTCCAAAGAGGTGTCGCACTGCGGCACGCCGTTCGGACTCGGCTATTAAAGGGAGGCCCCTTGTCATTGAGCTTAAACTTGAAACGACTGCACTCATTGATATGTGAGAAGTTTGCCCGTGTTCCTTAGTGGAATGTTCATGGGAAAAATTTGCATTTGTTCTAAGCCTTTGTCAGCTCGCCCTTGTATTTTCTGTGGTGCCCTTTGGTCTTCAACCTATTAAAGAGCCTTCAGCAACCCTTCCTTAGACCAATCAGTTCTGGGGTCCACCATGGCGATTTCTGTTTGCCCCTTGGCTTGGCACTAGGACTTGTTGACACTAGCGAGTCATTCAGGGCCTTCGTGATCCAATTGACCATTATGTCTATATCCTCCGCAGTTTCGACATCCTTTTCTGTTCTAGAAGGGTTGGACGTGCAAAATTTGTACCGAAATTCATCCCAATCCGCCCTTCTTCTGTTTAGCCGTATCTTCTGCAGTATTTTCTCCAAGGCTAAAACTAATATAACGATGATCAGAGAAGTTGTGTTCACCCAACACTTCCCATCCTACACTCAATGATAAGGGATCTCCATTTTATCGCAGATTCCTGTAATCTATGAGCCAACGACACATCATGCTTCATTCTAACAAACTGCAAACTTTTCTGATTCCTTCATCATAGCCCTTTCCAAATCATTCATGTGAACTAGTTTTGACCTAGAATTTCCTGGTTGTTTAAAATATTAAAATAGTAATTTTACAGCATACAATTAATAAATTTAATTAAACGCACACATACAAGTACAGATGTAATGCTTTGCATGTTCATCTATATGGTTTGATGCTGAGTGAGGTGGGCTTTATTATCATTTCTGTGAAATCACATATCAGTGATATTTTGCTCTTGTTTACTACATAAAGATTTTGTGTATGCTACTCTTGTTGCTACAGCAACCACATTGTACAGTAAATAAGTATGGAAGTCTGCAATTAGTGGCATACCTACGTACTACTCTAGACCATTTGTATTGAATTTTACCACCCAGTCACAGAACGAGCCGCTTTTGGTCTCATTACAGTAGCGGAACTGTACAGTGATTTGTATACACAGGCCAATGAGGGTGTTTAAGGCGTTTGCAGAGAGGTCGTTTAATGAAAAATTCTATATTCATTTCAAAATACAAGGACTGGCCTTATAGCATCATCCTGCATACATTGGCGGAAGATAAACTCAAACAAGTAAAAGCGTGCTAAGTTCGGCCGGGCCGAATCTTGGAAACCCAGCACCATGGATTCTGCTAAAATATGGGAGCTATATCTAGTTATAGACCGAATTGGGCCGTACTTGGCCCATCGGGTCAATCCGGTACGTACAACCGTCTGCCATGGAATTGAGCTATATCAGTTAATAGACCGTGGCTCCGTGGTTGGAGTCATGACAGAATACTATGTGCAAAATTTCAGATAAATCGGATGAAAACTTATCCTTCCTGGGGCTTAAGATGTCAAAACGGGAGATCGGTATATATGGGAGCTATATCAGGTTGATATATGATGACCGATTTACACCATACTTAACATAGTTGTTGCAAGTCATAACAAAACAATATGTGCAAAATTTCAGCCAAATTGAAAGAAAATTGTGGCTTCCATGGGCTCAAGAAGTCAAATCGGTTTATATGGGAGCTATATCCAAATCTGAACCGAAATAGCTCATTTGCAATCCCCAACGACCTACATCAATATAAAGTATTGTATATGTTTAAATTTCAAGCGGCTAGCTCTACGCGTTCGACCGCTATCGTGATTTCGACAGACGGATGGACGAACATGGCTAGTTCGAATCAGAATTTCGAGACGATCAAGAATACATATACCTTATGGGGTCCTAGATCAATATTTGGAGGTGTTACAAACAGAATGACTAGATTGGTATACCCCCACCCTATGGTGGTGGGTATAAAAATCAACAACTAAAACGGTGTTAAGTTCAGCCGGGACGAACTTTGGTTACCCATAACTTTAAATTGAGAGGTCGTAAGTGATCGGTCTATTTTGCAGCTATATCCAAATCTGGACCGATTTGGGTCAAAACAAAGAAGGGTGTCGAGTGACCTAACAAAACTCACTGTCCCAAATGTAAACAGAATGGGGTAATAAGGCTTTTATGGGCCTTAGACCTGAAATCGGCGGATCGGTCTACATGGGGCCCATAAAGACCGATATCAATATATAGTCCGATATAGCCCATCTTCGAACTTAACCTGCCTATGATCAAAAAAGGAATTTGTGCAAAGTTTCAGCTCAATATCTCAATTTTTAAAGATTGTCACGTGATTTCAACAGAGAGACGGACGGTCATTGCTAGATGGTCTTAGATTTTTACCAGGATCAAGTATATATATAATTAGGGGGGTCGGAAATGGATATTTCGATGTGTTGCAAACGGAATGACAACAAGTAAAATGTTATTAAGTTTTGCCGGACCGAACTATGGATACCCAACACCTCGGGTATATATGAAAACCCCCATTCGTCACAATCCGGCGAAATTGGATAACTTATGCAGCCAAATTCGGCGCGGACATTGAGTGGTCACTGTTGAATTTTGTATTTCAAATTTCAACAAAATCCGTATTGTATTTCAAATTTCAACAAAATCAGTCCGATCTTTACCATATTTGGGTCAGATGGCGGGTGGCCTAAAACTACTTACTGTTTCAAATTTCAGCGAAATTGTGTCATAAATAATGCTTTTATGGGCTTCATACTCTTCATCGGCAAATCGGTATACATGTTAGCTATATTTAAATATTGTCTGATCTGGACCATATTTGGGTCAGATGTCGGGAGGCCTGAGACTACTCACTGTTTCAAATTTCAGCTAAATCGGGTAAAAAATAAGGCATTTATGGGCATTAGACTCTTTATCGTCAGATCGGTCAATATAGCAGCTATATCCAAATATGATGCGATTTGGCCCGTTCAAGAACTTAAGCAGCGTACATGAAAAAGACGTATTTGTGCCAAATTTCAGATCATTATCTCAATTTTTGAAGGGTGTAGAGTGATTACAACAGAATGACGGACAGACGGATAGACAATTTGCAATTTGTCTAGGTAAGAGCATGCACGACCTAGTCGCCAATATAAAGGGTTCTCCCGCTGTCGAGGAAAATAAAATGGTAGCATTTCTTGACATTGAAGGTTCTTTCAATAATGTGAAACTGACGTCAATCATAAGGGAGTTGGAGTTTCTACCTCAGCTTAACAGGAAATCGAACTACAAATCAAACATTTTGGAAAGGGCAAGAAAACCAACTCTTGTCCTATACACCTGCAAGAGAGCCATCTGCAAAAGTTGGGGGTTTTAATCGCGTGTCATGCACTGGATGTATACTGTTGTTGTCAGACCTACAATGCATTATGGTGTTGTGGCCTGGTGGACGACCATTCAAAAGTCCCCCTACTGTTCAATAATCAGCCGGATCCAAACGATGCCTTGGTACTGAATTTCATGTTACCTAATTCCTAATTCCTCTGGACAATATAGTTAAACAAATTGCTGCGATCATTGATGTGAGGTTAAGGGAGCTTTCTCATAGGTCATCTGGCAGCTAAGGTCACTATGTTCTCCTTGATATAATACCTGATATCCCAGGCAGTATGCATTACACTTTGCCTGAGCCAATTTTTACGGCTGGCCTTTGATATTAGTTCACTGAGAACTGCAAATGCATTTGCCCATGAACATTCCACTAAAATGCTGGAATTGAGTAATAAAGGGTGATTTTTTAATGCATGAAATCTTTATTCGAATCGATAGTACGGTCCATACAATTTAATGTTTGAAGATTATTTCATCAAATGGTCCATCCGCTTAGTTTTTAGATTAGATTAGATTTTGGCATACTCTTTCCAGCATTTCGACCGGTATCTTACGTATTGGGTTGCCCAAAAAGAAATTGTCAGTAATATAGTAATAATATAGTCGGTGTAATTGCATTCTTTCTTCTGTCAGTTATCAGCTGTTACTTTAAGCTTGCTTTAGAAAAAAAGTGCGCGAAATTTTGTTTACATTTGTTTGTTTGGCGTCAATTTTAATATGGGTACCACATGTATTGAAAGAAATTCATTTAACAAACCGAATCAACGCTTGTGATATGCACCTTAAACGCAATGAATTCGATCCGTTTTTAAAACGAATCATAACTGGAGATGAAAAATGGATTGTTTACAACAACGTTAGTCGAAAACGATCATGGTCCAAGCATGGTGAACCAGCTTAAACCACTTCAAAGGCTGATATCCACCAAAAGAAGGTTATGCTGTCTGTTTGGTGGGATTGGAAGGGTGTGGTATATTTTGAGCTGCTTCCAAGGAACCAAACGATTAATTCGGATGTTTGCTGTCAACAATTGGACAAATTGAATACAGCCATCAAGGAGAAGCGACCAGAATTGGTCAATCGTAAAGGTGTCATATTCCACAAGGACAACGCTAGACCGCACACATCTTTGGTCACTCGCCAAAAACTGAGTGAGCTTGGCTGGGAACTTTTGATGCATCCACCATATAGCCCTGACCTTGCACCATCAGACTACCATTTATTTCGATCTTTGCGGAACTCCTTAAATGGTAAAACTTTCGGCAATGATGAGGCTATAAAATCGCACTTGGTTCAGTTTTTTGCAGATAAAGGCCAGAAGTTCTATGAGCGTGGAATACTAAATTTGCCAGGAAGATGGCAAAAGGTTATCGAACAAAATGGCAATTATATATTTGATTAAAGTTCATTCTAAGTATTATTAAAAATGCATTTACTTTCTTTTAAAAAATCCGCAATTACTTTTTAGGCAACTCAATATATCTAGTTATAGACCGAATTGGACCGTACCTGGCACAGTTGACGGAAGTCATAACAGAGCACTATATGCAAAATACGGGCTCAAGAAGTCAAATCGGGAGATCGGTTTATGTGGGATCTACATCAGGTTATATACAGATTTAAACGGTACTTCGCACAGTAGTTGGAAGTCAAAATAGAACCCAACATGCAAAATTTCAGACAAATCGGACAAACATTGCGGCATCCAGGGGCACAGGAAGTCAAATCGGAAGATCGGTTTATATGGGAGCTATATCAGGTTATAAACCGTGGCTCCGTGGTTGGAGTCATAACAGCATACTATGTGCAAAATTTCAGATAAATCGGTTGAAAATTTTGCCTTCCTGGGGCTTAAAATATCAAATCGGGAGATCGGTATATATGGGAGCTATATCAGGTTCTTGACCGATTTAGATCATACTTAACACAGTTGTTGCAAGTCATAACAGAACAATATGTGCAAAATTTCAGCCAAATCGAAAGAAAATTGTGGCTTCCATGGGCTCAAGAAGTCAAATCGGTTTATATGGGAGCTATATCCAAATCTGAACCGAAATAGCTCATTAGCAATCCCCAACGACCTACATCAATATAAAGTATATGTGAAAAATTTCAAGCGGCTAGCTCTACGCATTCGACCGCTATCGTGATTTCGACGAAGGACGGACGGACATGGCTAATTCGAAGCAGAATTTCGAGACGATCAAGAATATATATACTTTATGGGGTCCTAGATCAATATTTCGAGATGTTACAAACGGAATGACTAGATTAGTATATGCCCATCCTATGTTGGTGGGTATTAAAAGCAACAACTAAAACGGCGTTAAGTTCGGCCGGGACGAACTTTGGAAACCCACCACTTTAAATCGAGAGATCGGTCTATATGGCAGCTATATCCAAATCTGGACCGATCTGTGCCATAATGCAAAACTATGTCAAGGGGTTTAACTTAACTAAATTTCTCAAATTTCGGCGACATCGGACAATAAATGATCCTTTTATGGGCCAAGACCCTAAATCGGAGGATCGGTCTATATGGCAGCTATATCCAAATCCGGACCGAACTAGGTCAAAACGAAGAATGGTGTCGAGTGACCTAACACAACTCACTATCCCAAATTTCAACAGAATGGGGTAATAAGGCTTTTATGGGCCTTAGACCTGAAATCGGCGGATCGGTCTACATGGGGCCCATAAAGACCGATTGCAAACTGTGCAAAGTTTCAGCTCAATATCTCATTTTTTAAAGATTGTCACGTGATTTCAACAGAGAGACGGACGGTCATTGCTAGATGGTCTTAGATTTTTACCAGGATCAAGTATTGGGTTGCCCAAAAAGTGATTGCGGATTTTTTAAAAGAAAGTAAATGCATTTTTAATAAAACTTGGAATGAACTTTAATCAAATATACTTTTTTAAACTTTTTTTCTAAAGCAAGCTAAAAGTAACAGCTGATAACTGACAGAAGAAAGAATGCAATTACAGAGTCACAAGCTGTGAAAAAATTTGTCAACGCCGACTATATGAAAAATCCGCAATTACTTTTTGGGCAACCCAATATATATATATACTTTGGGGGGTCGGAAATGGATATTTCGATGTGTTGCAAACGGAATGACAACAAGTAAAAAGTCATTAAGTTCTGCCGGGCCGAACTATGGATACCCAACACCTCGGGTATATATGAAAACCCCCATTCGTCACAATCCGGCGAAAATTGGATAACTTATGCACCCAAATTCGGCGCGGACATTGAGTGGTCACTGTTGGATTTTGTAATTCAAATTTCAACAAAATTGGGTAATAAATAAAGCTTTTATGAGCTTCAGATGGCGGGTGGCCTAAAACTACTTACTGTTTCAAATTTCAGAGAAATCGGATAAAAAATTTAATTTTATGGGCTTCATACTCTTTATCGGCAGATCGGTCTAGATGGCAGTTATATCTATATATAGTCCGATCTGAACCAATTTTGGGTCCTACGTTGGGAGACCTAAAGCTACTCACTGTTTCAAATTTCAGCGAAATCGGCTAAAAAATAATGATTTTATGGGATTCAGACCCTTTATTTGGAGATCGGTCTATATGGCAGCTATATCTAAATATAGTCCGATTTAATCCATATTTAGATCAGATGTTGAGAGGCCTAAAACTACTTAGTGTTTAAAATTTCAACAAAATCGGATAATAAATAAAACTTTTATGGGCTTCAGACCATTAATCGGGAGATCGGTATATATGGGAGCTATATCTAGATAAAGTCTGATCTGAACCATATTTAGGTCGGATATCGGAAGGTTTAAATTAACCCACTATTTAAAATTTCTGCGAAATCGGGTAATAAATAAAGCTTTTTTCGGCATCAGACCCTTTATCGGGAGATCGGTCTATATGGCAGCTATATCTAAATATAGTCCGATCTGGACCATATTTGGGTCAGATGAGACGGGACGCCTAAGACTACTCACTGTTTCAAATTTCAGCGAAATGGGGTAGAAAATAAAGCATTTATGGTCATTAGACCCTTTATCGGCAGATCGGTCTATATAGCAGCTATATCCAAATTTATTCCGATTTGGCCCGTTCAAGAACTTAACCAGCTTGCATCAAAATTTCAGCTCAATATCTCAATTTTTGAAGGCTGTAGAGTGATTACAATAGAATGACGGACAGACGGATAGACAGTTTGCAATTTGTCTAGGTAAGAGCATGCACGACTTAGTCGCCTATATAGAGTGTTCTCTCGCTGTCTAGAAAAATACAATGGTAGCATTTCTTGACATTGAAGGTGTTTCAATCATGTGAAACCGACGTCAATCATAAGGAAGTTGAACAGGAAATCAAACTACAAATCAAAGATTTTGGAAAGAGCAAGAAAAGCAACTTTTGCCCTATATACCTGCAAGAGAGCCATCTGCAAAAGTTAGGTGTTTTAATCGCGTGTCATGCACTGGCTGTATACTGTTGTTGTCAGACCTATTATGCTTTACGGAGTTATTGTCTGGTGGACGGCGCTTCAAAAGTCCACCTACTGTTTAAGAATGAGCCGGATCCATACGATGGACGAATTTCTTGTTACCTAATTCCTAATTCCTCTGGACAATATAGTTAAACAAATTGCTGCGATCACTGATGTGAGGTCAAGGGAGCTTTCTCTTATGTCATCTGGCGGCTAAGGTCACTATGTTCTCCTTGATATAATACCTGATATCCCAGGCAGTATGCATTACACTTTGCCTGAGCCAATTTTTGATAAAAAGTACTGGACAACCATTCTTGATAGATTCCTATATTAGGAAATGGAACCCTTGAATACAAGGACAGTGGGTGAAGTCTTACTTGGTTCGCGGGCACGGTGGAATTCTGGGAAGTGATGATATGCGTATGTTCCTGTTTTTCTCTTCTACCTTAAACCTTCCTCTAGGGTAAAAACAATGGACTTAAGGGTCGCCGAATGAAGAAACTAGAACTGGGGTTGCTAGTCGAGCCTAAGCTAACCAAATATGTTATGAAGGACTCCTCCACTGCAAGCGAACAAGTCGCCAGCCCTGCATACTTGCCATTTGTCGAATTACTCAACATAGTAGAGTAGATGGCCAGTGCGTAGGCTGTGAAGAGATGACAATCCATACATGAATGCCAAAAGAAGGACGAAGGAACGGCTGGCCTTCGATATTAGTTCACTGAGCACTGCAAATGCAAATTTGCCCATGAACATTCCACTAAAAAACTGTAACTGAGTAATAAAGGGTGAGTTTTTAAGAGCTCAGGGAAAGTTTTTCAGAAAAAACACATGAAATTCAAAAAAATGCATGAAATCTTTATTCGAGTCGATAGTACGGTCCATACAATTTTATGTTCGAAGATTATTTCATCAAATGATCCACCCGCTTAGTCCAATTTTGGCATACTCTTTCCAGCATTTTGGCCGGTATCTTACAAATAAATGCTTCAATTTTGACTTTCAAAACGTCAATTGATGCTGACTTGTATGTATAGACATGAGCTTTATCATAGACCCACAAAAAATAGTCTTTACTTACTTTAATTGGCTATGACAGAATATTTCTTCCACTAGCCGAACGTAGAATAGCGTTCCAAGCGCCTCGATCTTCTGCGCTCATTCTAAAATCTCTGACACCAAGTTTCGAGGCGTCTCCCACAACTTGATCTTTCCATCGGGCTTTTGGTCTTCCCGGTTTGCATGTACCACCGTGTTTCCCTTGAAAAGGCTTCTTTGCTTGAGCTTCTTCATCCATTCTGACAACATGACCTAGCCAACGCAGCCGTTGTATTTTGATGCGTGTAACTATGCTATCGTCGTCATACAGCTCATACAGCTCGTGGTTCATACGTCGCCTATATTCTCCGTTAACGCAAACTGGTCCATATATTTTACGAAGAATCTTTCTCTCAAATACTCCAAGCACTGCCTTATCTGCTTTCAGAAGTACCCATGCTTCAGAACCATATAACAGCACGGGTGGTATCAGTGTCTTGTAAAGTGTTGTCTTCGTCTGTCGAGAGATGGCCTTGTTTCTAAACTGCTTACTTAGTCCAAAGTAGCATCTGTTTGCCAGTATTATTCTTCGCTTTATCTCAAAACTGGTGTCATTCGTTTCGGTTACGGCGGTGCCGAGGTAGATAAAGTTACTGACTATCTCAAAGTTGTGATTCCCAACTTTCTCCATGTTCTTTATCTGCTCGGTTGTACAAGGCTTTTTGGGAGTGCAAACCATCCATTTCGTCTTATCTCCATTTACTGCCAGATCCATTTTCACTGACTCTCTTTCGATTCTTTCAAAGGCTGCCGTTACTACTTCCAGTGACCGACCTATGATATCGATATCGTCGGCATAGGCGAGTAGCATGTGCTCTCTTGTGATTAGTGTGCCATATCTATTCACTTCTGCATCTCGTATAATCTTCTCCAGCAGGATATTAAAGAGATCACACGATAGGCTGTCTCCTTGTCTGAAACCTCGTTTGGTATTAAATGGTTCGGAGAGATTCTTTCCTAGTCTTACTGAGGAACGCGTATCAGCAAGTGTCATCCTGCAGAGTCTTATTAATTTTGCAGGGATACCAAACTCAGACATGGCTTGAAATACCTTTGAACGTAAAGGAGTATCGTTGGCGACTTTGTAGTCAACAAAGAGGTGGTAGGTGTTGATTTGTCCTTCTCGGGTTTTTTCCAGGATTTGGCGCAGCGTGAATATCTGGTCTAGGGTGGATTTACCAGGTCTAAAACCGCATTGATAGGGCCCAATTATCTCATTGACTTTAGGTTTTAATCTTTCACACAGTCGAGAGTATCTTGTATGCGATGGGGAGGAGACTTATTCCTCTGTAGTTGGCACATTCCGTCTTGTCTCCTTTCTTGTGTACGGGACATAGTATGCTGAGGTTCCAATCATCGGGTATGCGTTCTTCTAGCCAGATTGCGCAGATAAGCTGATGCATACGCCTTATCAGCGTGTCGCCTCCGGTCTTAAATAGTTCAGCGGGTAACCCGTCGGCTCCTGCTGCCTTGTTGTTCTTTAGTCGGGTTACTGCTACTTGGACCTCATTCTGACTAGGAGATAAACATTATATACCATCATCAGGGATTGGTTCTGCGGTATCCTCTTCGCCGCCAACATCGGACACTAGCAGTTGGGTAAAATGTTCTTTCCATATCCTCAGCATGTTGTCTGTGTCAGTTACCAGATTTCCTTCTTTGTCTCTGCAGGAGGATGTGCCTGCACCAAAGCCATCGATTTGGTGTTTAATTCTTTGGTAGAATTTCCGGACTTCATTCTGACTCCTGTACATCTCAATTCGCTCACACTCACGTTTTTCCATTTCCTTTTTCTTTCTGCGGAATAGACGTTTCTCCTCTCTCCTCAATTTGGTTTCTCGTGTTTTGATCGGGCGACAGCCCGATGTTGAACTCTGGTGCTACTAACTACTATGTTTTTTGCCGCGGCGAAATCTATCAAAAAATAGTCTAAAGACGTTAAATCGCACGATCTAGACGGCCAATTGACCAATCCCGAACATTAAATAAAATGTTCACCAAACTCGCCTCTCAAGAAGCCTATTGTTACGCGTGCTGTGGGGCATGTGGCAACGTCTTGTTGAAACCACTCTTGCATTTTGGGTAAAAAAAAGTTGGATATCACCTCACGTTAGCGCTCACAATTCACAGTTACGTTACGATTTGCATCATCTTTGAAGAAGTACGTTCCAATGACGCCACCAGCCCATAAACCGCACCAAAATGTGATTTTTTTCTGCATGCATTGGTAGCTCTTACAATGTTTCTAGCTGATCTTTACTCCAAAATCGACAATTCTGCTTATTAACGTACCCATTGAGCCAAAAATGGGCTACGTCGCTCAGTGCAAGAAGCGCGCAATGGACTTTCTTAACAGAGCACGCATTTTGATAATAACATTCAAAAATTTGCAATTGTTGTTCGTTTCGTAATTATTATTTATTATGGTTAAATATTCATGATGGTCTCGACGTTTTGAGCCCGTCCGTCAGTCTGTCGAAATCACAATAGCGGTCGAACGCGGCTATCAGCTTGAAATTTTGCACATTGATGGGCCTTCAAAATTGGACACCTCGGCCCTACAAAATTTTGTTCGGGCTGTCAAACGCGCATTTATGGATCGAACGGATGGAGATGATGAAGATATCTCTATCCGTTCCACAATGGCAGACTTTTTTCCACTTTTTTTTCCATCCCACTGTGTGCTGAAACGATCAAGAATGTATGTACTTTATGGGGTCCTAGATCAATATTTCGAGGTGTTACAAACGGAATGACTAGATTGGTATACCCCCATCTTATGGTGGTGGGTTTTGGTTATGGTTTTGATAAATCCATCTTAGTAAAAGGCCTGTCAAGTTAAATGTTACGTCTCTGTACATACTACCTACATAAATATAATGATATACCCCACCCACAAAGTCTAACAACCACTAGGGCCGTTGCAAGGACTACGACATAGTTGAATAAGCTGTCATGCATCAACAGCTGCTACTGCGGCAAGCATATTTACGTACATTAACAATGTTCTCCTATTCTCTAAATGAGACAAAACAAATGCATTGCATCTGCAATTACTTAGCAGGACAAAAACGCATAAATAGAGAGTGAAACCAACAGAGCCAACAACATCGACAACAATGAGATCAAGGCACAATGAGACAAGCAAAGTTTAATTTTGAAAAATCATATTCTCTTATTACCTTAAGACACTGCCAACCGTGATGGCGCTATGGGGGGTTGAGAAATGTCTGATTTTATTTTGATTGGAAATGGTTATTAATAAATTTTTACGCTAAACTGGGTGAAAAAGCTAAAATGGGTCGGGCCGTAAACTTTGATAGACAAGCCCAAGAAAACACTGAAAATCGTTAACTTCAGCCAGCGATACCGCCGTATTGACACAATTTTCAAAGGCCTGGTTCCTTAAATTTCAAAAACCTCAAAGTAAAACAGTGCAAGAATGAATTCAGAAGGCCTCCAACGAAACAATTGAACTTTTCTGAAGCACATAACACCACTGTGCAATATAAAATCAACAACTAGACACTAAAGCTCCAATAATCTATGCTGTTCATTTATCCCTGATTACACCATATCGATATTCACAAGAGTTTTTTTACACAGTTGCTGTATCGTTTATGGTCAAGTTAAGGGTTTTAAAGGAGATATTGGCATACAGTGAGTGATAATTCCATTTAAGCATGATGAAAACAATTTCAGTTTTAATGAGGCCAGGTGGGAAACATAGGCAGAAAGTGGAAACAATTTCAATTCAATAAAGCTCAGATTTCAAGAGCCATCGCTAATATCTTTTCAACACTTTTCAAGGTAAGTTCCAAGTTCCTTTTCATTTAGTAGGTTGGACAGTTGGCAGTGGGAGGATTTAAAAAGGGTGATTCCAAGTTCGAGGACAGATTGGGCCTGGGGGTCTACATTGAGAACCCAGATACTGAGATCTATTTTAGACTGTCTGACCATAATACGGTCCTACAGGCGGAGATCCGGGCGATCACGGATTTTTAATGAGGCCAGGTGGGAAACATAGGCAGAAAGTGAAAACAATTTCAATTCAATAAAGCTCAGATTTCAAGAGCCATTGCTAATATCTTTTCAACATTTTTCAAGGTAAGTTCCAAGTTCCTTTTCATTTAGTAGCTTGGACAGTTGGCAGTAGGAAGATTAACAAGTAAAAACGTGCTAAGTTCGGCCGGGCCGAATCTTATATACCCTCCACCATGGATCGCATTTGTCGAGTTCTTTCCTGGCATCTCTTCTTAGGCAAAACAAGATATGGTCCGGTTCGGACCACAAATAAATTATATGTTGGAGACCTGTGTAAAATTTCAGCCAATTCGTATAAGAATTGCGTCCATTGGGGCTCACGAAGTAAAATAGAGAGAACGATTTATATGGGATCTGTATCGGGCTATAGAACGATTCAGACCATTATAAACACGTTTGTTGATGGTCATGAGAGGATCCGTCGTACAAAATTTCTGGCATATCGGATAATAATTGCGACCTCTATGGGTCAAGAAGTCAAGATCCCAGATCGGTTTATATGGCAGCTACATCAGGTTATGAACCGATTTGAACCTTATTTGACACAGTTGTTGAAAGTAAAAATAAAATACGTCATGCAAAATTTCAGCCAAATCGGATAGGAATTGCGCCATCTTAAAGCTCAAGAAGTCAAATCCCCAGATCAGTTTATATGACAGCTATATCAGGTTATGGACCGATGTAAACCATACTTGGCACAGTTGTTGGATATTATAACGAAATACTTCGTGCAAAAATTCATTCAAATCGGATAAGAATTGTGCCCTCTAGAGGCTCAAGAAGTCAAGACCCAAGATCGGTTTATATGGCAGCTATATCAGGTTATGGACCGATTTAAACCATACTTGGCACAGTTGTTGGGTATCATAACAAAACACGTCGTGCAAAATTCCATTACATTCGGATAAGAATTGGGCCCTCTAGAGGCTCAAGAAGTCAAGACCCAAGATCGCTTTATATGGCAGCTATATCAGGTTATGGGCCGATTTGAATCATACTTGGCACAGTTGTTGGATATCATAACAAAACACGTCGTGCGAAATTCCATTCCTATCGGATAAGAATTGCGCACTCTAGAGGCTCAAGAAGTCAAGACCCAAGATCGGTTTATATGGCAGCTATATCAGGTTATGGACCGATTTAAACCATACTTGGCACAGTTGTTGGATATAATAACAAAACACGACGTGCAAAATTTCATTCTGATCGGGTAAGAATTGCGCACGCTAGAGGCTCAAGAAGTCAAGACCCAAGATCGGTTTATATGGCAGCTATATCAGGTTATGGACCGATTTGAACTATACTTGGCGCAGTTGTTGGATATCATAGCAAAACACGTCGTGCAAAAATTCATTCCAATCGGATAAGAATTGCGCACTCTAGAGGCTCAAGAAGTCAAGACCCAAGATCGGTTTATATGGCAGCTATATCAAAACATGGACCGATATGGCCCATTTACAATACCAACCGACCTACACTAATAAGAAGTATTTGTGCAAAATTTCAAGCGGCTAGCTTTACTCCTTCGGAAGTTAGCGTGCTTTCGACAGACAGACGGACGGACGGACGGACGGACGGACAGACGGACGGACATGGCTAGATCGACATAAAATTTCACGACGATCAATAATATATATACTTTATGGGGTCTCAGACGAATATTTCGAGTAGTTACAAACAGAATGACGAAATTAGTATACCCCCCATCTTATGGTGGAGGGTATAAAAAAGTAAAAAGGCGTTAAGTTCGGCCGAACCGAACCTTGGATACCCACCACCTCGGGTATATATGTTAACCACCTTCTATCAAAATCCGGTGAAAATTCCATACCTTATGTCCCATAGCAGTTATATCGAAATATGTTCCGATTTGGACCAAATACTAATAAGTACTTGTCATTATTCAATTGTGTATAACAAAATAACGGTCTTTTTAGTAGCTACGTTTAAAAATAAACCAATCTGAACCATATACAACATGGATGTCGAAAAGAGTTACATAAGTCACTGTGTCAAATTTCAGTTAAATCGGATTATAAATGCGCTTTTTTTGGGGCCAAGACTTTAAATCAAGAGATCGGTCTATATGGCAGCTCATATAGCTGCTTGATCGATGTAGACCAAATTGCAGAAATATGTGAAGGGGCTTAACTTAACTCTCTGTCCAAATTTTCGGCAACATCGGACAAAAAATGCGCCTTTTATGGACCCAAAACATTAAATTGAGAGATCGGTCTATGTGCAGCTATATCCAAATCTGGACCGATCTGAGTGAAATTGAAGAAGGATGTCGAAGGACCAAACACAACTCACAGTCCCAAATTGCGGCGACATCGGAAAATAAATGCGCCTTTTATGGGCCCAAAACCTTAAATCGAGGAATCGGTGTATATGGCAGCTATATCCAAATCTGATCCGATCAGGGTCAAATTAAAGAAGGATGTCAAAGGGCCTAAGACAACTCACTGTCCCAAATTTCAGCAAAATCGGATAATAAACGTGGCTTTTATGGGCCTAAGACCCTAAATCCGAGGATCGGTCTATATGGAAGCTATATCAAACTCTGATTCGATCAGGGCCAAATTGAAGAAAAATATCGAAGGGCCAAAGTCAACTCACTGTCCCAAATTTCGGCAAAATCGGATAATAAATGTGGCTTTTATGGGCCCAAGACCCTTAATCCGAGGATCGGTCTATATGGAAGCTATATCAAAATCTGATCCGATCAGGGCCAAATTGAAGAAAGATGTCGAAGGGCCTTAGTCAACTCACTGTCCCAAATTTCGGCAAAATCGGATAATAAATGTGGTTTTTATGGGCCCCAGACCCTAAATCCGAGGATCGGTCTATATGGAAGCTATATCCAAATCTGAACCGATCTGAGCCAAATTGACGGAAGATGTCGAGGGGCCAAACACAACTCACTGTCCCAAATTTCAGCAAAGTCGGGTAATAAATGTGGCTTTTATGGGCCTAAGGCTCTAAATCGGCGGATCGGTCTATTTATATGGGGGCTATATCAAGATATAGTCCGATATAGCCCTTCTTCGAACTTAACCTGCTTATGAACAAAAAAAAAAATCTGTGCAAAGTTTAAGCTCAATATCTCTATTTTTAAAGACTGTAGCGTGATTTCAACAGACAGACGGACAGACATGTCTAGATCGTCTTAGATTTTTACGGTGATCAAGAATATATATACTTTATAGGGTCGGAAATGGATATTTCGATGTGTTGCAAACGGAATGACAAAATAAATATACCCCCTATCCTACGGTGGTGAGTATAAAAATGTGCCCTTCAACTAGATTTAGTTTGTATACAGTTTTAGCAGAATCCATGGTGGTGGTTTCGCAAGATTGGGCCCGGCCGAACTTAGCACGCTTTTACTTATTGTCTATACGACTACCATGCTTCTCTGGCATACACATGTCATTCGTCCAGTTTCGAATTCTGGCCGGACTCTGCCGAATTTTCATTTTTTTACCTGCTGGGGCGAAGACTGTTTTCATATAACGAAAATTACTCTTATTAACCGATTGTGCACCCGTATCCAACGATGATCATGAATCGCACTGCTGGCCTATAACATTCAGTACAGTAAGATCACAAACGGTCTTTGAGTGTATGAAAGAGATTAAAGCCTTTTTGGCCATAAAGGCTAGAGGACTGCCGTATCAATAAACTTGGTTAATCCAAAGCCTTTCCGAGCGACAAAGCCGAGTTAAGGGCATGGGCATAACACTCACTACAATAACTTATCTACGGTATACGAGTATGCAGGACAACCTAATGCATACGCATTTGTCATGTGTATACACAAATTCTCCCACTAGTACTGTCGTACATAGCTTTCAATGTTTCATAGTTGGCTTGAGTTATTAATGTGGTGACTATTAGTAACAGTCACTAATGAATGCTTGCCGAGTTACGGGAATTTTCTATGTAGTTTTCCGTACTTTTCTCCTCTGCCCCACTCTCATGTTGACAGCATTCATTTGCCATTTCAATAGGAACATACACATGAGTGCATGTGCAAGTATGTGTGCATATGTGGGTCTTTAACTCTCTCTCTCATTCCTGAATATTTTAGATTTGGTAGAAATTATGCGTCGTACCTTAGAGATCATCTGAAGTGTACTAGTGAGTGAGTGTGTGTGTGTGTGTGTGTGTGCATGTAAAGCTGCACACTTTCAAAATCCCATACCCAGTGCAGCAGAGCTTTGAATGTCCTTTTCATACAGTTCAAAGAAGCATAATTACAATTCCTCTTAAACGCACATGCACAACCGCAAAATAAACCCAGCCATTCATTCAACGGGAATTGTAAGAGTTGATATAATGAAAGCCACTTAAAGACGCATATGCAGAAAAAGCCTTTCGAAATGAAGTGCAGGATATTACATCTGATTAAAATAAGTAGGGTAATGTGGCTAAGAGCGTTCATGTTAGTGCAAGAGCAAAAGCTTAAAACCTCAATGGTAAAGCGTTAAAAAGTGCTGGCCTAGCTAGAAACTGAGATCAGGCAAACGTGTTGGTCATAAAATTTTTATTTAAATTTAAACGGCATTTTACGCACAATCCTACATCAACGCGAATCTAATTTTGACTACAGTTCAGGAGTTGAATTTAAATAAAAGCAATAACCAAAGAGGAACTAAATTGCCAAGAGGTTCTAAATTGTGTAGAAGGCAGTGGTGAGCAAATACACACACACACACTATTGCATATTATTATGACACGTGTATGAGAACATAGCCCATGGGCTTTGAAATAGTGGTCATATGCATAAGGGGGCCAACCATTGCATAAGGGTATTATAAATCATAAAAGTCCTTTGTGTCGGTATTGGATATATGTCTGGTGGGTATGTGGTTGTTTTGATGAAGTTCAACTCAAGGATTTAAACAGACACAGACTCAAAGGGACGAACTTTCAAAAAGGAACAAACAAGTTCTACTATCAACGTAGAAGTTTCACCAGTTATTGGAGTAACCTACAAACACGTCCAATATGAAAACAGAGGAACTTTCATTAGTATGGTCCAAAGTTTTTACGGAATTATTGGGCCACTTTAAATTGATGTATTTTAAAGCTCAACTACCAATGCCCTTTAAAAAGGATGAAATTTTGCTAGAAGCACTGATTAAGTCAATAAGAGAGATATACCCTATATCCCAAAGGCTTGCTTATGGATAGCAAACTATTTTTCGAATCTCGAGTCTTTACTTTACTAAGGGACTGTAAATCCAACCTTTCACCCAACGACAAGAAGAATGATTGAGACTTATGGGAATCGGAGACAAACAGTATTCGCACTTAATTCTCGAAGAATTCAACAAGTCTAAGGGAGTTGTGTCCTACAAAATCTACAACTCCAGACTAAAGGTATTTATAAACCGTGGGATTGGGGACTAAAGTGATGGCTCAAAAGTTGTTGATGACGGCATATCTGAAAAACTTTTGTTTATATCTTTTGCCGCTAAGCACTGAAGTTAGCATTAAAGAAAGTAAAAAGGCGTTAATTTCAGCCAGGCCGAACTTTGGATACCCACCACCTTGCGTATATATAAACCACCTTTCGTCAAAATCTGGTGACAAATGCATACCGTATACCCCATAGCAGCTATATCGAAATATGCTCCGATTTAAACCAAATACTTGTTAGTACAAGTCATTGTTCAATTGTGTATAGCAAAATAATGGTCTTTTTAGTAGCTTTATCTAAAATTAAACCGATCTGAACCATATACGACACGGATGTCGAAAAGCCTAACATAAGTCACTGTGTCAAATTTTAGTGAAATCGGATTATAAATGCTCCTTTCATGGGGCCAAGACTTTAAATCGAGAGATCGGTCTATATGGCAGCTATATCCCAATCTGGACCGATCCGAGCCAAATTGAAGAAGAATGTCGAAGGGCCTAACACAACTCACTGTCCCGAATTTCGGCGACATCGGACAATAAATGCGCATTTTATGGGCCCAAAACCTTAAATCGAGAGATCGGTCTATATGGCAGCTATATCCAAATCTGGACCGACCTGTGCCATATTGCAGAAGTATATCGAGGGGCATAACTTAACTCACTATCGGATAATAAATGTAGTTTTTATGGGATAATAAATGTAGCTTTTATTAGTCGGCGGATCGGTCTATATGGCAGCTATATCCAAATCCGAACCAATCTGGGCCAAATTGAAGAAAGATGTCGAGGGGCCTAACACAACTCAATATCCCAAATTTCAGCAAATTCAGATAATAAATGTGGCTTTTATGGGCCCAAAACTTTAAATCGAGAGATCGGTCTATATGGCAGCTATATCCACATCTGGACCGATCTCGGCCAAAATAACTAAGGATGTCGAAGGGCCTAACACAACTCACTGTCCCAAATTTTGGCAAAATCGGATAATAAATGTGGCTTTTATGGACCTAAGACCCTAAATCGGCGGATCGGTCTATATGGCAGCTATATCCAAATCTGGACCGATCTGTGCCATATTGCAGAAGTATATCGAGGTGCTTAACTTAACTCACTGTCCCAAATTTCGGCCACACCGGACAATAAATGCGCCTTTTATGGGCTCAAAACCTTAAATCGAGAGATCGGTCTATATGGCAGCTATATCCAAATCTAAACCGGCGTATGTCATATTGCAGAAGTATATCGTAGGGCCTAACACAACTCTCTGTCCCAAATTTCACCAAAATCGGATAATAAATGTGGCTTTTATGGGTCTAAGACCCTAAATCGGTGAGTAGGTTTATATGGGGGCTATATCAAGATAAAGTCTGATATAGCCTATCTTCGAACTTAATCTGCTTATGGACCAAAAAAGAATCTGTGCAAAATTTCCGCTCAATATCTCTATTTTTAAAGACTGTAGCGTGATTTCAACAGACACGCGGACGAACAGACGGACGGACATGGCCAGATCATCTTTGATTTTTACGCTGATCAAGAATATATATAATTTATAGGGTCAGAAATGGATATTTCGAAGAGTTGCAAACGGAATGACAAAATGAATATACCCCCATCCTTCGGTGGTGGGTATAACAACAAGTCTCATTACTCATATATAGGGAAGCTAGCCCCCTATATATGACACATGCTTCAGAGATGTCGCCTTCAAGCCTTAAGTTGCTGGTTGAAGCCGCTTCTGTAGGGAAAAAGAGTCTCATCTTGGGAAGTGATGTTAATGCACATCACCAGATATGGGCATGTTCAGATATCAACGAAAAGGGTGGGCGGCTCCATTCTAGCGATTTGCAATAAAGGAAATAAACCGACCTTGATTACCCAGAACAGGTAAGAGGTACTAGATGTTATCAGCGGATGGATATGTGACTGGGAACCATTGGAATAATGTCAGCTTCTCTGCTCATCGTTATATTAGCTTTAGCCTTGGAGGATATACGGCAGAAGTGGTCCCTCCGCAACACAGAAATCAGTAAATCACCTACTCAATAAGTACAAAGTGGGTGATATATCGAATTTTAAACCAATCTTGATGGACCTCGGCAGATATTTTCAGATTAAACAATCCTTATCAAATTTTGAGAAAATATATTCAAACTGTATATTCAAACTGTCTACGGTTGACAAATGACAACATTATTGCAAATTACCCAAAATTTTACAAACATATCTATTGGAGTTATATCTAAACCTGAACCGATTTCGAAACCGATTTCCAAACTTTTTACTTCTTGTTGAAGTCATCGAGGAAAGCGTTGTGCAAAATTTTAGCTAGAATTGTCAATAAATGCGCTTGCAGTGGCTCCAGAAGGGAATCGAGCGATTTACATATATGGCAGTTAAAACTAAATCTGAACCGATTTCTATCAAATTCACCTCTAATATTAAGAGTCATACAAAATCCTTCCTCTCAAATTTCGAGAGAATCGGTTAACATTGGAGCAAAATCTTTCAAAATCGGCAAACATATATATGGAAGCTATATCTAAATCTGAACCGATTTCGCAAAACTCTATAGATATTGTGGGAGTTGTTATTGTTGTTGTTGTTCACTGGCGGCGGCCCTTGCCGATGAAAGACTCCATCGGGTAAATCCGATACGTACAACCGTCTGCCATGAGATTGTGTTGTGGTTGTCTTCGAGGAAAGCGTTCTACAAAATGTTGGGAAGATTGGTCAATAGTTTTTTATTTCCTATCAACCAACACGCAGGGGATATTCCCTATGAATGCAGTGTATTGCGTTGGCGAATGGAACGAAAGGTTCGTCTGAAATAAAAATTCTCTCTATAATGCATTGTACGGTCCGCTGACCAATCAATTACAAACGGGAGTGAGTTCTTGAAATATCTAGTATCTTTGACAAACATCCTTACATCATGAATAAGAAGACGAATATCAGACGAACACACACCATGTAGGTACCGATAGAACAGCACCAAACAATCCATATTGCGAAGACGTTCAAGGTAGGCAATAAAGTTGAATGCCCTACTGTCGCTAATCAACGTCATCGATCTCTTCTGCACACGGTCCATTCACTTTAGGGATGATTTTGAAGCTTCAGCACATAAATGAGTAACAGAGAAAAAACCTGCGAGCAAAGCAGTAAACAAACGAGACAAGCAGCGCGAGCCGAACAAAGAAAATAAAAACACCATCATAGCTATGCAGCAAAGCACATGTGGTGGTTGGATAAATGGTTTTTTGCTTTTTTCCATTCAACTACAAATTTGTACATTGCGTTATTGAAATTCAAACTAAATTGTTGCAGAAAAAGTTACAAATTTCGTCGTAGTTTTTTCCACAAAAGTTGTTGTTTTTCAAAATCATTTATATCTTTGTCTGTGTTTGTTAAGAATGCAGAATAAAAAACCATGGATTTTGATGGGCTAATTACGACGTTTAAGGAAGCCTAAGCACTTAAATGCTTCGTGCGACACTTCAAATACATGTTTAGCCCAACGAACATCACTTTGTATATTCATGCCCAGAACTTCAAGAGCTTCTGATTGCTCAGCATCTATACCGTTGATAGACAAAGATGATCGTAATGCGTCAGCGAATCTTTTGTGTGACAACAAACAGCACTGAGTATTCCGTGTATCGTCCATAACCCGCCTTTTGTCCTCAATCTGTTGAGGACTGGACCTATGGTCAAATGAGTACGAATGACAGATTGCGCTTGCAGTGGCTATACGAGTGAAAATCGGGTGATTGTTTGTACACAAATTAACAAGGACAGACGGACAGACGCACATAAATCGAACCAGAAAGTGATTCTAAGTCGATCGGTATACTTAACGTTAGGGCAGTGGTGGTGTGGGGTATAAAAAGGGATTGGAATAAATTTCTGTAAAAATTCTGCACGAAGGTACCCTCTAGACCAAAAAGGGAAGTTGACTTTGCAAAAAATATAGACATTATGGTGAAGGGATCACGTAGGCCCTGAAAGACTCGCTTGTGTCAGCATGTTCTAGAGCCACACCAAAGGACAAGCAGCGATCGCTATGTTGGACCTCAGAACTGGTTGGTCTAAGGAAGGGTTACAGAAAACTCTTCAACAGGGCAAAAGCCACAAGGACACCAAACGAATGGAACGTTCATAAGACTGCGATAAGAAAGTTCAAGGGCAAGCTAGAAAAGGCTTGAAACAAATCCTGGGTGGAATTCATGCAGCTCCGTGGAGGATACATCTAGAGTCTCTAGGCTAAGGAAGATACTATCCTCGAAACCTATTACAATAGGATACATTCAGAAGGCAGATACTGTATGGACAATGTCTAGTGAGCAAACACTGGAACTGTGTGTCAAAGAGACTCATTTAACGGGAAATTCTCCAACGAACAAAGTGGCGCCGGAAGAGGTCGCTGACTGATATGCATTCTTCGGAGATTATTGTGGAAATTGTCTAAGTCGAAAATTCTTTGGCCAATAAAAAGTTTTACTCCTTCAAATCGCCAGGCCCTGATGATGTATCACCGGTTGAATTACAAGCTGTGCCCGATTGAATATACCTGTGGGATGGTATATTCAAACATACCTGTGGGATGGAGAGACACAAAGGTAATTATCATTCCAAAAGCAGGAAAACCTTACTACACGAAACCGAAACGTTTTCGTCCTTTCACTCTGTTATCCTTTATGCTGAAGACTCTAGAGAGGTTGATAGAAACATATCATAGGAATAGGACATATCATAGATCCCTGGAGTTATTCTGTCTCGTCAAGAGAGTAAGACAAGAGCAAATACACTGAAGCAGACCTTCACGACCAAGTCGCTTACATAGAGGGTTCTGTCGCTGTCAAGGCTACCGTTGTATATTCAATGGTAGCCTTTCTTGAAATTGAAGGTGCCTTCAATAATATTAAACTGTCATCAGTCAAGAAGAAGCTGGTATTTCTAGGCATCAACACTATCGTTAGAAAGTTTATTTATATATTTTTTACTGAAAGATCCATTACAGCAGGCTTAATATCTGGAAATCCAAAATGGGTCAACAGAAAAATACCGCAAGGAGCTGTATTGTCTCCTCTACTTTGGAATATGGTTATTAACAATATAAAGGGTGATTTTAAAAAAAAGCTGTAGGAAAGCTTTTAAAAAAAAAATTGGATATCATCTCACGATTGCGCTCACCATTCACAGTTACGTTACGATTTGCATCATCTTTGAAGAAGTATGGTCCAATGATGCCACAAGCCCAGAAACCGCAAAAATTGTAACCTTCTCTGGATGATGAGCTATAAAGCTCTTGCAATGCTTCTGGCTGATCTTCACTCCAAAATCGACACTTCTGCTTATTTATGTGCCCATAGGGCCAAAAATGAGCTTGTTCGCTTTCTTAACAGGGCACGCATACAATTCAATAATTTTCAAGCGTCGTTTGTATGTTAGACGATTCATGTTTCAATTATAGACCAAATTGAAGATGTTTGAAAGTGAAACAAAACACGAAATATGCGTGAGCTATTTAAACCAGCGTTTCCAAAGAGATAATAGCTAAAAAATCACCCTTTATTATGACAGGCATGGAATCTGTGGATATACACAAATGGGTGAGTAGAAAAACAACTCAAGGAGTTGTTCTGTCTCTCCTTCCTTGGAATATAGTCATATAACATAAATTATTGTCCCTGCCAGAGAAACGTGTAAAAGTGGTCGCGATTTCTGCAGACGTGACTATTGCGGTTAACGGAAAGTATCCCGAAACTGTAAAAGACATTCTTTAGGAAGTGGGCGACCGTTGTTCTTTTCAGGAGGACATACAAGGTATTACGGTGGCACCTGCCCCTTGGGAGGAGAATGTATCATTTACTGAAAGGCAAAAGAACATCGGGGTTTGAAAAAGGGGCGAAAAAGATACTTCTTACCTTATACACCTGGAAGAAGCATATTGACAAAAGTTGGTGGTTTAAACCACGTGTCATGCACTGGCCATATCAATAATGCTTCAAGAATATGGTGTTGTGTTATGGTGGACGGAGCTCCAAAACTCCGCTTACTGTTCAATACTCCGCTGTATCCAAAGGATGACTTTTTTGTCATCACAACCGCACTGAGTACAACACAATCTGATGCACCAAATTAAATGCTGCTCCTAATGCCTCTGTACGCCGTAGATAGACAAATTGCTGCGATCATTGCTGTGAGACTAAATGCGGTAATAAATAAATATTTTCAACGGCGGCCAAATTTATAAGATACTATGGCATGTAGTGTATAGCAAAGAGGTGTGGCACTGCGATACGACGTTCGGAAGCAGCCGAGATTGGACACAGTGGATGGTTGCCGGACCGCTAGGGCGCTCTAGGCTGGCTTCAACCTGAGGAGGAAGAAGGAGTTACTGGCGTTCGGAAAGAGGGAACAAGGGTCGTAACCGAACACTGTGCCACAGGCCGCTTGGCGGCACGCATGGTAATACAGCACAATAACTGCTACAGCAGTTACCTTGACGAGGATAAAAAGAAGACTATCAAGCACTTGCTGTCTTCATTGCCGGGTCCACAAGAGCGCATGCTCTCTTTTCTGTGATCAGGATGCTCGTGCGAAGTCTTCAGAGATTCGTTGGCGGGACGAGATGATTTCGACTGGAGGTATGAAGAAATCCGGTGAAGGCACATACGTGCTTACGTGAGGGTTAGGAGTTCACCCGCCGCACTAGTTCTCCATTCTTCATGATTCTTTGCTCGTGTATAATCTCTGGATATGAACCGAGGTCCCATATCTTCTTCTCTTTTTTTTCTAGATGGGCCAAACTTGCCCATACCACTCTAATGTCCTGCGATAGAACAGAAGTCTCACTCATTATGTCCCACTATTAAGTAGGCCTTTGGTAACACACCCATTCTTCATTCTATGCTAAGTTATACAAAAACAACGAAAATAAGACCATAGTATTAAAATCTACGTCCAATGGATAAACTTTTTCACTCAGCATTTGCATTTTGTTCATTACATATGCCACGCTACTATTTCCACCCTAATTGTTAAACGACCAATATCAGCAAGTGATTTGAATTATTATTTTTTCCGAAGCATTCCATCACTGCAGGTTATCACACCGTGACCGTTTAAAATTGGAACAATGGACCGTGAAAGGAATGTTTGCCTTCGCCTCAACTATTAAGGGCCAAAGATATGTATGATAATTACTTTTGCTAAATTGTGAATACTGATCCCGAATGAGGGTAGATGAAAACAACCACAGAATGGGGAAATGGGAAAATAGGGAAATGGGCAAAAACCTGAAATTAAATCGGTTTAATTTTTCCGCTTCATTGAGCAGCGGTGGAACATTGCTAACGCTCAGCTTATTGCTATGCTCCGACCCATGCATTGAAAATTTAAACGCAACATCCGTAAGGTCCTTACAATGGACTATTGCTTGTGGCTAATAGGAATGTTGAGGTTGATGGTTGGTGGTGTGGGACCAAGTGAGGCAAACCACGAGTTATGAGTTGTTGTGGCTCCTGTCGGTGCTGCATGTTGGTTGTATGTAGTAGAGTGAATGTATGGAAGAGCGGACGAAGAGTAGTTGCTATTGTTATCTATCACTACTCCCACATCATCATCAATTTCAGAGTATGTTTTGAATGCACAAAAAAGATCTATGCTGATAACCTTAAAGGACTAGTTTTGCTGAACGTGCCATGCAGTGTTCGTAACGAATCTGTGGCACACTCCTTTTATTAAATCCGCTTTTTAGGGATTTAATCGAAAAAAGTAAAGGCGTCCCAAGTTCGGCAGGGTTGAATCTTATATACCCTTCAACAAGGATCGTATTTGTCCATCACTTTGCATGGTATCTCTTTTTAGCCAAACAAAGGAAAATGGTTATAGGCCGTCGCTGGCCATACCTGGTTTGCATATTGGATGCCACTGTAGAAGTTGTTGTGAAAATTTCAAAAAATAACATTTAGTTGGGTAGGTAAGAGTGGCCGTCCTTTACAGACTCAGTTAGACAATTTTAAGTACATTGTGATACCACCGTACCGACAGACCAAGGGCTATGGTCCGCCAACTGCGCTACAGGGACACCGAATGGGAAATACAATGAAACCATTTGAGGATCATAACATGGCATTTTCATTCGTCTATATGCACGAAAATGATCCAAAACATGCCCCAAAAGACGTTGAACCCTAATTTTTTACTAAAATCTGATTATCATATTAAAACCTATTAAAAGGCGCCGGAAGATGTCAAAAAAGCTTTGGGAAAGAGAAAAAGATGAAATTTAATTGAGTTATTCCAAAATATTCAAGAATTTTGGATAAATACCTCTCAGGATCGCTAAAAATTTTTGTGGCAAGCCTTATCTCAAGCTGAAGAGCCCGAAGGGGTTAACTGAGCCTTAAGAACAACCCGAAAAACCAATTGAACCCATTAAAGACCAATCCATTTTTTATTGTCTTGTGAAACTAAATTCCCTTCAAAGTGGTCAAATGGCCAACTGATAAAAAAAATGTTCTCCATTAGTCGAAATATTAAATTGGTCAAAAAATGGTTTTATGTCACTAAAATCCATAACTGTTTTCCATAACACGCCCCTTTGTTGGTTTATGTCTGGTATTGTGTCCCCACCGGAGTGCCGGTATCTGTTAGACGCGAAAGCCGAGCAATGACATAGGAAATGCTCCAACGTCTCACCATATTACCCACATGCCCTACACATGCTATCACTTGCTGCACTGATGTTGCATAAGTGAGCTCGTAATCCTACATGTTCCGTCATGATACCGAAAGCTGTGCTGACCTCCTTCTTACTTCCATTCAGTAATAGCCTCGTCTTCCACGATCCGGATCTCCCTGTAGGATTTTCGTCGACCTACAGACCGTTTCGCTCTTTGCGTGCGTAGCCCACGCTCTTAACTCTCATTGAGTCAACCCGAAAGGCTTCGGGTTAACCAAATCTATTGACGGCAGTCTTCTGGCCTTCACTGACAAATTGTCTGCTTTTTCATCTCCCCTTACCCCGTTATGGCCCTGCACCCAAACAATGAGGATCGTGCCATCCTTAGAAAAAGTCGTCAATCTCCTTCTTATATTCCAAGAATGGTCGTGATCTTACCATCCTGGTTGTTATTGCTCTTATGGCTTGTTTACTGTCCGTTAAGATGTTCATACTCGACGTCCTCGCGTTAATACGACCTCACGCATTCCGTGATCGAACGGATCTCCGCCTGCAGGACCGTATTATGGTCAGGCGGTCTTAAACAGATCACAGTGCCTGGGTTCTCAATGTAAACCCCCAGGCCCACTCTGTTCAACAGTTTTGATGCATCTGTGTAGCATGATCTTCCAGATGGCAATACCAGGATTCCGTCAATCCAATACTCTATCCTCGATCTCTTCTCCCATCGCCTAAAGTCTCATAGCCGCAATAGCTGCCCAACACTTAATTTGTATGTCAATGGGTCAGATATCTAGAATAGTCTCCTGTGTCCTAGTGGGCGTGGTCCTCATCGCTCCGCCTATACCAAGACAACATGTTCTTTGAACCTGCTTTATTATCCTTCTCCATCTTTTCTCCATCGCAGTCCACCAAACTACTGAGGCGTAAGTAAGTATCGGTCTAATCACGCTGCTCTAGAGAGAGTGAACTATCCTCGGATTCAGGCCCCATTTCTGTCTAGTGCCCAACATCTGTAAGACTTCTAGGTATGTTCCTAAATATGACTCTTCCACTTCAGTTTCCTGTCCAAGATCACTCCTTAGTATTTGACCTTGTCAGATAACGAAATCGTTCTGTTGAGGAAACTTGGTGCGTTAAACTGGCTCACCTTTGTCTTCCTAGTGAACAAGCAAATTTCGGTATTTTCTGGGTTAACATTTAGACCCCTAGGTCTAGCCCAGTCGTATGCAATCTGAGTGAGTGTATGTAAAAGATATTAGGATGAATCTTTATAATGACTTACAATTCCGCAATTACGTCTTAGTATTCCTTGTTGAAAACCAACTACCCATCACCAAGCTGCTTGCGACATTAACGAAGTTTCTTTTACCCACCAATAATTATTCACCTTAGTTCTTCTGGGGATGGGTTGTTCAACAGATGACCTAAGTCTGTTGGATGACTGTTATATCGGTGCTTAACTGCGACATGTGTCATCCGAAGTAGCCTAAACAGCTACTATTTCCCGAGCACAATTAAGACAGCCTCTCTCATTATTGGGGAGAGACTTAGAATTCGTAGCCTCGTGCATCTTTGTAACATTGAGTGCAGGAGCCTTTTATTTTTTCACCTCTTAGGGGCGCCAAAGAAGGCCGATGGTCTTGGAAAATGGCATGCGGATATTATATAGAACCGGTTTTATCCCCAAGAGCCGAACCAATAATTTCCTTAAAAAGCCTCTGCAAACCAATCGATGTGTCCTCGCGGAACCTATAGCAGCCACTCTCTAGTCGAGGTTTCAGAAGCAGACAACATGCCACGGCCTGTACCGCTAAGCCTACATTAATTTTTATAGAATTTCCGTACAAATGATGACATTCTAAAAGAGATGCAGACCGATCTTCGTCGTACTGTGTTTTTAACCGTACACCACTACCATGGTATAGGATAAAATTACTTGGTGCGTTTGCCTGAAACACCCAGAAAGAATGAAGATAGACCTATTCTTAAACATACGAATCGACTCAAAATCAATTCCCGATGTCATCTAGACATATCCGTCTGTCTGTCCATAGTTGGTCTTATCAAAGTACTAGTCGTAATTTCCAATCGAACATATAAAAATTTGTTGGACTAAAGGTTTGGATTAACATCGCCCTACATAGACCCCTACATGGAATGTAGAGGGATAGCAGCCAAGTCTGGTACTACCGGTACTACTACAGGCCCGACATTGGTGGCCAACTGTCTGGCCTAAATTGCCTGGTTCTAAGAGACTTTAATGCGCATCACACATCATGGTATTCTCCCATAGGTAAGGAACATGGGGGCATAGCTTTGGCAGAGCAGATTGAATGCTCCACGTTTTGCACGGTGAATGAGTGTACCCCCACTAGGATTACGAGGAAGTGCAGCAGCTCGCCAAACATTTTCATTGCATCCTCTGATCTCCTGAGCGACGCATCCTGGCAGGCCGTAATTTCTTTGTGATCAGACCACCCGTCCATAATACTTACCATCGACCTGCCACCCGAGTTTATAACCTCTGTGCGCCGGACGTTTATCAATCAGAAGAAGGCCGATTGGGTCGGCTTCAAAGAGTACACCAATCGCCGCTTCAGTGAGCTGACAACAACCTCAAATAAGCTAGTTGCAGAGGGTAAATTCCGAGACATCATTAACGCAGCAGCCACTCAATTTATACCAGCCGGTCGAATACTCCAAATGCGGCGCAATTTCCCGGCACAGGAAGCGGTACTCGCAAATGAGCGTGAATCCCCAGAATCATCGAGCTTAATCCCGAGAGTGACGAGGCAAGGAGGAAGGCTCTACGTGATCTCCGAGCCGATTAACGTTATCCAAGGCTTTGGGCCCCGACGAAATCCCTACATTGATCCTTAAGAATTTGGATCTACCTTGAGTCGAGTACCGTACAGCTGTCCTTAACATGTCTTTCAACACCCTTATAGCACCCGATGTCTGGAAGATAGCAGAACGATCAAGCTACTGAAGCCTAGAAAGGACTCGAGTAAGTGGGAGTCGTACAGACTGATCCTCCCTTCTCTCACCAGTGGTCAAGACGCTTGAGAGACTACTCCTACCAAGCCTCTTTGGAGAATTGCCATACACCGAGCATCAGCAAGTAGATGAGTAGATTATTTTAATAAATAACCACCATTCAGTGGTTGGGAATTTTTTTATCTCGAATTCATCGCCGCTTCAGTGAGATATGAGAAATAACTCGCTGCCCTCTGAGTCATATGAAAGCGTCTCGCTGTCATTTCCAAAAGTCGAACTGATCACAAAAATCGTTTGCAAACTGTCAGTTTTCTCATATAAAAAACAACTAGGCGTATATGTGTCTTTACCCATGTTTTTTTTTTTTCAAATCCACCAAGTTGCCTTTGTATGAATTTGGTTCTACGACAGAAAAGCTACTTTGTCTGCAGCAAAATGTACCCGAATGCATGCATTCTGCAAGGTGCACTCACTGAAATCTGTATCAATCTTTCCTTTTGTTGAAGGTCTCTTTTTTTGCATTCACTTATCTCGTTGTCTTGGTGTCTTGTTATCTGTTTTACTCAATTCTCAATTGTCTCATACAATGTTGTGGTTTTAAACGAAGAGTTCACTTCAGAAATTAATGGTCTTGCGAAGGTCTTTGGTGTTGACTAAGAAACCTTGCAGCGCCAGTGTGGTCTTGTCAGCTATGTGAAATGCAGTGAAATAATATTCAAATCTGTCAGAATACCGGTCACATGAACCACCTCCATCAGGGCACAAATATCCTACCCGTGCGAAGACATGAATACATGCTGTTGAAGCCAAACCATCTGGACTGTTATCGCAGAGACATCCAAATCCTCATCTTGTGGATAGGTATCCACCGCCAAATACCTTAAGGTAGATCTATTTACATGATCTAGATCATGAGGATCAGCGCTGCAAGTGAGAACCTCCAATTCAAGCGTGTCTACACAACATCCATGCAGACTCGGTAGCAGATGCAGTGAATAGCTACCGGGTGAATGTGGTCCTTGGAGAACGACCGCCCCATTGCACAGGAAGAAATTGACCTCTCCTGGTAAACCAAAGAAGTTCTGGCTCAATTACGATCCGATTTAGCTATGTCCGTCTGTCTGCCTGTCTGTCCGTCCGTCTGTCTGTCCGACTGTCCATGATAATTTGTGCACAAACTACAGGTCGCAATTTTCATCCGATCGTCTTCAAATTTGGAATGGGCATGTTTTTCGGCCTAGAGACGAAGCCTATTGAAATTGGAAAAAATCGGTTCAGATTTGGATATAGCTTCCATATATATGTTCGTCCGATTTGCAGTAATAACGCAATAAAATAGTCATTTGTTAACCGATTCTGTCGAAATTTGGCAAGAAGGATTTTCTTATGACTTCCAATATGACTGATGAATTTTATAGAAATCGGTTCAGATTTGGATATAGCTCCCATATATATGTTCGTCCGATTTGCAGTAATACTGCAATAAAATTGTCATTTGTTAACTGATTCTCTCGAAATGTGGCAGGAAAGATTTTCTATGTCTCTGGATATTAAAAGTGAATATTATAGAAATTTGTTCAGATTTGGATATAGCTCCCATGTAAATATTCGTCCGATTTGCAGTAATACAGCAATAAAATGGTCATTTGTTGACCGATTCTCTTGAAATTTGGTATGAAGGATTTTCTTGTGACCCTCAATTTTACTGATGAATTTTATAGAATTCGGTTCAGATTTGGATATAGTTCGTCCGATTTGCAGTAATACAGCAATAAAATGGTCATTAGTTAACCGATTCTTTCGAAATTTTGCAGGAAGGATTTTCTTATGACTCTCAATATTACTGGTGAATTTCATAGAGATCTGTTCAGATTTAGATATAGCTCACATATATATATATATATATATATATATATATATATATATATATATATATATATATATCGCCCGATTTTCGCTCCTAGACCCACTGCAAGCGCATTTATTTACCAATCTTCCCAAAATTTTGTACAACGCTTTCCTCGACGAATATCCATAAAGTTTGATGAAAATCGGTTCAGATTTAGATATAGCTCACATATTTGCTTTGCTCGAAATTTGATACAGTCATTTTAATAACCTATCTGAATACATCCGCCGAGGTCCATCAAAATTGGTTCAGAATTAGATATAGTTCCACTTTTGTATTTAAACGGTAGTTGTAGGGTATTATAAAGTCGGCACCTCCCGACTTTTGCCTTTCCTTACTGGTTTTTTTTCTTGCTATGTGTTTAAAAGAAACTCTGGTCTCATTCCATACGCTTGGTATAAAGATCATCCCAGATTTCCTTCGAAAATCTGTCTGGAAAGTGAGTCTCCAACAGAAGTCTTACTGTGCTTTGGTTGTTTCCGATTGACGTCCCGTTGTACTTTCTCAAAGAAAAAACAACTAAAAAGGCGTTAAGTTCGGCCGGGCCGAACCTTGGATGCCCACCACCTCGGGTACATATGCAAACCACGTTTCGTTATCTAATAAGTACAAGTCATTGTTCAATTTTGTAGAACAAAATAGAGGTCTTTTTGGTAGCCATATCCAATTATAGAACGATCTGAACCACACGGATGTCGAAAAGCCTAACATAAGTCATTGTGCCAAATTTCAGCGAAATCAGATTATAAATGTGTCTTTTAGGGGGCCAAGACTTTAATTCGAGAGATCGGTCTATATGGCAGCTATATCCAAAACTGAACCGATCTGGACCAAATTGAAGAGGGCTACCGAAGGGCCTAACACAACTCACTGTCCCAAATCTCGGCGAAATCGGACAATAAATGCGCAAATTATGGGCCCAAAGCCTTAAATCAAGCGATCGGTATATGTGGCAGCTATATTCAAATCTGAACCGATCTGTGCCATATTGCAGAAAGAGGTGGCTTAACCTAACTCATTGTCCTAAATTTCGTCGACATCGGAGAATAAATGCGACTTTTATGAGCCCAAAACCTTAAATCGAGAGATCGGTCTATATGGCAGCTATATCCATATCTGGACCGATCTGGGCCAAATTGAAAAAGGATGTCGACTGGCCAAACACAACTCACTGTCTCAAATTTCAGCAAAATCGGATAATAAATGTGGTTTTTATGGGTCTAAGACCCTAAATCGGCGGATCGGTCTATATGGGGGCTATTTCAAGATATAGTCCTATATAGCCCATCTTCGAACTTGACCTGCTTAGGGACAAAAAAAGAATCTGTGCAATGTTATAGCTCAATATCTGTATTTTTAAAGACTGTAGCGTGGTTTTAACAGACAGACGGACATGTCTAGATCGTCTTAGACTTTTACGCTGATCAAGAACATATATACTTTATAGGGTCGGAAATGGATATTTCAATGTGTTGCAAACGGAATGACAGAATGAATATACCCCCATCATTCGGTGGTGGGTATAAAAATTAGCATGCTTTGAAGAAAACTTTAGGAGCATTACTAAGGGTCATACATACATCACACTTCTTGTCTCCTTCCTAATGCTGTTCATGGCCTCACATTACACTATCCAAAGTACTTTCAGCTCTTAAATTCAACTGCATATTTGCCAATGAACAGTACACTGAGGAACAGAGGCAAACTTCTCACATATCAGTGAGTGGAGTCCGATTCAAGTTTAAGTTCAATGATAAGGTACCTCCTTTTTATACTCGAGTCCAAACGGCGTACCACAGTGCGACTCCCCTTTGGGAAGAAATTTTTGCGTTGCATAGTATTTCGCAAATGTTGTCAACATTAGAAGGGCCACCGTTTAAAAGTTTTTCTGATGTTCTTGCCTGGATTCAAACCCAGGCGTTTAGAGTCAAATCGAATAGGCGGACATACTCACCCTTGCGCTACGGTGACCTCCTAATCTAACATTATTTTACGCTACGGCTCTCTTTCTGAGTATAATAGGAATTCATCTGGATTTTCAAAACAGCTTTTGAGAATGACCCTCTATATTTTGTAAGATGTTAGTTATCCCATATTCTATCCCAAGTATATTTATTACCCCTCATTGAATCTCATATTCTCCCATACGAGCCAACATTCCTACTATAAATCTCTCATAGTCTTCCATTATGGCAGTCGAAATAGTCTAGCTCCAGTGTAAGGTGCACAGTTTTAAATTCCATAAGAATTTTGGTTTACAAAAAACAACCTTCGCTCAAATTCATCTCAGTAGTAGCCTAAATTTCTGCCACCAGCAAGAGAAAATGGCACAATCATCGTTTACCACATTTCATTGAAATTTCCATAAGAAACCCATTTAAAAAAGAGCTTAACATCGCCATTGCGGCCATGGCACTAGTAAAAACACTTCGAGGGTACCACCAGTAATCGGCTTGCAGGACTGGCAAACGAACCCACCAAATGAAAATAAATGTAAACTCCACTCCTGGTACATTACTGTGCAAGTCAAGCTACCACTTCTCGCATCTCCTTCATTGAAATCCTTACGGAAAAAAGATGAAAGCTAAGCAACGAAAGGTATAGGATTCCCAGTTAAGAGTAATACTTACGTAGGGCTATTTAAGGGTGCTTTGTATGCAAAGTGAAATGGAAAGAAATCTAGAATTTGCAAGAAATCTGGAAGGGATGGATACATTAAACAACCAAGGAGGAAAAAATAACTATGCAGCCACTAAAGGCTGAAATATCCATTAACGACATTCAAATCGAATCGTCCCACCAGAGAAACGCTTAACCACCATGTCCGTCTATCGCCAATGATTCAGGACATGGAAAACCCATTGAAGAAAAGATAAATCGGTATATCAACATGTAAGAAAAGAAAAAAAAACAATGGCCGAAACATATGAATCGAATTATCTTGAATGAGTGTTGGTATAAGGGCTAAAAAAACGTAACGAAATATGGATGGCATTTTTTTCACTTTCTGTATTTTATTCAATTTCCACCACTTCTGGTAAGCACAGAAATTCTGGCTCAATGGAATTGGAAAGACATTTTAATCGATATCCTACAACTGATGATGATGATGAAAATGCGATTGAAATTAATATGAGTTTCCTGGAATAAGGCTATAGAAAAGATTTATTGTCCCCCATTTCGGACAAGGCAATCATTTTTATTGACGAAAGATTGCAGCTCAACAGGTGTGAAAGGGCAGTCATGGCGGTTTATATAATCACAAACTTTAGGCATCAATAATTTTTTCAACAGTTGTTTTAAGTTTAGCTTTAATGATTTATTTTGAGCATTAAGTCCTAAAGGACACAAACAATAAGACTAGCACAACAGCGATGGAAAATCTAAACTTGGTTTTGTGCAGATAAATCTCCACCAATGGAACCAATACTGCTGCAATCATAAGTCTATATTAAGAAAATACAAGTAGGAGTTGAAAAGGGCTCAGAAAAAAATTCTAAAAACATCAGCTACATCGTGGAAGATGCATTTAAGGCCTCAAGAATACGAATGAGAAGGACGAAAAGACCAAGGATAAATTTAACTGCCTAGAGAAAATTAAGAAGGAATGAACACAGCTTGGAGTAACTCGTCTAAAGTACAGAAAGACAGCTGGTGCTTAAAGGCTTTCCGGGAAAAGATGCTCATCGTTGTTGGTCTATCCAATAGCAGAATAACCATTTTTTCGATGCAAATCAACTTCATAAAGCAGAGACTGATCCTGGTCAGCAACCTCACTCAAAGCCCCAGCAACAACACCAGCACCTATGCCAAACAGAGATAATATCTGATCGATCTGTCTCAGCCACATCCGCTCAACATCGGCAAATGGATGCAACCGGCGCACAGTGTTGCCAAAGCAAAAAATCTTGGAAATAATTCTGGAACTTTTGAACGGATAGAGATATGGACACGAATCCTAACAAATGTTGCCGTTTCTGGTAGGTTCCTACCAAAATTGGTGGGCCCTACACCATAGGATGGCGGTATACTAATCTAGTCATTCCATTTGTAACACCTCGAAATATTCGTCTAAGATCCCATAAAGTATATATATTCTTCTTCGACTCGACGTTCTGAGTCGATCTAGCCATGTCCGTTCGTCTGTCGAAATCACGATAGAGGTGGAACGCGTGAAGCTTGACGCTTGAAATTTTGCAAAGATACTTAATATAGATGTAGGCGTTTGGGGATTGTAAATGGGCCATATCGGTTCAGATTTAGATATAGCTCCCTATAAACTGATCTCCCGATTTGACTTCTTGAGCCTCGAATTGGGCTAAAACTTGATATAGCTCCTCCTCCTCGTCCTCCTGGTCCGTCCTTATTCATTATTCTTTGATTGCCTAAAAAGAGAAACTGCGCAAAGAATTCGACAGATGCGATCCATGGTAGAGTGTATATAAGATTCGGCCCAGCCGAACTCAGCACGCTCTTACTTGTTTTGTCTAATTGTAGAAAAAACTTTAAAATATGTTGCTTAAGTAAATTCAATTAAAGACTATTTTGTCCTGTAATGAGGTTTTTTTTTGTTGTTGTTCGAGTTTCAGTTAATTTTCCAATTTTTTTTTTCTTATTTTGATTGGCCGAGAATTTCTTATTTTCTCTTTGAGGATTTTAATTTCCTTTTTGTTTTGTAATTGCATTGATATTTCCAAGACTTCTTTTGCCTTTTAAAATTTCCTTTTTTTCCCATCATTACTTAAATTTAATTGTCCGATCTAATTTGCTATGAAATTCTGTTTGGAAATAGTTTTCTTATCAGAATATTTCCTCTTCTGCTAAATCTTAAATAGAAGTTGCCTAATTTTAGTTAAAAAAAAATATTGAAAAGTCGGCAGAACACACGGTGGCAATCCTTTTTTCTGCTTTTGTTTATATAGGCCTATCGGATTACCAACAATCGATTGCAGGCTATTATCAGCTGCGTGCAAATAAATTCTCCCTCTCTTCTATTTGGAATCTGCAACCAATAGGCTTCGATCAATGAGCTTGCAGATTTATACTTCCTTTTGTTTCATCACCTCAAGGCGTACAGTCGAATCAGAAGTTTATTACTGTGCCAAAACGTACATTACTTTGCCAAAACCTGCAGTGTATTTTTTTATATACACATATTTTTTTAACGGTGTCTGAATTAATCAAAGAATCAGACAAAACTTCGGTTAAATTACACGCCAATCTGCCTGGAAACGTGCTCAGTGTTTTGTGTCCACTAAACGAAGGCAAATTTTGTTATTTAATAACATCACCAGACATCATAAGCTTGCCTATACATTTATTGCAAAATCACACTTGTCTCCCACTCCTCACGATAGTATAGAAGATATCTTAGTAGACCACCCTTCCCACAGCCTATACTTGGCGAGGTGGAGAGGAGTGGGGACAACATATATTTCTTGTGCATTGGAAAGAAGACCGAGCCATCAATTTTCATATGAATAACAAGAGCCATTTAAAGTGAAGCAGGAGTTTGTACATCATAGAAAAAAAATTACACCAAAAAGTCTAAGACAATTCCTTAACAAACGACCCTATCAGCAGCATTGGTTTTTAAAAAAAAAAAAAAGGCATTTCAAGTGGCAGCCAATCAATTCCCCTTGTTTTGAAAGCGGCACTGTATGAGAGGATTCAACATCAAAAGAATGAAACGAAAATATAATCTTAAGCCTAAGTATAATTTTATAAATTAAATTTATTTTTTTTATATATTTTTTTATGCTATCATAATTCTAAAGTCCAAAATTTTTTATAGGAAAATTTAGAAAATATCAAACATTTGATTAGGCATGTTATAAATTTTTGCCTACCCCTAATACATTCAGCTTTCTGTCAAAGTCAAAACGCTTACAAATAGCCACAAGAAAATAATTACAAATATGCATGGGAATGATCTTCAAGCACACCAACTGGTTTTTGATCATCATTAGCACGCGGTCATGAAGTTGTAGCATCAAACTCAAACCTCATTAATACGCCTACAACTTAATTATCACCTCATACATCGAACATTCCTGAAGGCCTTCAACGAATCTTGGATGCAGCGGTGAGTACAAACAAAGATCAATGAATTTTGTTGCTATTAGTGTTTTTTGTTAGACCTTCCAAAGAGCAATGGAAAAAAAAAACCCAAGGGACAATTTGTTTGATATGAAACAAAAGTAAAAACAAAAACGAATCAAGTGTTTGATGTTTCCGTAATTTAGTTCCGATTCAAAGAGCTATTTTAAAAAGCGATGAGTAGGGTTGCCATGATAAATTAATTCAATTTGCCAAGAATTTATTTAAAGAAAAATTTACTATATATATGTGCCTTAAAGAAAAATATTATTAATATATGTTTAAAATTTGCCTATTTCATAAATTTTGCTAAGTATTTTGTTAGGTTTATAGAAATGAATTTTCCAATTAGAATCCATATTGGTTATTAAATTTGACTAGTTTTAATTTTTCTAATCAGATTTTTTTTGTTTTTTGAGTTAAATAATTTTTATGGGATGAATAAATTGCTATGTATACATTCTAATATGAATTGCTAAAGAACGAGTCTCGTTTTCATATAAATGTGGTAATGTGTGATAAGGGGTAGGTTGTATAAGGGGTCCTGAAATGAAGCTCGACCAGGACAATAGGTAAGGGAGGGTCAAGATGAGCAGATCTCGAAACACCTGAGATCTGGAAATATCGAATGGAGGTTTCAATTTCTAAAGATGGGGTTAATTTGTTTGTTTCCTTATATACATTTTGTTGAAATAGCCCGGTTTAGTAGAAAAGGGGAGTCTACAATAATTTTCTGTCAGAGACGGTTTTGTGTGAGAATGGACGAGAACCCCCCCACAATCCCGACTGAAGCTAGTTTTCAATGGCTCCCGCAGTCCAGGTTCACCAAAACCATTATGGTAAAAACACCCTACCATCGGCAACTAAAATTCCCCTCATATTTTGACATCTAATGAGGACCTTGTTAGGCAAAGTTGCATAGAGTTTTTGAAGTTCCATTACAGAAATGGCGCCCAACGTGGGGCGGATCGATGCATTTTTATGCTATTTTGCGCCCTAAACCAATATTTAGACTTCCAAAAGGATAAGGTATATAGTGAAGAATGGTTTAGTGTTTGATGTGGGAATACATTTCTAGGACTAATCTGGACTTTCAACCACTTGAGGACTTCAGGTTCGAGTAAGTTGACCGTGCGGTTTCTTTAATGACTTTCCCATTTTAGGCATTTATATTCAGACTTCTCCTGCGTACCTTGTTTTTTATTTGTGCTAGAAAATTTTTTGACTTATATTAACTTCGGGCTGAGTTATCGGAACCATACATTTATTTGGAAAACATTTTCTAGCTGTTTGCAAGTAAATGTCCAATAAATGTGTGGGAGTTGTAAGAGAAGAAATTTGTTCCGGTTTGCCATTAGTTTGTGTAACCAAATTACCTTTTCTGGCACAGCAATAGCCATGTTTTGTTTTTTTACCACGTCTCCATTCGATTATTCCTCTATTTCAAATGAAATTTTGAAAATAGAAATTAAAGCAAAAGTGAATAAATTGTTAAAAAGCGTATAAAAATAAACATCATAAAATAAATTTAGACACGGAAATAATTAAAAATAGATAAACTAAAATTAAAAAAAATTAGTTAACAAAAAAAATGACTAATAAGTTAAATAAAATTTAATAAAAATACAAACTATAAAATATTCCCTTATCCACATCCACATTATATGAAAACGTAAAACAGATTTATTGTTTTATTATCACAATTTTATTTTTTTTTAATACAGGAATACTATACGAACATCTCGAATAGTATTCGTTAAGATCTTACAATTTTGAGTAAGTTTATTAGAAAATTGGGAAAGAGAAATGTCGTTGTTAAGGTCACCTCCGCCTTCCGCTTCTGGGACTAATGACTCTATTTGTCTAATATGTAAAGAAGGTCTGTTTGAAAGCCAAGACTGCATTTTTATTTCACAATGTGAACATGCGTTTCATCGGAGCTGTATGGAAAAGACTCCATCTAATTCGATGGAATGTCCCATATGCAAACGTCCATGTGAGTTATCGGATTTTCGTCCTTTGAATCTCCCGTCTCAAGATCCCCGAACCATTCATAATGATTCGGCAGACCCTTCTACAATGCCTCTTCAGACTTCGAGGTCGGAAACTACTAGTTCCCGTGGTAGGGGTCGCGGTGCTTTTGCGAAGCAGTATAACACGAGGAGCTCAAGTAAGAATCTTACTCCGGACACGAATCAGTTACAATTACCAGATATGGCGGATATTTTGAACGGTCAGGGGGAGAATAATACTGCCTCTAGGGCTAATTTGGGCAATAACCAGGGTACCCATAGTCTTCCTAGTCGAAATACGCCACGACGTACAGGTATTATGAATGATATGGTAGACTATGCTAGGTTGAGTCACATGATTGAGTCTAGCTTGACTAGAATACTACAAAATCTCAATATGAATCCGAATTCAAACACTGTTCATCCCAATACGACCCTGCCTTCCGTCCCAAATCAATATACACATCCCCGGAATGATACAGAGGCTCAAGGACATTTAAGGAATTTATCTCCAATGACGAATTTTTCTCTTGGGACCGATAGAATTGCTTCCATTATTAAGAATTGGAACCTTCAGTTCGACGGTTCTGCTCAAGGACTTGACGTAGAGCAGTTTTTATATAGGGTTAAACTGCTCACTGCTGACAATTTCGATGAGGATTACACTATTGTATGTAAACATCTCAATGTGCTTTTGACCGGTAAGGCGCGGGAATGGTTCTGGCGTTACCGCAAGCAGGTTCCCTCCGTTGTTTGGGAGGATTTCTGTGCCGCTATCCGCTACCAGTACAAGGATTTCAAATCCGATTCGGATATTCGCGAGGAGCTTAGGAATAGAAAGCAGAGGCTCGGGGAGAACTTTGAGTCATTCTATGATTCCGTTTCATCGATTTTAGATCGATTGAGTACACCTATCCCAGAGACTGAACTGATTGAGATCGTTAAGAGGAATTTGCGTCCAGAGATCAGACACGAATTGTTGTATGTGCCCATATTTTCGATCGCACATCTGCGGAAATTAATCCAAATGCGTGAGAATTTGTTAAATGATGAGGGTTGCCGACGTCAACTGGCGAACAAGGCTGCAAACATTCAATACCCTCGTAGAAATGTGGCGGAAATTGAGTTGTTGAATGATCCTGTTGCCGATTTGGAATCGGAGAGTGGTTTTGATGTTGATGCTATAGTAAACCCCTCATCTTCGCATAAATGTTGGAACTGCCAAGAGGCAGGACACTTTTGGGAGGACTGCATTAAGGAGAGGACCGTTTTCTGCTACGGCTGCGGGGCTAGGAATACCTACAAACCCAGTTGTGTTAAATGCAGTACGAGAAAGCTTTTCGTCCCGAAAATCTCTAACCCTCCACATGTTCCAAAAAACTAGTAATGAATCCTCTTGGGGATGATGTGCCAGGGCACCAACCTGATTTGACCTTTTCAGATAATTCGCCACCAAAAGTGACTGTTCTTAAAAGAATTATACCCGGAGATGACGGCCACCAGATCTTCCCCGTACGTCCTCTCAGACCATACCATCAAAGATGGGCGGATTATTTAGCCAGAAGGGATTTAATTTTTAATGTAGATTCTGCTTATTCACAACCAATTCGAAAACCGAAGAGGTCTACCATTCGGCTTCGTCGTTTTCACAGGCAGAGACGATTTTCGTCCAAATATAGAATTTCGAGCATAGTCAATGATCCACAGGAACAGAGACTATACGCTAAAGTTGAATTTTTGGATTTTGTTGAGCTTGGTTTGTTAGATACCGGTGCAAATGTAACCTGTATAGGTTCTGATTTAGCACTGGCCGATTTTTCTCGATATCATCAATTTTGTGACCTGAGGTCCTTTGTGAAGACAGCCGATGGAGCCCGCCAGAAGGTACTAGGTTATTTGGATGTCGACGTTTCATTTAGAAACAAATTACATCGTCTGAAGATATTAATCGTCCCTTCATTGAATCAGCGTTTGATATTAGGATTAGATTTCTGGAAGAAATTTAATCTTGCCCCTGACATTTTCGAGTCAATTATTCTGTCCGGTTCGTCCGAGCATAAAAATATGTCCGTTGTCCTGTCCAATTTGTCCGCATTTAAGTCCGAATTGTCGTATGATATTTCTATTAAAAAAGAATCAAATGATTCACCCTTCCAACAATTTCCGCTTACTCCAGTCCAACTTCAGCAATTAGAAGCTGTTAAAACTTTATTTCCAAATTTTGAAAAACAAGGGTTGGGGAAAACCAGCTTAATTAAGCACGAGATTGACGTTGGCAATGCAAAGCCCGTCAAGCAAAGGTTTTATCCAGTTTCTCCAGCTGTGGAGGAACTGATGTACAAAGAGATCGATCGAATGTTGGCTTTAGGAGTTATTGAACCATCTACCTCTTCATGGAGTTCTCCCATGAGATTGGTTGTAAAACCAAACAAAGTCCGCCTGTGCCTTGATGCCAGGAAATTAAATGCCGTCACAAAGAAAGACGCGTATCCGCTACCAAGCATAGAGGGAATTTTTTCGCGCTTGCCCAAGGCAAATCTAATATCAAAGCTAGATTTAAAAGATGCGTTTTGGCAGATCGGCCTAGCCGATGAGGCAAAACCTCTAACGGCATTCACTGTCCCTGGCAGACCACTGTACCAGTTTGTGGTTATGCCATTCGGACTGTGTAATGCCCCGCAAACAATGTGCCGATTAATGGACGAATTGATACCTTCAGACCTGCGAAATTGTGTATTTGGTTACCTAGACGACCTTATCATTGTTTCAGAGGACTTTGCTTCACACTTGTCAGTTTTAGTGAGGATATCCGAGGAATTCAGACGTGCGAACTTGACCATTAATGTTACAAAAAGTAATTTTTGTGTTACGGAGGTCAAATACCTTGGATTTTTGATAGGACATGGTGGTCTAAGAACTGATCCAGATAAGATTGAGTCTATTCTCTCATGGCCAGTACCCAGGAATCTGAGACAGGTGCGCGGCTTTCTCGGCTTATCTGGATGGTACCGTCGATTCATCGAGAATTTTTCCTCGAAGGTCTTTTCAATTACGGAGCTTCTGTCTACGAAGAAAAGGTTCGTGTGGACTCCAGAAGCTGACAAGGCTTTTCGAGATATTAAGGTTCACTTGACGACTGCTCCTATTTTAACCAACCCCGACTTTTCGAAAAAGTTTTACATCCACTGTGATGCAAGCGATTTTGGAATCGGAGCGGTGTTAGTACAATTGGATGATAGTGGCGAGGAAAAACCCATAGCTTATATGTCGAAGAAGCTTAATTCCGCACAGCGGAATTACAGCGTGACCGAGCGAGAGTGCTTAGCCGCGGTGGAGGCGATAAAGAAATTTCGCTGCTACGTTGAGCTTCAGGAATTCGAGGTCGTAACAGATCATTCGAGTTTACTGTGGCTCATGAAGCAGCGCGATTTGACCGGAAGGCTTGCTCGATGGGTATTCAAGCTCCAGGGCTACAAGTTTACTTTCAGCCACAGAAAAGGGAAAGAAAACGTTGTGCCAGACGCTTTGTCACGAATTCCTTGTGATGATGTGTCTGGTATTATGTTTTCTGAGCCGGAAATTGACCTTAATTCCCCCAGTTTTTTCGACTCAGATTACCAAGGCGTTAAGGATAGGATATTGGGTAATGAGTCCAAGTATCCAGATCTTAGGGTTATAGATCAGTACGTATATATCAGAACCGAACACTATACTGGGGACAGGGAACAAGAGGAGAATGCCTGGAAGTTATGGGTTCCGACAGGACTGAGACCAGGTCTTATTTCTCGTTTTCATAGTTCTCCTACGGCTTGCCATGGGGGTATACAGAAGACACTAGAGTTGATTAGGAGAAATTTCTACTGGCCCGGCTTGGTTAGGGACGTAAGGGAATTTATTCGGCAGTGCGAGATCTGTAAGACTACTAAGGCCCCGAATCAGATGATGACACCTTTAATGGGCAAGCAGACTTCTTCCCTGCGACCATTTCAACGCTTGTACGTGGATCTTTTGGGTCCATACCCGCGTAGTAAAAGTGGAAATATAGGAATTCTGATTGTCCTTGACCACTTTTCGAAATTCCACTGGTTATTCCCTATGAAGATGTTTACCTCTGCTCCTATACAGGACTTTTTGATGAGACAGATATTCCATGTGTTTGGAGTACCTGAGGTGTTGGTCAGCGATAATGGTTCACAATTTAGATCCAATGAATTCAATGCCTTTTTAACATCTTTTGGTGTGAACCATGTCTATACTGCTGTATACTCCCCGCAGTCCAATGCGTCGGAACGCGTAAACCGCTCGATAATTGCGGGGATTCGATCTTTCTTGAAAGATGACCAACGGCTTTGGGATGAGAACTTGAGCGTTATAAGCTGCGCTCTCAGGAACTCCATCCATCAGGCTATTAAATACTCCCCTTATCATGCCCTCTTTGGTATCGACATGATCACTCATGGTTCCTCATACGGGCTACTTCGAAACCTTGGCATGATAGACGAACCATTGAATGTTTTGTCCAGAGATGATCAGTTGAAACTGCTCCGAAGTGCTATCCGAAAGCATATTTCCGAAGCCTATGACCGCAACCAGCGTACGTATGATCTAAGAGCTCGTCCAATTTCATTTGAAATAGGTCAGGAAGTTTTTAGGCGAAATTTTGCACAAAGTAGTGCCGAAAAGAATTTCAACGCTAAGCTGTCTCCCCTTTTTATTAAGGCAAGGATTAAGGAGAAGCTCGGTAGGCATTATTATGTTTTAGAGGATATGGACGGGAAGGTCCTTGGTACATTCCACGCAAAGGACATTCGTCCTTAGTGTTTACCCTCCAAATTATATTTCATCCTGTGAGGATAATATTACTTGGTTTGTAATGAGGTTTTTTTTTGTTGTTGTTCGAGTTTCAGTTAATTTTCCAATTTTTTTTTTCTTATTTTGATTGGCCGAGAATTTCTTATTTTCTCTTTGAGGATTTTAATTTCCTTTTTGTTTTGTAATTGCATTGATATTTCCAAGACTTCTTTTGCCTTTTAAAATTTCCTTTTTTTCCCATCATTACTTAAATTTAATTGTCCGATCTAATTTGCTATGAAATTCTGTTTGGAAATAGTTTTCTTATCAGAATATTTCCTCTTCTGCTAAATCTTAAATAGAAGTTGCCTAATTTTAGTTAAAAAAAAATATTGAAAAGTCGGCAGAACACACGGTGGCAATCCTTTTTTCTGCTTTTGTTTATATAGGCCTATCGGATTACCAACAATCGATTGCAGGCTATTATCAGCTGCGTGCAAATAAATTCTCCCTCTCTTCTATTTGGAATCTGCAACCAATAGGCTTCGATCAATGAGCTTGCAGATTTATACTTCCTTTTGTTTCATCACCTCAAGGCGTACAGTCGAATCAGAAGTTTATTACTGTGCCAAAACGTACATTACTTTGCCAAAACCTGCAGTGTATTTTTTTATATACACATATTTTTTTAACGGTGTCTGAATTAATCAAAGAATCAGACAAAACTTCGGTTAAATTACACGCCAATCTGCCTGGAAACGTGCTCAGTGTTTTGTGTCCACTAAACGAAGGCAAATTTTGTTATTTAATAACATCACCAGACATCATAAGCTTGCCTATACATTTATTGCAAAATCACACTTGTCTCCCACTCCTCACGATAGTATAGAAGATATCTTAGTAGACCACCCTTCCCACAGCCTATACTTGGCGAGGTGGAGAGGAGTGGGGACAACATATATTTCTTGTGCATTGGAAAGAAGACCGAGCCATCAATTTTCATATGAATAACAAGAGCCATTTAAAGTGAAGCAGGAGTTTGTACATCATAGAAAAAAAATTACACCAAAAAGTCTAAGACAATTCCTTAACAAACGACCCTATCAGCAGCATTGGTTTTTAAAAAAAAAAAAAGGCATTTCAAGTGGCAGCCAATCAATTCCCCTTGTTTTGAAAGCGGCACTGTATGAGAGGATTCAACATCAAAAGAATGAAACGAAAATATAATCTTAAGCCTAAGTATAATTTTATAAATTAAATTTATTTTTTTTATATATTTTTTTATGCTATCATAATTCTAAAGTCCAAAATTTTTTATAGGAAAATTTAGAAAATATCAAACATTTGATTAGGCATGTTATAAATTTTTGCCTACCCCTAATACATTCAGCTTTCTGTCAAAGTCAAAACGCTTACAAATAGCCACAAGAAAATAATTACAAATATGCATGGGAATGATCTTCAAGCACACCAACTGGTTTTTGATCATCATTAGCACGCGGTCATGAAGTTGTAGCATCAAACTCAAACCTCATTAATACGCCTACAACTTAATTATCACCTCATACATCGAACATTCCTGAAGGCCTTCAACGAATCTTGGATGCAGCGGTGAGTACAAACAAAGATCAATGAATTTTGTTGCTATTAGTGTTTTTTGTTAGACCTTCCAAAGAGCAATGGAAAAAAAAAACCCAAGGGACAATTTGTTTGATATGAAACAAAAGTAAAAACAAAAACGAATCAAGTGTTTGATGTTTCCGTAATTTAGTTCCGATTCAAAGAGCTATTTTAAAAAGCGATGAGTAGGGTTGCCATGATAAATTAATTCAATTTGCCAAGAATTTATTTAAAGAAAAATTTACTATATATATGTGCCTTAAAGAAAAATATTATTAATATATGTTTAAAATTTGCCTATTTCATAAATTTTGCTAAGTATTTTGTTAGGTTTATAGAAATGAATTTTCCAATTAGAATCCATATTGGTTATTAAATTTGACTAGTTTTAATTTTTCTAATCAGATTTTTTTTGTTTTTTGAGTTAAATAATTTTTATGGGATGAATAAATTGCTATGTATACATTCTAATATGAATTGCTAAAGAACGAGTCTCGTTTTCATATAAATGTGGTAATGTGTGATAAGGGGTAGGTTGTATAAGGGGTCCTGAAATGAAGCTCGACCAGGACAATAGGTAAGGGAGGGTCAAGATGAGCAGATCTCGAAACACCTGAGATCTGGAAATATCGAATGGAGGTTTCAATTTCTAAAGATGGGGTTAATTTGTTTGTTTCCTTATATACATTTTGTTGAAATAGCCCGGTTTAGTAGAAAAGGGGAGTCTACAATAATTTTCTGTCAGAGACGGTTTTGTGTGAGAATGGACGAGAACCCCCCCACAATCCCGACTGAAGCTAGTTTTCAATGGCTCCCGCAGTCCAGGTTCACCAAAACCATTATGGTAAAAACACCCTACCATCGGCAACTAAAATTCCCCTCATATTTTGACATCTAATGAGGACCTTGTTAGGCAAAGTTGCATAGAGTTTTTGAAGTTCCATTACAGTCCTCTACATTATAAAGGAAAGGAGTTTTCAAAGACCCACACATCCCACATGTCGGCAAATCTATAGAAATACCTGGGCAGCCGGTTCCACGTGTTGGATTAACCCGTTGGAGTCCTTCATCGGCCAAGATCAGATCATCGGCCTCAGTGCATAACACACTGCTTCAACAACAATATCAAATTCATTCCGTTTGTAACACCTCGAAATATTCGTCTAAGACCCCATATATTGTTGATCGTCTCGTCGTTTTGAATCGATCTAGCCATGTCCGTGCTTATGTCCGTCTGTCGCAATCACGACAGAGGTCCAAGGCGTAAAACTAGCAGCTTGAAATTTTGCACAGTTACTTAATATTGATGTAGGTCATTGGGGATTACAAATGGGCCATATCGGTTCAAATTTAAATATAGCTCCTATATAAACCGATCTCCGGATTTGACTTCTTGAGCACCTGGTAGCCAAATGGCATCCAACATATTTGCCAATAACGCGAATGAAATAATACCAGTCGGTATTGGTAAAGTACCGTCATTTTTATACCCACCACCGAAGGATGGGGGTATATTAATTTTGTCATTCCGTTTGCAACACATCGAAATATCCATTTCCGACCCTATAAAGTATATATATTCTTGATCAGCGTAAAAATGTAAGACGATCTAGACATGACCGTCCGTCTGTCCGTCTGTCTGTTGAAGTCACGCTACAGTCTTCAAAAATAGAGATATTGAGCTAAAACTTTACACAGATTCTTTTTTCGTCCATAAGCAGGTTAAGTTCGAAAATGGGCTATATCGGACTATATCTTGATATAGCCCCCATATAGACCAATCCGCCGATTTAGGGTCTTAGGCCCATAAAAGCCGTTTATTATCCGATTTTGCTGAAATTTGGGACAGTGAGTTATGTTAGGCCAGTCGACATCCTTCGTCAATTTGGCCCAGATCGGTTCAGAATTCGATATAGCTGACATATAGACCGATCCTCTGATTTAGGGTCATAGGCTCATAAAAGCCACATTTATTATCCGATTTTGCTGAAATTTGGAACAGTGAGTTGTGTTAGGCCCCTCAACATCCTTCGTCAATTTGGACCCGATCGGTTCAGATTTGGATATAGCTGCCATATAGATCGATTCTACGATTTAGGGTCCTAGGCCCATAAAAGCCACATTTATTATCCGATTTTACTGAAATTTGGGACAGTGAGTTGTGTTAGGCCCCTCGACATCCTTCGTCAATTTGGCCCAGATCGGTCCAGATTTGGATATAGCTGCCATATAGACCGATCTCTCGATCTAAGGTTTTGGGGTCATAAAATGCGCGTTTATTGTCCGATGACGCCGAGATTTGGGACGGTGAGTTGTGTTAGGCCCTTCGATATTCTTTTTAAATTTGATCCAGATCCGTCCAGATCTGCCATATAGACCGATATCCCGATTTATAGTCTTGGTCCCATAAAGTCGCATTTATAATCCGATTTCACTTAAATTTTACACAGTGACTTATGCTAAGCACTTCGACATCCGTTTAGTGCATGGTTCAAATCTGTTTAATTTTATAAATAGCTACTAAAAAGACCAATATTTTGTTATACACAATTGAAAAATGACTTGTACTTATAAGTATTTGGTCCAAATCGGAACATATTTCGATATAGCTGCTATGGGGCATAAGGTATGCATTTTTCACCGGATTTTGACGAAAGGTGTTTTACATATATACACGAGGTGGTAGGTATCCAAAGTTCGGCCCGGCCGAACTTAACGCCTTTTTACTTGTTCTATCAATGTATAGAACAACTGTTGTGTGTGTGTGTGTAACGCACTGGCGGTCAGAAGCAGTTCCAATTAAGGTTCTCAGTTCTTTGAGAACTTTTCTGATTTAGAGGATGTGAACATTCGAACATAAAAACACATTGTAGGGCTTTTAAAACGGTCTATTTGGCCCAACAGTGGGAACCAGAAGGCATCTAACTTCTCCTGTTCCTGTTCCTGCCGTATCACAAAGGGACGAAAATGGCTAAATAAGTCTGATGGCATACTGCCACTTAAACGAAACCTAATACCCTCCATCGAAGTAGTGGTAAAGAATAAAACATTTTTAATATTCCATCCACGGATTAAATGGAAAAGCAAAAATACTATAAAGTTGTATATTCAGTCATTTTTTGTTTTGTTTTGTTTTTGTTTTTTTTTTTTTTTAATCAGCACAAGTTGAAGTTCAAATGTGAGGTAATTTATTAAACTAACTCCTTAAATGGTTTATTAAATATTCTATCAATATTCCCAAACATACACCCACAAGCACTTTACACACTGCATTACAAAAACAATCATGAAGTTGCAACAGTAGCCACAACAGATGGAAACAGGAATTATGGGGATAAAATTGCCACTATATTGAAATCCCCACTCAGTTGCCGTGTGTTAATGATTGTGGTCATATTTTTTACCTTTAAATCCCGCATAATCGGTAATTCGACGTTTCCAGCCAATATTTTTCTCTGTTCTGGCTTTTTGCCACACCAGCATACTTGCATACACAGTCGGAAGCAGCCATGTGGTGTGATTGTTATACTCAGTTGCGGCACCACAGTAGTTACGTGGACTGACCATGCCGCGTAAGGTAAAACACCAGCATATCGAGTCAAAAGAAAAAACAAAATATCAATGGTTTGCATCAGAGCCATCATCGTCACTATTGCTGCGCTGTGTGTCTACCAGGGGCAAATGTGTATGGGAAAACGAATAATGCCAATGTCCTATAGCGAACAGAATACATGACGGAGGTAATAAAGTTAAAATACATTTCGATAAGTGTCCTCAGACAATGTCATCTAGGGGGGTGTGGAAATTTGAGCAATAGTGAACACTTAAGTAAGGTAAGGTTAGATTGAAAAGAGGGTGCAGATATTAATCCGCCCCATGGCCGAATACCAATGTTAGCATAGAATAATTGGTAGTTGATATGGTTCAGTTCAGAAACTTTGTTCCAGGTCTTTCATGGCTCCCAAATTAAGGCAATATGAATCTTGCTCTTGCTGATTTTCTCCATCAGAGCGTGTGTAGCAGTCTCGCTCCGGTGGAGGTTTATCTGGATTACCTCATTCATTGCTCCTCCAGTAAATGGGCATCTTGGGAGTAGGTGATGATCTCATCGTCTGCCCCCTGTTCTTTAGAGTGCATTGACTTTCATGTCACTGCACTGCCTGATGTCTTCCGACTTTTTATAAAGTCGGTAATGGTTTCATCGTCGGGTCCCTGTTGGTTAAGCTGTATTGGCTTTTCATTCCATGTTCTGCCTGATGTTCCAATACTAGGATCTTTGCCTATCTGAGCCTACCAAATATTAAGTAAATGGGCTTCTTGGGAGTAGGTGATGGTACCATCATCGGCTCCCTGTTCGTTGGGTCGCATTGAGTCTCCTGTCGCTGCGCTGCCTAATGTTTCAATATTTGGATCTTTACCTATTCCAGTATTCCGAATCTTTATATCAGTGATGGGTGCGTCATCGGGTTCCTGTTTGTTAGGCTGTGTTGGGTCTCTCGCCACTGCACTGCCTGATATTTTAGTATTAGGATCTTTGCTTCTCCTAGTCTTTCCAATATTGAGAGATGCCGTAATTGTCTCGTTGTCGGTCCCCTCTTTGTTAGGCGGTGTTGAATCACCTGCCACTGCGCGGCCTGAAGTCACAGAACGAAAATTTCTGCCTATCCTAGTCTTCCCAATCTAAAAAAAAAGACAGCTTTGCCCCTGTAGTGCGCCATGCTTTTAGTCTTAGCCAAACTTGTCACGAAGACTTGATCTATACCAACTAAAAAGAGAGTTCCTTCCTCCTTCTCCTCCCTGTGGAAGACCACCCACCTCCCTGCGAGCAAACCTTCGTTTTGCTTGCCCAAGAATCCCAACATGCGTTCCGTTGCAAATTTACTGACCATCCCTTGATGAAGACCGTAGCCTTCGTGAGCTGGAGGATATCCATCTTTCTCACCACGTCGAGCTTTGCGCCCTCCCAAGGCGCGTGAATACCTCTGACGAGCTGTTTGACGGTATCAATACATTCCGCCGAAGCAAAACGCAGCGTAAAGATGTCCCCTCTAAACTCGCAGCTCATCATTTTTATGGGTGGACAGAGTTCCACACATGTTCAAAAATCCGATCCACTTGGGACCGATGATCTGGTGGAATCCTACCGGAACCACAGCCGATATTGATGACTACATAAATCAGCTCATCTCTGTTGTGCTTCCTTGCCACTCTGGCGTAAGAGGGCGGCTCCTTATCATTCTTAGCGACCATCTTCCCCTTCCGTGATGGCTGTGGCCTCCTTTTGGAAGTCACAGTCCTCCATGAAGACTCAGGGGCCGTACGCGCTTCCTTCGTTCCTATTCCAACTTTGTCCACCTCCGCAGGACACAATCTGGAGTCTCCATTGCTTGGTTTTTGCCAGAGTACTTGAAAGCGGGGAGCTCTTTTTCTTCTTCAGCATTTTAGCAGTGTTATGCTCTTCGGGAGATCTGAGGGAACACTTAAAAATAATCAAAAAGTAAAATTCAATAACTAATAGGGACATTAGCAAAAATTTTATAGATAAGGTTCCATGAAAAAGTATAGTTTTACTCTTAGCGGTATTTAGTATCGAATATCTTGTCTTCGTTATCCGATATCAGACTATGTAATGATTGCCATTTTTTGGTGCCTTAAGATATCGTACCGATTAATCGATTTTTATCGTGCTACAGTTTTTTATGAACTTTCTGGCCTCGATTTTGTGCTGGTATTGGAAGTCATGAATATACATTAGGTTAGGTTAGATAAGGTTGAAAAGGTGGTGCAAATATTAATCCGACCCATGCCACTATGGACATACACCTAAGCCAGTAATCGGCTTGTTGTGCGCTCTTAAAACTATAAAATAATCTCTAAAAAGAAAATTTTAAGCTAGGAATTCCGTGCTACTTACAAAATCCTTAATTGTTCTCAATACTACTCCCCTATGTTGGTTCATGTCTAGTATTGTGTCCCCAACTAAGTGCCGGTATCTGTTAAACGCGAAAACCGGGCAATGACAAAGGAAATGCTCCAACGTCTCATCATCTTTCCCGCATGCCCTACACATGTCATCACTTGCCGCACCGATTTTACATAAGTGAGCTCATAGTACTATGTGTCCCATTATGACAACAATAGCTATACTGACCTCCTTCTTGCTTCCTTTCAGTAATAGCCTCGTCTTCTCACGATCTGGGTCTCTCCATAGGATTGATGATGATGAAATGTCAAAGCATACTGAGCATCTTTCTCTTTGACACCATGTCTGAAATCCCACGTGATCTGTCAAATACTAATGCATGAAAATCCTAACCTCAAAAAAATCACCCTTTACATATCTGTCATATAAACCGATTTTGAATCTTGAAGACTCAAATCTTATCCGATTTGACTGAAATTTTGCATGAGGTGTTAGGCTTTGACTTCCAATAACAATGTCGAGAATAATACAAATTGGTTCACAATTATATACTTCTTGAGCCTCTAGAGGGCACATTTCTTACCTGATTTAGCTGAAATCTTACACAAGCTGTTTGGTTTTGATTTCCAACAACAGTGCTAAGTATGGCCTTATCGATTAATAGCCTTATATAGATGCCATATAAACCGATTTCTGATCTTGACTTCTTGAGCCTTTAGATGGCGCACCCCGTACCCCAATTGGCTGAAATTTTGCTTGTTTTTTATTTGATGTAGCTGCCATATTAACCGATCTTCAGATTTTACTTCTTGAGCCTTTAGAAGGCGCAATTACCACCCGATTTGACTGAAAGTTTGCCCAAACACTTTTGGTATGACTTCCAACAGTTTGCCAAATATGGTTCAAATGGGCCCATATCCTGATATAGCTCTCATATAAACCGATGGGACAATTTTACTTCTTGAGCTTCTAAAAAGCGCAATTATAAACCATATAAGCCGATCTGCCGTTTGCACTTCTTGAGCTCTTAAGGGGCCAATTTTTATCTGATTTAGCTGATTTAACTTCTACTATGGTCTTCAACATCTAAACCAAGTATGGCCTAAATCGGTTCATAATCTGATGTAGCACCAATAGCATAGCAATTCTTATCGATTATCCTTTGTTTGTCTCTGAATAGATAACGGGCAAAGAAATTGACAAATGCGTGACGGGTGTATTAGATTCGGCCCGGCCGAACTTGACTCCTTTTTATACCCTCCACCATAGGATGGGGGTATATTAATTTCGTCATTCTGTTTGTAACACCTCGAAATATGTGTTTGAGACCCCAAAAAGTATATATATACTTGAACGTCATGTCATTTTAAGTTGATCTAGCCATGTCCGTCCGTCCATCCGTCTGTCCGTCCGTCTGTCTGTCTGCCCGTCCGTCCGTCTGTCTGTCCGTCCGTCCGTCAGTCTGTCCGTCTATCCGTCCGTCCGTCTGTCCGTCCGTCTGTCCGTCCGTCCGTCTGTCCGTCCGTCCGTCTGTCCGTCCGTCTGTCCGTCCGTCCGTCTGTTCGTCCTTCCATCCGTCTGTATGTCGAAGGAGAAAAGCTAGCCGCTTGAAATTTTGCACAAATACTTTTTACAATTGAAGATCGGATGGGCCAAATCGGTCCATATTTTGATATAGCTGCCATATAAACCGATCTTGGGTCTTGACTTCTTCAGCCTCCAAAGGGCTAAATTCCTGTCCGATTTGATTGAAATTTTGCACGTAGTGTTTTGGTATTACTTCCAACAACTGCGCTATGTATGGTTCAAATTGGTCCATGTTTTTATATAGTTGCCATATAAACCGATCTTGGGTCTTGACTTCTTCAACCTCCAAAGGGCTAAATTCCTGTCCGATTTGATTGAAATTTTGCACGTAGTGTTTTGGTATTACTTCCAACAACTGCGCTATGTATGGTTCAAATTGGTCCATGTTTTTATATAGCTGCCATATAAACCGATCTTGGGTCTTGACTTCTTGAACCTCCAGAGGACTCAATTCTTGTCCGATTTGATTGAAATTTTGCACGTTATGTTTTGGTATCACTTCCAACAACTGCGCTATGTATGGTTCAAATTGGTCCATATTTTGACATAGCTGCCAAATAAACCCATCTTGGGTTTCGACTTCTTAAGCCTCTAGAGGGCTCAATTCTCGTCGGATTTGTTTGAAATTTTGCACGTAGTATTTCGGTATCAGACCCAACAACTGCACTAATTATGATTAAAATCGGTTTATGTTTTGATATAGCTGCCATATAAACCGATCTTGAATCTTGACTTCTTGAGCCAATAGACCGCGCAATTCTCATCCGACTTGGCTGAAATTTTGCATGAGGTGTTTTGTTATGACTTTCAATAACTGTACTGAGTATGGCGTACATCGGTATAGAACCTGATATAGCTGTCATATAAACCGATCGGATATCTTGACTTCTTGAGCCTCTAGAGGGCGCAATTCCCATCCAATTTGGCTGAAATTTTGTACAACGACTTCTTTCATGACCTTCAACATACGTGTCAAATATGTTGTGAATCGATCAATAGCGATACAGCTCCCCTATAAACCTATCTCCCGATTTTGCTTCTTGAGCCCCTATAAGGCGCAATTCTTATCCGAATGAACTGGAATATTACACAATGACTTCTATAATGTTCAGCATTCAATTCATTTATGGTCTGAATCGGTTCATAACCTGATGAAGCACCTATAATAGCATAGCAATTCTTATCCATTATCCTTTATTTCCCTGTAAAGAGATATCGGACAAAGAATTTGACAAATGCATTTCACGGTGACGGGCATATAAAAATCGACCAGGCCGAACTTAGTACATTTTTACTTGTTTTGTTATAAAATTTGACCAGCTGACTCTAATTTTTTCCTCCTCACACATGTCTTGTATGAACCAAGCATTTTTTTCTCCCCTCTTTTGGGAGTTTTTGAATCTTTTTTTATAAAATTACTTTCGCCTTATGCCCACTTTAAGTATCATTGTTGCCATGTGCAAGCCAAAAGGTGGCATGGCAGAAAATTGTATAGTCTTCTGATAACGCTTTCCCTAAATTCAAGTGAGTGCTAACAAGGCCTAAGAGCGTTAAAAGGGTCATTTAGAAAAGAATTTATTTTTATGTGGGTGATAAATAAGACTTTTAAAGACGAAGTCGAAACCAAACAAAAACACTATAACAACATTTGGTGCAGGCAATAGCAATTACGTCGAAGGACATTACCAAGAATAAGTTATCGATAGTAGAGGATGGCTGCTGTACTTATCGTTAGTTATTGGTGTTACCAATGAAATCGATTGAGTTAAGCAAGGATGATTATTAATCTCGGCATACCAATCAATTTGCTTATCGATGGAGAGCACAACGAATATATGTATCATGGGAAAGGAAGCATCTGCTGGGTAAAAAAATTAAGGCTCGTTTTTAGAGGCACCGATTAGCTTTTATAAAATGAAAATAGTTACTTGCTATGTTTATTACACATTTGATATTCATTGAAAATGGTGTAGTAGAAACAACGATGATTGCTCAGAAGGGTTCAAAAATACAACAGTTATAGCGTAATGTTATAGAAAAATACCCCTTATAATGGACAAATATGGACAAACTCATATTTAACCCCTCTTTAGAAAATAAAATTTAAAAAAAAATACTTTTAATAGAAAAATTTACCTTGAATTCTGTCCTTCCATATTGATTAACTCCAAGATTGTCGACAAATGACTATCCATCTCTAAAAACGTTGTCACTAAATACTGCGCAGAAAAAAGTGAACTCTTTGCCTTGAAGATAGGCCAACTTTTAAATGAAGGAAGACCAAAATAAATTCGCAGTGGCTAAAAAAATAAAGAAATTTTAAATCAGCAGAAGATTGTCTAAACTCCAATTACAAACAAGTTTAGGTTAAGTTCGGCAATGCCGAACTTTGGATACCCACCACCAAGGATATAATAACCATCCTATTTTATTATAACTCCACAACTCCACATCCATTGTTATTTTTAAATAGGGGCTTGTTTCGATCATATTTTATTCAGGTCCCAAGAATTCATATACAATACTTGTAACAGTTTCAGCGAAATCAAGCAATAAGTCCGCGTTTTATAGGATTAAGATCGTTGGAAGATCGTTTAGTCTATATACAGATATACAGTCTGATCTGATTCATATTTAAGTCAGATGTCGGGAGGCTTAAAACAACAATAAGTAAAGCTTTTATGGGCTTCAGACCCTTAATAGACATATTAGTCTATATAACAGCTAAATCTAAATATAGTCCGATCTGAACCATATAAAGGTCGGATGTCGAGAGGCTTAGAACAACTCACTGTTTCAAATTTCAGCAAAATCAGGTAATAAATGAAGCTTTGATGGGTTTCAGACCCTTAAATGGTACATCGGCAGCAATATCTAAATATAGTCCGATCTGATCCATATTCACGTCCGATGTCGGGCGGCTGAAAATAACCTACTGTTTCAAATATAGCAAAATATCAGGACTTTAGACCCTTTATCGGCAGATCGGTCTATGTGGCAAATTGCAAATTTGCAAATTTTGGCCATGAACATTCCACTAAGGAACAGGGGCAAACTTCTCACATACCAATAAGTGCAGTCCGATTCAAGTTTAAGCCCAATGATAAGGGGCCCCCAATATGGCAGCTACATGGTGCCGGAAGGCTTAAAAGAACTCAATGTTTCAAATTTCAGCAAAATCGGATAATAAAAACAAGTTAAAGCGTGCTCAGTTCGGCCGGGCCGAATCTTATATACCCTCCACCATGGATTGCATTTGTCGAGTTCTTTTCCCGGCATATCTTCTTAGGCCAAAAATGATAAAAGAAAAGATTTGCTCTGCTCTTAGAGCGATATCAATTCGAATAAGAATTGCGCCCTTTGGGGGCTCAAGAAATAAAATAGAGATATCGATTTATATGGGAGCTGTTTCGGGCTATAGACCGATTCAGACCATAATAGACACGTATGTTGATGGTCACGAGAGAATCCGTCGTACAAAATTTCAGGCAAATCGGATAATAATTGCGACCTCTAGAGACTTAAGAAGTCAAGATCCAAGATAGGTTTATATGGCAGCTATATCAGGTTATGAACCGATTTTAACCTTATTTGGCACAGTTGTTGGATAACATAAAAAAATACTACGTTCAAAAATTCATTCCAATCGAATAAGAATTGCGCACTCTAGAGGCTCAAAAAATCAAGACCCAAGATTGGTTTATATGGCAGCTATATCAGGTTATTAACCGATATGAACCATACTTGACCAATCTTGTTGGATATCATAACAAAATACTACGTACAAAATTTCAGTCAAATCGGATAAGAATTGCGCACTCTAGAGGCTCAAGAAGTCAAGACCCAAGATCGTTTTATATGACAGCTATATCAGGTTATGAACCGATTTGAACCATACTTGGCACAGTTGTTGGATATCATAACAAAACACGTCGTGCACAATGTCATCCCAATCGGATAAGAATTGCGCACTCTAGATGCTCAAGAAGTCAAGACCCAAGATCGGTTTATATGACAGCTATGTCAAAACATGGACCGATATGGCCCATTTACAATACCAACCGACCTACACTAATAAGAAGTATTTGTGCAAAATTTCAAGCGGCTAGCTTTACTGCTTCGGAAGTTAGCGTGCTTTCGACAGACAGACGGACGGACGGACGGACAGACGGACGAAAATGGCTAGATCGACATAAAATGTCACAACGACCAAGAATATATATACTTTAGGGGGTCTCAGACGAATATTTGGAGTAGTTACAAACAGAAAGACGAAATTAGTATACCCCATCCTATGGTGGAGGGTATAAAAACTTTTATGGGCTTCAGATCCTTTATGGGCAGATCGGTCTACATAGCAGCTGTATCCAAATATGGTCCGATTTGGCCCATTCAAAAATTTAACTTGCGTTCAGCAAAAAGACGGACTTGTGTCAAATTTCTACACTACTACTGTGGTATAGGGTATTATAACTAAGTGCATTTGTTTGTAACACTCAGAAGGACGAGCGCTGCACCCATTGACTCAGAATTACTTTCTGATTCGATTTATCTGTGTCCGTCTGCCTGTCCGTCTGTCGGTCCATGTTAATTTGTGAACAAAGTACTGGGCGCAATTTTCATCCAATCATCTTAAAATTTAGCACCGGCATGTTTTTTGGTCAAGAGACGAAATCAATTGAAATTGGAAAAAATCGGTTCAGATTCGAATATAGCTCCCATATAAATGTTCGTCCGATTTTAACTTATATTGCAATAATGTGGTCATTTTTTAACCAATTCTATCGAAATTTGGAGGGAAGGACTTTCTATTGACTCTCAGCATTACTGATGAATTTCATAGAAATCATTCTAGATTTAGATATAGCTGCCATATATGTATATGTAGGCATTACTTGACCAATCTTGCCAACATTTTTTACAATGCTTTCCTCGACGACTATCACAATATTTAACATGTAAAAGCGTGCTAAGTTCGGCCGGGCCGAATCTTATATACCCTCCACCATGGAGCGCAGTTGTCGAGTTCTTTTCCCGACATCTCTTCTTAGGCAAAAAGTGACATAAGAAAAGATTTGCTCTGCTATTAGAGCGATATAAAGATATGATCCGGTTTAGACCACAATTAAATTATATGTTGGAGACCTGTGTAGAATGTCAGCCAATTCGAGTAAGAATTGCGCCCTTTGGGGGCTCAAGAAGTAAAATAGAGAGATCGATTTATATGGGAGCAGTATCGGGCTATAAACAGATTTAGACCATAATCAACACGTGTGTTGATGGTCAAGAGAGGATCCATCGTACAAAATTTCAGGCAAATCGGATAATAATTGCGACTTCTAGAGGCTCAAGAAGTCAAGATCCCAGATCGGTTTACATGGCAGCTATATCAGGTTATGAACCGATTTAAACCTTATTTGACACAGTGGTTGAAAGAAAAAATAAAAAATAAAAAACGTCATGCAAAATTTCAGCCAAATCAGGTAGGAATTGCGTCCTCTAGAAGCTCAAGAAGTCAAGTCCCCAAATCTGTTTATATGACAGCTATATCAGTTTATGAGCCGATTTGAACCATTTTTGGCACACTTGTTGGATATCATAAAAAAAACATGTCGTGCAAAATTTCAGCCAAATCAGGTAGGAATTGCGTCCTCTAGAAGCTCAAGAAGTCATGTCCCCAAATCTGTTTATATGACAGCTATATCAGTTTATGAGCCGATTTGAACCATTTTTGGCACACTTGTTGGATATCATAAAAAAAACATGACGTGCAAAATTTCATTCCAATCTGATAAGAATTGCGCACTTTAGAGGCTTAAGAAGTCAAGACCCAAGATCGGTTTATATGGCAGCTATATCAGGTTATGGACCGATTAAGACCATACTTGGCACAGTTGTTGAATATCATAACAAAACACGTCGTGCAAGATTTCATTCCAATCGGATAAGAATGGGCACTCTAGAGGCTCAAGAAGTCAAAACCCAAGATCGGTTTATATGGCAGCTATATCAAAACATGGACCGATATGGCCCATTTACAATACCAACCGACCTACACTAATAAGAAGTATTTGTGCAAAATTTCAAGCGGCTAGCTTTACTCCTTCGGAAGTTAGCGTGCTTTCGACAGACAGACGGACGGACGGACGGACGGACGGACAGACGGACGGACATGGCTAAATCGACATAAAATTTCACGACGATCAAGAATATATATACTTTATGGGGTCTCAGACGAATATTTCGAGTAGTTACAAACAGAATGACGAAATTAGTATACCCCCCATCTTATGGTGGAGGGTATAAAAAGTTTGCTCGAAATTGGTTCAGACTTAGATATATTGGTTGCCCAAAAAGTAATTGCGGATTTTTTAAAAGAAAGTAAATTCATTTTTAATAAAACTTAGAATGAACTTTAGTCAAATATACTATTTTTACACTTTTTTTTCTAAAGCAAGCTAAAAATAACAGCTGATAACTGACAGAAGAAAGAATGCAATTACAGAGTCACAAGCTGTGAAAAAATTTGTCAACGCCGACTATATGAAAAATCCGCATTACTTTTTGGGCAACCCAATAGCCGTCATATATATATTCTATCGATTTTGAGAAATGTTGCATAAAGTGCTCTTTTGTAAACCGATTCTCTCGAAATTCGGAAGGAAGGATTTTCGGCATTACGAGTGGATTTCATAGAAATTGGTTTAGATTTGGATATAGCTCCCATGTATATATATAACCCAATTTTCACTTCCACTGCCACTGCAAGGGCATTTACTTACCAATCTTCCCACAATTTTGCAAAAAGCTTTCCTCGACAACTAACACAATATCTAAGCAGTTTGGTCAAAATCGGCGCAGATTGAGATATAACTCCCATTTAAATGTTCGTCCGATTTTGAGCAATATTGCAAGAATATGGTCATTTTTTTTATTAATCTCGATATCACTGATGAATTTCATAGAAATCGGTTCAGATTTAGAAATAGCATTTGTATATTGGTTGCCCAAAAAGTAATTGCTGATTTTTCATATAGTCGGCGTTGACAAATTTTAAGCATTAATAGAATTGGATCGTCATGTAACTGAGCGTGAGATAGGAGAGAAGTTAAATATACCAAAATCAACCGTTCATTATCACATAAAAAGTCTTAGGCTGGTGAAAAAGCTTGATATTTGGGTACCACATGTATTGAAAGAAATTCATTTAACAAACCGAATCAACGCTTGTGATATGCACCTTAAACGCAATGAATTCGATCCGTTTTTAAAACGAATCATAACTGGAGATGAAAAATGGATTGTTTACAACAACTTACCAGCTCAAACCACTTCAAAGGCTGATATCCACCAAAAGAAGGTTATGCTGTCTGTTTGGTGGGATTGGAAGGGTGTGGTATATTTTGAGCTGCTTCCAAGGAACCAAACGATTAATTCGGATGTTTACTGTCAACAATTGGACAAATTGTAGAGAGGCCATCAAGGAGAAGCGACCAGAATTGGTCAATCGTAAAGGTGTCATATTCCACCAGGACAACGTTAGACCGCACACATCTTTGGTCACTCGCCAAAAACTGAGTGAGCTTGGCTGGGAACTTTTGATGCATCCACCATATAGCCCTGACCTTGCACCATCAGACTACCATTTATTTCGATCTTTGCAGAACTCCTTAAATGGTAAAACTTTCGGCAATGATGAGGCTATAAAATCGCACTTGGTTCAGTTTTTTGCAGATAAAGGCCAGAAGTTCTATGAGCGTGGAATACTAAATTTGCCAGGAAGATGGCAAAAGGTTATCGAACAAAATGGCAATTATATATTTGATTAAAGTTCATTTTAAGTTTTATTAAAAATGCATTTACTTTCTTTTAAAAAATCCGCGATTTCTTTTTAGGCAACCCAATACATTTATATTACCATATTTGCACATATGGGGCCGTAGTTAATACATTCCATTTAACCCATCTGAAAACCTCCACCGAAGTCCATCAAATTCGTTTCAGCATAAAATATAACTTCCAATTTCCACCTGAAGTGTCAGTGTAGGGTATAATATAGTCGGCACCGCCCGACTTTTACATTTCCCTATTTGTTTTAAATTTAGTTAGGAATTGCTTTCGGTATTTGTTTATGACGTAAAGTCGGATGATTTGTTTATATAGAAGCAATAGACATGGATTCAGACCATACTTGGCATGGATATTGGAGGTTATAGGAGTAGTCACTAAGCAAAATTTAGGTCAAATCAAGTAATAATTGTGCCCTCTAGACGCTTAGGGAGTAAAATCGGGAGATCGGATTATACGGGAGTTGCAGGTTTTAGGATAAATTAATTTTCTCCTATATCAAGATATAGTCCGATATATCTTCGAACTTAACCTGCATGGACAAGGTTAGGCTAGGTTAGGTTGAAAAGAGGGTGCAGATATTAATCAGCCTCATGCCACTATGGACATACTCCTAAGCCAGTAATCGGCTTGCTGTGCGATCTACAAACTATAAAGAACCCTCTAAAAACAACATTTAAAGTTAGGAATTCCGTGCTATTTACAAAATCCTTAATTGTTTGCAATGCCACTCCCCTAAGTTGGTTCATGTCTGATATTGTGTCTCCACCTAAGTACCGGTATCTGTTGGACGGAAAAGCCGGGCAATGACAAAGGAAATGCTCCAACGTCTCATCATCTTTCCCGCATGCCCTACACATGCTATCACTTGCCGCACCGATTTTATCGGTGATACCAATAGCTATCCTTACCTCCTTCTTTCTTCCTTTCAGTAATAACCTCGTCTTCTCACGATCTGGATCCCCTCACAACATTTCCGCCCTCCTACCGACCGTTTCGCTTTTCCACAATGTTGCTTGCGCATTCGCCGCCCACTCCCTTAACTCGGACTGCGTCGACCCGAAAGGCTTCGGGTTTACCAAGTTTATTGACGGCAGTCCTCTGGCCTTCACCAAATCGTCTGCCCTTCATTTCCCCTTACTCCGTTATGGCCCGGCACCCAAATGATGCGGATTTTCCCATCCTCAGAGAAGGCTTTAATATCCTTCTCACACTGCAAGACTGTTCGTGACCTCACCATTCTGGTTGCTATTGCCATTATGGCAATTTTACTGTCGGTAAAGATATTCAGACTCCACGTCCTCGCGTTAGCACCACACCACTTCACGCATTCCGTGATCGCCCGGATCTCCGCCTGCAGTACCGTATTATGGTCAGGCAGTCTAAAACAGATCACAGTCTCTGGGTTTTCAATGTAAACCCCCAGGCCCACTCTGTCCTCTAGCTTTGGTCCATTCGTGTAACATGATCTTCCAGACGGCAATACTAGGGTTCCGTCATTCCAAGACTGTGCCGACGGCAGCAGTGCCTCGCACTCGATTTTAAGGTTCATCTCAGGTATCCGACCGGAAACCTCTCCACTTCCTTCCAGGTTTCCTATCGTCGCCTCGATTATACCGCGATGGCATGAGCAGCTCCCATCGCCTTAAGTCTCATAGCCGTAGTGGCTGCCTCACACTTAATCTGTATGTCAATGGCTCGGATATTTAGAATAGTCTCCAGTGCCCTAGTGGGCGTGGTCCTCATCGCTCCACCTATGCCAAGACAACATATTCTCTGAACTTGTTGTATGGTCCTTATGTAGCACTTTTTCTCCATAGCAGTCCACCAAACTACTGAGTCGTAAGTAAGTATTGGTCTAATCACGCTCCTGAAGAGCCAGTGGACTATCCCAGGATTCAGGCCCCATTTCAAGCCTACGGCCCGTCTACATAGTGACTAATATCTGTGAGCCTACGCAGTACTCTCCTGAAGGTGACACTTCCAATTCAGTTTCCTGTCCAAGATCACACTTAAGTATTTGACCTTGTCAGATATCGAAATCGTGTTATTGAGGAAACGTGGTGCGTTAAATTGGCCCACCTTCGTCTTCCTCGTGAACAGGCATATTTCAGTCTTCTCTGGGTTAACATTGAGACCTCTGGGTCTAGCCCAGTCATATGCCACATGCAAGACCCTTTCGGCCCTTCTGCATAGCTCGTTCGGATCCTTGCCTCTTACAAGTATTATAATATCGTCTGCGTAGCAGACGGATTCAAATCCCTCCTCAGTCAGCATCCGTAATAGGTCATTTATGGTGGTCACCCATAGGAGTGGCGATAAAATGCCCCCCTGTGGAGTGCCCTGTGCCATTTTCTCCCTTATATTTATGCCTTGGGACACACAATTTATCCACCTGTTCCTTAGCATATGGTTTATCAAGTCTCCAAGGACCGGACAAAAAAAGAATCTTTGCAAACTTTCAGCTCAATATCTCTATTTTTAAAGACTGCTGCGTGATTTCAACAGACAGACGGTCAGACGGCCAGACGGACGGAAATGACTAGATCGTCTTAGATTTTTACGACGATCAAGAATATATATACTTTATAGGATCGGAAATGGATATTTCGATGTGTTGTAAACGGAATGACACAATAAATATACCACCATCCTTCGGTGGTAGCTAATAATAATAAATAAATAGCTAATAATAATAATAAATAGTCAATTTAATAGCACAGGAACATGGAGCGGAGTGGAGCGAAAAAAATGACGGAGTGGAAACATTTTTGCCAGAGCTGCAGTGGAGTAGAGCGGTAAAAAGGTACCAGCTCCGGATACCTGGTCTTCAGTGCCCTAGTGGTGTGGTGCTCATCGCCCCACCCATGTCATCAAGACAACATGTTCTCTGAACGTGTTGTATTGTACTCATGTTGCACTTTTTCTACATAATACTCCACCAAACTACTAAGGCGTAAGTTAATAATGGTCTAATCGCGCTCTTGTAGAGACAGTGGACTATTCTCGAACCCTCCTAGGACCCATTTCGTTCCCGCGGCTCGTCTTCATAGAGTCCAACACCTGTGAGCCCTCTTAGTACGCTACTAAATGTGACATTTCCAGTTCAGTTTGCCATCCAAGATCACTCCTAAGTACTTCACCTCATAGACTAACCTAACCTAAGCTTATCTAACCTAATGCACATCTCTTCAACCTTAACAATAAAGCTTCGACTAAACCTTTAGCTGAACAAATCAATTTTTACACAAATTGCTTTTTAATATTCAGTTTCTGTTTGTATTGGAATACCATTTTCTAAAAAGAATTCATTAACTTTAGATTATTTGAAATTGCTAACTCTCTTTATCAACACACCATGCCATATGAAGGTCTTTTAATTGTAATGACCCATAGAATGAAATGCAAACGTTTTCGTTTTTAATTCAGCTGCTGTCGTTACCAACATTTTACAAATAAAATGTAAGCCACAGTTTGGAACTGCTTTCGCCACATACTTCAATAACTGGAATTTTATGGCAGTTCTTCCTTCTATCGCCGTACTTTTATCACCTCTCTTATCGTTTATATTGAATTGAAAAATCTTTATTTGTTTTCAAATCTCTTACCACTTGCTGCGTACACACACACACACACACATACAAACATTCACAGATACCGTTATGCATGCACAGCATGACCACTCTCTGTTTGGGCGAAAATGTACGCTGCGGAATAATAAACCGGAAAAGGATGCAAATAACTGCATAGAAAACGCATTCAAGCAAACATTGTGGTTCTAAAAATGATAATATTACAGAAATTATGGAAATTTTAAATTAAAGAAAAACCACAGAAAAAAATGAACCGACAATAACAACAACTCTAAAAAGGATTCGACCACCTTCCGGTTGCATCTCGAACACAGTCAGTAGCAGTACCACTAGCAGAGTGGCAAAAACATTTGCATTATTCATGTGCGGAGAATGGATTTGAGTGTCCACATCCACAAGATAAAGGGCAACGGTGGGTGTTATTTTTTGCCATCTTTTCTTCCATTTTCTACATCTCCCCCTACTAAAGGGACATTGAAATGCAGATTGTATCTTTGGCACAGTGCACCTTTGGGTTCTTTGGTTAAAAAATAAGGGAAATGCAAAATACTTGGTAATAGATGTTTCGAAGACAGTACGAGAGAAGAAGACATATAGTCAGAGGTACGCTCGATTTGCATTTTCTTGCACTTTATTATTGAAAAATTAAAATGTTGCCTGCCAGAGTTAAGCATACAAAATGCGTATAATGAGCAAAGTAACAACGATAACTTGATGCGGAAACGGAAAATCTAAGAAAATGTTAAGTGCACCGGGGATTAGTTGCTGGAAGTAAGACAAATTCCATTCAAGATGGCAGAAAAGTAAGGGAAATAAGCGTCAAGTGAGGTAAGGCGAATCTAGATGTTCACGAATCACAATGAAAATCGAAAGAGCTATCAATACAATCGATGGAACATCCTTCTGTAGAGACAATGAAGTAGCTCTGGTAGCAGGTGCCAATATTGAAAGTCTATGCTCTTCCCCTTAACTATGGTACAGGGTATTATAGTTAAGTGCATTTGTTTGCAACACCCAGTAGGAAGCAAGACTGACCGATTGATAAGCAGACGGATCATTCTGATTCTAAGCCTGTCTATCTGTCTGCCCTTTTGCCTGTCTGGTTGTCTGTCCATATTAATTTGTGTACAAAGAACAGATCTCAATTTTCATTAATTCTTCTTCAAAATTGACACAGAAATATTTTTGGTCTTGAGACGAGGCCTTAAGCGTTCTTTGGTCAAACTATCTACCCTCAAACTCAAGGGTTTCTTCTACGACTACCACACCATGTGCGAAATCCGTTCACATTTAGATATATGCATGTAAAAAATTTGTCGTTTGAGAACGGATAGAGATATAACAACTAAAAGCGTGCTAAGTTCGGCCGGGCCGAATCTTATATACCCTCCACCATGGATCGCATTTGTCGAGTTCTTTTCCCGGCATCTCTTCTTAGGCAAAAAAGGATATAAGAAAAGAGTTGCTCTGCTATTAAAACGATATCAAGATATGGTCCGGTTCGGACCACAATTAAATTATATGTTGGAGACCTGTGTAAAATTTCAGCCAATTCGTATAAGAATTGCGCCCATTGGGGCTCACGAAGTAAAATAGAGAGAATGATTTATATGGGGTCTGTATCGGGCTATAGACCGATTCAGACCATAATAAACTCGTTTGTTGATGGTCATGAGAGAATCCGTCGTACAAAATTTCGGGCAATTCGGATAATAAATGCGACTTCTAGAGGCTCAAGAAGTCAAGATCTTAGATCGGTTTATATGACAGCTATATCAGGTTATGAACCGATTTGAACCTTATTTGACACAGTAGTTTAAAGTAAGAATAAAATACGTTAGCAAAATTTTAGCCAAATCGGATAGGAATTGCGCCCTCTAGAAGCTCAAGAAGTCAAATCCCCAGATCTGTTTATATTGTAGCTATATCAGGTTATGGACCGATTTCAACCATACTACACAGTTGTTAGAAATCATAACGAAATACTTCGTGCAAAAATTCATTCAAATCGGATAAGAATTGGGCCCTTTAGAGGCTCAAGAAGTCAAGACCCAAGATCGGTTTATATGGCAGATATATCAGGTTATGGACCGATTTAAACCATACTTGGCACAATTGTTGGGTATCATAACAAAACACGTCGTGCGAAATTCCATTCTAATCGGATAAGAATTGCGCCCTCTAGAGGCTCAAGAAGTCAAGACCAAAGATCGGATTATATGGCAGCTATATCAGGTTATGCACCGATATGAACCATACTTGGCACAGTTGTTGGATATAACAACAAAACACGTCGTGCAAAATTTCATTTCAATCGGATAAAAATTGCGCACTCTAGAGGCTCAAGAAGTCAAGACCCAAGATCGGTTTATATGGCAGCTATATCAGGTTATGGAGCGATTTGAACCATACTTGGCACAGTTGTTGGATATCGTAACAAAATACGTCGTGCAAAATTTCATTCTGATCGGACAAGAATTGCGCACGCTAGAGGCTCAAGAAGTCAAGACCCGAGATCGGTTTATATGGCAGCTATATCAGGTTATGGACCGATTTAAACTATACTTGGCACAGTTGTTGGATATCATAGCAAAACACGTCGTGCAAAATTTCATTCCAATCGAATAAGAATTGCCCACTCTAGAGGCTCAAGAAGTCAAGACCCAAGATCGGTTTATATGGCAGCTATATCAAAACATGGACCGATATGGCCCATTTACAATACCAACCGACCTACACTAATAAGAAGTATTTGTGCAAAATTTCAAGCGGCTAGCTTTACTCCTTCGTAAGTTAGCGTGCTTTCGACAGACAGACGGACGGACGGACGGACGGACAGACGGACGGACATGGCTAGATCGACATAAAATGTCACGACGATCTAGAATATATATACTTTATGGGGTCTCAGAGAAATATTTCGAGTAGTTACAAACAGAATGACGAAATTAGTATACCCCCCATCTTATGGTGGAGGGTATAAAAACTAAAATATACAAAATTTCCCATGAACATTCCTCTAAGCAAGGGGATACTTCTCTCATATCAATGAGTGCAGTCCGATTAAAGTTTAAGCTCAATGATAAGGGGCCTCCTTTTTTATGCCGAGTCCGAGTCCAGTAAAGCGACACCACTTGGTAGAGAAGTTTTAACGTGGCAGGATACCTCACAAATGTAACCAGCATTAGTAAGGGGATAACCATCTCTGAAAATTGTTCTAATGTTCACGTCGAGATTTGAACTCAGGCCTTCGGCGTCATAGGTGGACATGCTAACCTCTGCGCCGCGGTGGCCTCCACTAATAGAGATATATGTATTAAATGGTTAGAGTTAAGGTGTTGACAAGATCATATGCTAAATTTTGAGGTCCTAAGTGTTCCGGAAGCTTCTTGGCAGGCCACTAAAATTGTACACTTCGAAATTTCGAAAACTTTTTCGGGGTGCAAAATCTTTAATTGTGCTTAAAAATTCCTACTAAAAGTCCGCTCAAAGTCTAAAATTTATATTCTGATCTGGGGGATTCTCCACTATAAAATTTGTTGTTTGCGATTTACGGACGCATTTACAAAGATTAATAACAACTTTGCCGCTCAGAGTATCCCAATCCAATTATGGTGTTAAATTATTCAGTTTAGAAGTAAAAAAATAAAAAACGGTTTTACCATTGTTTAGTTTCTATTGAAAACAGTTTCTCAAATACCATAGACAAGATTAGGTTGGCTGAAAAAGGTTGCAGACATTAATCCGCCCCATGCTACTGTGGACATACACCTAAGCCAGTAATCGGCTTGTTGTGCTCACTAAATACTAAAAGTAAAAAATCTATGTTAGGAATTCCGTGCTACTTACAAAATCCTTAATTTACATACCACTCCCTTTAGTTGGTTCACGTCTGGTATTGTTTCCCCACCTAAGTACCGGTGCCTACTAATAGCGAAAGCTGGGCAATGACACATGCTATAACTTGCCGTACCGATTTTGCATAAGTGAAATCGTAGTCGTATGTGTCCCGTATGTATCTTACTTCCTTTCCGTAATAGCCTCGTCTTCTCACGATCCGGATCACCTCATAGGATTTTCGCAATCCTATCGACCGCTTCGCTGTCCGCTAGATGCGCGTTCATCGACCACGGCCTTAACTCGGATTGCGTCGACCCAAAAGTCTTCAAAATAACCAAGTTTATTGACGGCAGTTCTTTGGCCATTACTGTCAAATCATCTACCTTTCATTCCCCCAGAGAAGGCGTTAATTTCCTTCCTACACTCCAAGACTGTTCGTGACCTTACCTTCCTGGTTATTATTGCCCTTATGGCCAGTTTACTGTCGGTGATGATGCTCACACTCGACGATCTCGCGTGAACTATATATCACCTCACGCATTCCATGATCGCCCGGATCTGCGGCTGCAAGATAGTATTATGGTCAGGCAGACGAAAACAGATCTCAGTCCTTAGGTTCTCAATGTGGACCCTCAGGCCCACTCTGTCCTCTAGCTTTGATCCATCAATATAGAATGATCGCCCAGACGCCAATACCACCATCAAGTGTCATCGCACTCGACCTCAAATATCATCTCCGGTATCCGATCGGATACCTCTTCTAATTCATCCATATTTCCTATTGTCGCCTCGATTACACCACGATGTTATGCTCCTATCCTCTATCCAGTAGTCACAGTGGCTGCCTCACACTTAATCTGTATGTCAATGGGTCAAATATCTAAAATAGTCTCTAGTGGGCGTGGTCCTCAACGCTTCGCCTATGACGTGTTCTTTGAACCGTTTGTATTATGCCTATGTTGCACTTATTCTCCATTGCAGTCAACCAAATTACTGACGCATAAGTAAGTATTTGTCTTATCACGCTCCTTTGGAGCCAGTGACCCTATTTCGATACTACATAGTGCCCAACATCAGTGAGCCAGCCTTGTCAGTACGCTCCTGAATGTGACACTTCCAATTAAGCTTCCTGTCAAAGCTCACTCCTAAGTGTTTGACCTTGTCAGATATCGAAATCGTTCAACTAAGGAAAAGTGGCCCACCTTGTCTTCCCCGTGAATAGGCAGATTTCAGCCTTCTCTGGATTAACATTGAGAGCCCCAGATCTAGCCCAGTCGTGTGCCACTTGCAAGACCCTTTCGGCCCTTCTAAATAGCTGATATGGATCCTTACCCCTTCAAATCCCTCCACAGTCCGCATACATAATAGGTCATTTATAGTGGACACCCATAGAAGTGGGAATAAAAGCCTCTGGGTCTAGCCCAGTCGTGTGCCTTATGCAAGACCCTTTCGGCCCTTCTGCATAGCTCGTTCGGATCCTTACCTCTTAGAAGTATTATAACATCGTCTGCGTAGCAGACGGGTTCAAATCCCTCCTCAGTCAGCATCCGCAATAGGTCATTTATGGTGGTCACCCATAGAAGTGGCGATAAAATGCCCCCCTGTGGCGTGTCTTGTGTCACTTTCACCCTTATATTTATGTCATGTGACGCACATTTTATCCACCTGTTTCTTAGCATATGGTTTATGCAGCCGCTAAGGACCCGGTCCACACGGAGCACTGGTCTAAAGATTGGATCAGTGTGTCGGTCCGCACAATGTAAAAAGCCCCCTTCATGTTAATGCATACCGCCAATGTTTATGTCTTAGCATCGAAGGATTCTTCTATTTTGTGCCGGGCTTGGGTATAACTCAGGACCACTCTTGCCTCCTGCCAGGCTTTCGGAGTATATGCAAGTACTTGCTAGGCACACTGTGAAAATAGTGGCCAGATGAGGCGACAGATAGTCGGCCTCCTTCTGTAGTAACGCCGAAAATATTCCATAAGGTCCGGGTGACTTACAATACATTGTTTAAAGCTCCTCAGGGCTTCCTTTACCATAAATACCTTCGATTAACCTCATAATTTCAAGATTCCGGTGTCTCCGTGACGGAAAATTGGTTTTTATCAAAAGCCTCAACATGTCCACCGTTATCTCTGCTCTCACTCCCATATAGTCTACTAATGTTTCAGTTTGGACATGGGGTTTTGAGAGAAACTCTTTCAACTTAGCGGCGTGATTAATGCTATCGACCAGTTTACAAAAAAGCCTCCAGAACGCACGTTATGCCGCTCTGATAATCTTATTGTATTCCTTGAGCCGTGTGTTATACACGCTTCGCTTTTTACGAAGTCTGCGGACCTTTTTCCCAATATTGCAAATCTCCCCGGTCATTCAGGGGGTTTCTTGGGCTGATTTCCTCTCCAGTAATCATAATCCTGTTAGACTGCATTGAGACTTCTCTTACTACACTGCCTATTGTTTCAATATTAGGATCTTTGCATATCCTAGTCTTCCGCATCTTGAGAGAGTCGGTGAGACCAACGGTCTCATCGTTGGTTTCCTGTTCGTTAGGCTGTGTTGAGTCTCTCACCACTGCACTGTCTGATGTTTTAATATTAGGATCTTCACTTATCCTAGTCTTCCCATTATTGAATCAGTCGCCGAGGGTCTCGTTATCAGTCCCCTGTTTGTTAGGCGGTATTGAGGTACCTGTAACTGCACGGCATGATGTCTCAATGTGAGGATCTTTGTCTATCCTAGTTTTCACAATATTGAAAAAGACGGCTTCCGTAGTGAGCCATGCCTTTAGTCTTAGCCAAAGTTATCACCTGATCTATACACACTTCCCTCCTTCTGGAAGACCACCCATTTCTCTGTGACCAAACTTTGGTTTTGCTTGCATAAGCATTCCAACATGCGTTCCGTCGCGAATTTGCTGCCGCATGGCTTGATTAAGACCGTTGTCTTTGTGCGCCATGGGATGTCCATCTTTCTCCTCAGGTCCAGCTTTAAGACCCGTGGAGTCTGGATACTTCCGACGAGCTTCTTGACGGCATCAATACATTCTGAAAACGCAAAACGCAGCGTAAAGATGTCGCCTTTATACTCGCAGTTCATCTTTTGTATGGGTGGACCCTCTTCAGAGTTCCACACATGTTTGAAAATCCACATGTTAACCAGATCCTCCACTTGAGACCGATGATCGGATGCACAGCCGATATCAATGACTGCATAAGTCATTTCAACTCTGTTGTGCATTCTTGCCACTCCGGCAAAAGAGAGCAGCTCCTTACCTTTTTCATCAACCATCTTCCCTTTCCTTGATAGAAGACTCAGAGGCCGTGCGCGCTTCCTTCGATGCTGTTCCGTCTCTGTCCCTCTCCGCAGAACACTGTCTGGAGTCTCCATTGCGGGGGGGCTGGCTAGGTCTTCCCAGAGTACTTAAAAGCGGGGAGCTCTCTCCCGATTTGTCTTTTTGAGCTCCTGGAAGCCGCCGATTTGGCTGAAATTTTGCACATAGTGTTTTATAATGACTTGCAAAAACTGAGCCAATTACGGTTCCAATCGGTTTTAAGCTGATACAGCTGCCATATAACCCGTTCCCCCGATTAGACTTCTTAAGCCCCTAAAAGCCTCAATTTTCATTCGATTTGGATGAAAATTTTCACAAAGTATTCATTTATGACTTTCAATAACTGAGCCAATTTCGGTTCAAATCGGCCCATAACCTGATATAGCTCCCATATAAACCGAATTCCCGATTTGACTTCATAAGCCCATGGAAGCCACAATTTTTGTCCGATTTGGATGAAATTTTGCACAAAATGTTCTGTTATGACTTCCAACAACAGTGCCAAGTACAGTTTAAATCGGTCAAGAACCTGATATAGCTCCCACACAAACCGATCTGCCGATTTGACTCGTTGAGCCCCTGGAAACCTTAAATTTCATCCGATTTGGCTGAAATTTTGCTTCTGCCGTCATCCAGCTTTCCTCATCTCTCGATTCGGCTGCGATGACTGTTTCATAGACACTGTCGATGTCAGTATATGAATCAAAACACCACCACCTCAACGTAGGGGACGAACTGTGCATCCCTCTGGTTTATACGTCCCTTCCTCATTAATTAGCCTGGAGACCAGTTGTGAGCTTGAAGCATTACTTTCGACTACAGGTGACAAGGCACGCACACCGATAGAAGGAGCGGACAACACTACGGTCTGATACCATCAGCGCAGCTGTTTGGAATTTGGAGTCCATTTTGAGTTAGATAAGGGACAAAAATTTTAAGTTTGGGTCATCTTATTTTTCCACATAGATGCCGGCCAGACAAATCCATTTGTAAATCAAACCTTTGTACAGAAAGATGCCCGAGTTTGACTTCTTGAAACCTTGGAAACTTTCTACTCCTATGGGTAGAAAACCATCAACCCTATGAGCTTCCTAACACAGATCTAACATTGGTAACCTTCCACTACTTGATTACGAAATCAAATCAAAACAGCTCAATAGAGTTTTTTTAAGTGAAGAAAATCACCAAATAACATCAAAGGAGAAAATAAAATCTTAATCTGAGCCAATACAAAAGATGCCTTCACCAAGGACCTACCCAGTAGGACAACCACTAACCGAAACTTCATCAATGCAAATGGCATACCTGCTTCTCTTAACAATCGATTGCAAGGTAATTGAATGCAAAACCTCAAGTACCATTTGATGAGACATACTTGAAACAACATTTTGCCGGAGAAATCTTAATGCCACAGCCACCCCCAAAAGCCAAACTCCGCAACCCAAAACATGTTTGCTGTCCTTTCTTTATATCTGGCTTCTAAATTGGTAGGTGGCTGTGGCATATAAAAGGTCCTGGTATCAATGACTTTCACACCCACACACTTGAATTGGCTTTTGGTATTTTGAATTTGATTTCAGCCATCAAAGATATCAACAACAGTTGTGAGCAATGCAGGCGGCGGCAGGTAGGTTGCTCGCCTGTTTGTACCATGGTGGCCGTTCTTAGCCACAAATGGCTACATCTTGACACGACCGGCTACATTTCACTTCCACTCCATTGCCAATGGCAGTTGTAGTGGCGGTGGCAGCGTCACCACGACCACTTCAATACCCAACCAATATCCGGTTTTGTTATCTAAACAATAACCATGCAACGTTGCCCAACTCCAGCTCGATAGGTGAATGGGATTGCAACATGTTTGCTACATCGAGTTGTGCAGTTTTGCCATTCATGCCTTCCTCTTCTCCGGCAGGGAAAACAACTCTTTTGTTGTGGAGATTATGAAGACCAAAGGTACAAACTATTTGGATTTGCAAACGATACATTGCAACTGTTAGGGATTTATACTTGACCAGTTGTCTAGTTTTGGGTCATTATTGACATGAACGATGGAAGAAATCTGCCCGCACTGTTGACATTTGTCCATTGAGAAAACTGGATTACACAAATTTGTCTCTCTTAAATCTGAACTAATTGGGATTTACAATGCCCTTTGGATTTAATTAAAAATCCTTAAAATTTTAAACCTTAAAAGAGGAAGGTAATGAGTGGAAGTTATTTAAAAGCCTAAATCTCAATTGAGGAAATTGTAAACAATGAAAGAAACAAATTTGATGACAAGTAAGAGATGGTAAAACTTCTAGTAAAATTGATTAGACACTAATTCAAAGACTACATTGTCTTAGGGCCTAGGGCAGATACAGTGGCAGACAGAATCAAAACTTTAAGTCCTTTATAATGACACCGGCAGGAAGGTCTCTACCATTCAACAAGATCGCCCCAAATTAATAAATGAAACCTAATAGCCACCGCGCTTTCTTTCACTTCATTATTTCATCTGAGCCCTATACTGTCAGGAAATAAGTCCTTTTTGGGAGTGCTGGTACGGCTTTTCAGTTATTTCGCCTCAATGTGGATATCATATTCCTGCTCGACTCCCTAATACCTTTCATTTGAGCCTTATACTGCTATGGTCGGTAAATATGACCGGTATGGGAGTATTTTTGGGGGCGAGACAGTCCCCCATATACCAGATTAGTGCCCTTTTCTGAAATATCTTTCATTTGAGCCCTATTTCCATTTGGCGGGTTTTGGAGGTGGGCGGCCGCCCTAGATATCCCACCCTAAATAAGGATACCAAATTTCTGTTCTTGAGTCATTATAAACAAACCAAAATTCGCTTAAATCTGGTACTTTTATAACCACTACCATAGGATGAGGGTATGCTAAACTAATCATTCCGTTTATATCACCTCGAAATATTCATCCAAGATCCTATAAAGTATATGTATTCTTGATCGTCTCGACATTTTAAGTCGATCTAGCTATGTCCGTCCGTCTGTCGAAATCACGATAGCGATCGAACGCGTAAAGCTAGCCATTTGAAATTTTGCACAGATACTAACTATTAATGTAGGTCTTTGGATATTGCAAATGGGCCATATCGGTTCAGATTTAGATATAGCTCCCATATAAACCGATCTCTCGATTTAACTTCTTGAGTCCTTATAAACCGCAATTTTTGTTATGTTATGTTTTGACTTCCAACAATCATGCAAAGTACGGTCCGAATCGGTCTATAACCTGATATAACTCCCATATAAACCGACCTCTCGATTTGACTTCTTGAGTCCTTACAACCTGCAATTTTTGTCAGATTTGGCAAAAGTTTTGCATTAAATGTTCTGTTATGTCTTTTAAACACTGTGTCAAGTACAGTCCGAATCGGTATATAACCTGATTTAGCTCCCATATAAACTGATCTCCCGATTTGACTTTTTGAGCATTTACAAACCGCAATTTTTGTCCGATTTAGCTGACATTTTGCATGTGGTGTTCCGTTATGACTTCCAACAACTGTGCTTATTACGGTCTAAATCAGTGTATAACCTGATGTATTTAGCTCCCATATAAATCCATCTCCCGATTTGACTTCTTGATCCCTTACAGACTTCAATTTTTGTTCGATTTGGCTCAAATTTTGCATGCTGTGTTCTGCTGTGACTTCCAACAACTGTGGCAAATAAGGTCCAAATTAATTTATAACCTGATATAGCTCCCATGTAAACCGGTCTCTCGATCATCCTTGTTCGGTTTCTAAAAGCCTTAATTTTTGCTGGTTTGATAGAAGTTTGGTATGTAGAATAAAATTATGCCCTTCAACTCAATTTATTTTGTATGCATTTTTAGCAGAAACCATGATAGTGGGTTCCCACGATTCGGCCCGGCCGAACTTAGCACGCTATTACTTCATTCTCTTGATTTTGGTGTTGGATTGGAATAGCCAATGCCTTTGCCCCAAAAGTGGATATCAGATTCATACCCTACTCCCAAAATCAACATTTGATCTACATATTGTTATAGTCGGTGTATATGTGTGGTGTAGGGAGAGTTTATGATGGTAGACGTCCCCGAAACAATTGGCCATAAAACAGACATCAGATTTGAGCCCCTGTTTGCCATAGTCCACAAATATGCCCGGTTTGAGGGGTAGGTAGAGTGGGGCGGCCACCCACGCACTGAGCTCTGAAAAAATAGCACCATCGTGCTCTACTCTCAAATTCCTTTTATTTGATACCCAATTGCCATTGGTTTAGGGCGAGTTTATGGGGTGAGACAACCCCCAAACATTTGGCCTGAAAATTGGATATCAAATTCATTTTCTACTATGGAATACTTATTATTCGAGTCTTCACTAGTCAAACATGGCCGGTTTGAAGGGATTTTAGGGCGCGGACATGAACTAAAAGCAGCATCGTGCTTGAGCACGATTTTGTTTAAGCCCCATAATGTCAAGCATTTGGAAAGTGGAGATCAAGATATTGAGGGCTACGGGTCTCGTTCAGATCCACACTAACTAATTTTGTTCCTGTATTGCATATCTACGTTCAAAATAATATTTCAAATTTAGCAATTGACCCAAAGACAATTTATTTGAGTCCTTTATTCTCGCGATATACATGTCCTGCTAAACGGCTAGATGGCTGGACGTGACCCAGATTCTTGAATCCTTATATCAATATTTTATTGAAACCCTACTGACATGGACCTTTCTTTTAACTCACATACTATCCCGCTCAAACTACACATCCTATTGAAGGGTATTTAGTGGGTGGGTGGTCCCGTTCCAAACTCTGTCCCAAATGGGTATATCAGATTCGTTGTCAACTCTCAAAGACCTTTCATTTTATACCCATTTTTGGTGACGTTGCCCGTTTTGGAAGCCTTTTGGGGTTGGGGAGGTGCCGTAGACACCTTGGAACGGTTAATATGTCCGTTCTGGTGGGTTTTGGGATGGGGCGTCCCCCCAGGATATTTGACCCAAAAATTTCATACCAATTTCGTGTTTTTGGGGTACCATAAAGTGGCATACCAATGTTTGGTTAAATCGGTGAACTGACCGCCGAGATCGGCAGTTCCCCTTCGCATATCAAACAAGTAAAAAGGCGTTAAGTTCGGCCGGGCCGAACTTTGGATACCCACCACCTCGGTTATATATGTAAACCACCTTTCATCAAAATTCGGTGAATATTTCATATCTTATGTTCCGATTTGGATTATATGCTAATAAACACAGTAGCTATATCTAAAAATAAACCGATATGAACCATATACGACACGGATGTCGAAAAGCCTAACATAAGCCACTGAGTCAAATTTCGGCGAAATCGGACAATAAGTGCCCCTTTTATGCGCCCAAAACCTTAAATCGAGAGATAGGTCTATATGGCAGCTATATTTAAATATGGACCGATCTGGACAAAATTGAAGAAGGACGTCGAAGAGCCTAACTAAACTCACTGTCTCAAATTTCAGCCACATCGGACAATAAATGCGTCTTTTATGGCCCCAAAACCTAAAACCTAGAAATCGGTCTATATGGCAGCTATATCCAAATCTGGACCGATCTGTGTGATATTGCAGAAGTATGTCAAGGGGCTTTACTTAACTCACTGTCCCGAATTTCGGCGACATCGGACAATAAATGAGCATTTTATGGGCCCAAAACCTTAAATCAAGAAATCGGTCTATATGGCAGTTATATTCAAATCTGAACCGATCTGGACCAAATTGAAGAAAGATGTCGAAGGGCCTAAGACAACTCACTGTCCCAAACTTCAGCAAAATTGGATAATAAATGTGGCTTTTATGGGCCTAAGACCCTAAATCGGAGGATCGGTCTATATGGCAGCTATATCCAAATCTGGACCGATTTAGGCCAAATTGACAAAGGGTGTCGAAGGGTCCAACACAACTCACTGTCCCAAAACTCATCAAAATCGGATAATAAATATGGCTTGTGTGGGCCTAAGACCCTAAATCGGAGGATCTGTATATATGGCAGCTATATCTAAATCTGGGCCGATCTAGGCCAAATTAACAAAGAACGTCGAGGGGCCTAACACAACTCACTGTCCCAAATTTCAGCAAAATCGTACAATAAATGTGGCTTTTATGGGCCTAAGACCCTAAATCGGCAGATCGGTCTATATGACAGCTATATCCAAATCTGAACCGATCTGACTCAAATTGAAAAAGCGTGTCGAAGGGCCTTGTACAACTCACTGTCCCAAATTTCAACAAAATCGGATAACAAATGTTGCTTTTACGGGCCAAAGACCCTAAATCGGCGGATCGGTCTATATGGGGGCTATATGAAGATATAGTCCGATATAGCCCATCTTCGAACTTAACCTGCTTATGAACAAAAAAAGACTCTGTGAAAAATTTCAACTCAATATCTCTATTTTTAAAGACTGTAGCGTGATTTCAACAGACAGACGGACAGACGGACGGACATGGCTAGATCGTCTTAGATTTTTACACTGATCAAGAATATATTTACTTTTACGGAAATGGCTATTTCGATGTGTTGCAAACGGAATGACAAAATGAATATACCCCCATCCTTCGGTGGTGGGTATAAAAACACCACCTGCAAATTTCAGGCAAATCGAGTAATAATGTCGTCCTCTAACTTGGAGATCAATTTATATGGCAGCTATATCAGGTTATATACCGATTTAGACCATACTTGGAACAGTTTTTGGAAGTCATACCATAACGACAAGTGCAAAATTTCAACCATAGATGATAAGAATTGAGCCCTCTAGAAGCCCAAGAAGTCTAATCAGGAGATGGGTTTACATGGCGGCTATATCATGATATGGACTGATTCAGACCATATATGACACAGTTGTTCGAAGTCAAAATAAAACACTTCATGCTAAATTTCGGCAAAATCGGATAAGAATTGCGCCCTCTAAAGGCTCCAGAAGCCAAGACTCAAGATCGGTTTATAAGCAGCTATATCAGGTCATTGACCGATTTTAACATTTCTTAGCACAATTGTTGGAAGTCATAATTAAACATGCCGTTCCAAAGGGGATAGGAATTGCGCTCTCTAGAGGCTCAAGAAGTCTAATCGGAGGATCGGTTTATATGGCGGCTATATCAGGTTATGGACTGACTTGGACCATACTCAGCACAGCCAAATCAGGAGTCAGGACCCAAGATCGGTTTATATGGCACCTATATCCAAACGTGGACCGATATGGCCCATTTACAATCCTAACCGACCTACACTAATAAGAAGTATTATTAGTGCAAAATATCAAGTGCCTAGCTTAACTTCTTCGAAAGTAAGCATGCTTTCGACAGACAGAGGGAGGGACAGACGAACGGACATGTCTGGATCGACTTAAAATGTCATGACGACCTAGGATTTATATATACTTTATGGGGTTTTAGACGCATATTTCGAAGTGTTACACTATTACTACACTGATTACTGTATCATTGTTTAATTTTGTCCAGATTAGTCCAGATTTGGTTATGGGTGTCATATAGAACGATTTCTCGATTAAAAATCTTGACCCTATAAAAAGCGCATTTATTACCCGATTTCCTTGAAATTTGACGGGAGAGATTTGAATCTCTTTTCGAGATTCCGCGTGCTATATGGTTCAGATCGGTATATACAATATTTGGATATAGCTGCCAAAATGACCAATATTTTGTTCCGCATAATTGAACAGTGACTTATATTTATTAGACCACTCAATGTCAGTGCCGGATTTGGGTGCATAAGTTATCCAATTTTCACCGGATTGTGACGAAAGGGGGTTTACATATATACCCGAGGTGGTGAGTATCCAAAGTTCGGCCCGACCGAACTTAATGAATTTTTGCCTGTTTTATGATGTTCTCGCCAGGATAATAACCCGGGCGTTCAGCGTCATAGGCAGACATGCTTACCTCTGCGCTATGGTGGCCTCCAAGCACCCAAGCACAGTTGAGAAAGCAGTAGCCCCACTCTTTCTTAGAGCGCTGGGTATTTGCAATGTGAACGAATCTTTCTCAGCTGCTGTTTTCAAAGTACCTTCAGAGTTTCCTTTCCCATCTCCAGCCAGCGCATATCTAAAACCCAATACAAACATATGACCTACTCACACAGGGCTTGTCGGCTCCCGTCTTAGCTTAGGACAAGATCGATATAAAATGTCATGATGATCAACAATATATGAAATAGGTTCTTAGACCAATATTTCTAGGTATTACAAGCAGAATGACGAAAATAGTATACCTCCCATCTTATATGTGGTGGGTATAAAAAGAAACAGCTTAAAAACTTGGTTCTGCAATTTGACCCACACCTCCCACATTACAAGGGCAGAGAAGCTGAAAGACGAAGAAACGCTTTGCATTTTCATTCTAAGGCCACCTCTTAAACTCTAGAACATGAATTTCAAAATAAACTTATCTCTGCACGCAAATGTTAAATGTTTGAATAATTGCATGCACGTCCGTGTGCATATCAGATCTGGAAATGCAAAAAAAAAAATGAAAAAATCAAAAATCCTTTAATGCATGTTTGCATTACTCTTGTGCTTCGCATCGATACCATTCATCAATCTAATGAAGCAGCACTCGAATGTAGCTCACACGTTGGACTGGACAAATATATCGTAGCGCTTGAGCCACCCTCCCTTAGCATTAACTTAAAAACTTCAGATATCCAGTAAGAGCTAAAACTTCTTGGCAAGAATTGATACTTGTGCTAAATACTTAACGTTGTGGCCCAGTGCATTTGCCACACCCTAACAGTTGGCATTGTGAACAATTGCAGGGAAGGCAGTGTCAGTGGCAAGTTAAGAATTCAAATGCACAGGGCACAGCAACTTTCCAACTTACCAACTACCTACCTGGTGACTGGTGCCTGGGTCAGGTGCATGAATTCGCTTTTGTGGTCTATTTTGATTCTAGTTTAAATGAGGGTTTTTGGAAGCCATTTGTGAATGCTTGGTGTTCGGTTAAAGTGTTTATTCCTCCAATGTTGTGCCACTGGGGCTGGGCTTTTGGATTTACGGAATAGAACCTTTGGTTTTTTTCTTTGGGATTTTTTTGGGTGAATTTCCTTTTCCGGTCTATTCAGTGTTAGAGTGCGCTGGCAGCAGAAGAAGTGTGAAAACTTTTTGCCTGATGTGGCTTTTGCCGGTGTCCGGTAGATTTTTTGTTTGCTTGCTACTCCTGCTGCTACAGTTACTATTGTTGTTTTTATTTAAGAACTTTTGGCACATTTTTTTTTTTTTTGTTGGATGAGTGAGCGAGCATTGTGTTGGTACGTGGTTTTGTCTGCATAAAGTTGTACTCCTACGTGTTGGATTTGTTGTCAGTTGGGTTTTTCTTTCGTTTTATATTTGAGCACATTTAAAAGTATTAAATTGAGAAAGCTTTCTAACAAAAATGTTGGTGGTTAATGCAGTTTTAGGAGGTGTTAGATATTAAAGTGATGTTGGACAGGGCTTTCAGTTTAAAGTTAATGCTGTTGAACAATAAATTTTGGATTAAAACGACAGCTGGAAGGGACGGCTATAAAGAGAAGTTGGAAACAAGTAAAAGAATGTTAAGTTCGGTTGGGCCGAATCATATAAACGCTCCATTATGGATCGCATTTGTAAAGTTCTTTGCGCAGTTTCTCTTTAGAGGCAGAAACTAAAGAGGGAATAATGGGACGTCATAACAAGAAACCCCTATGGATATGCTTGGTTAAGAATTGCGACTTCTAGAAGCTCAAGAGATATGTCCGGGAGATCTGTTTATATGGGAGCTTTATCAGGTGAAGTTCATATGAGAAGGTTAGGAAAAGTTTAAGTGGCAGTCTGCCATCAGACTCACCTAGACGTTATCCTCCATTGCGATACCATAGGAGCAGGAGATGGAAAATGCCTTCCAGTTCCTACTGTTGAACCATCAAAAACGCTTTAAAAAGCCCAACAACTTGCGAATGTTGACATCCGCAAAATTAGACAGGTTCGCAAAGAAATGAGAACGTATGGCGGACGTATGGCCAGCAATAGCAAAGCGGTAGACCTCTTCAAGGCTAGATTAGGCCACATAAGTTTGGAATATTCACAACCCCCCTTTGGGACCATCTATCTTTAGATGCCCTTCGGACCTGATCCTGAAAACCTAGCTTAAATGTCACTAGAGGCATACCCACAGATTCCTTTTTCCCTGGAATGTATGGGGTAGTTCCTAGACTCACAAACTTGTCCGCCTTACAATTCCCTGGTATATCTCTATGGCCCGGCACCCAGAACAGGTGAATTTTTACCTATTCGAACATCTTGTTGAGAGATCTGCGACAGTCGGGAGCTGTTTTTGAAATACGTTCTCCAGGGATTTAATGGTTGCCTGGCTGTCTGAGAAGATATTCATGCCAATCGTCTTTATGATATGATATTTTAGCAATTCCACCACTTCTATAATCGCAAGGATCTGCACTTGATACGACCAATCGTACCAGCTCAGACAGTGTGTAACCCTGCCTAGAACATCGGGTATTGTATCAACACAGTGTCCGTAGCCGCCACATGGCCAAAGAGAAAGCTCCTTTAACCTCACAACAGTGGTCGCAGAAATTTTTCTAAGCACAATGTCCAGAGGTAGTAGGTGTAGCATTAAATTCAGTGCATTCAATTCAAATAACCCATCCTTGGGACCGTGGGTGGATTTTTGAATAGCTGGCAAACTTTCCCGTACCCGAAATTGCCACGAAATTGAACTTCAAATTAAACCTGCAAGAGACCCATTGGCAAAAGTTGGAGGTTTAGACCGCGCGTCATGCATTGGATATATACTGCAGTTGTCCGACTATAATGCTATATGTTGTAGTGGTCTGGTGGACGGCGCTTCAAACGCCCACCTTGTGATCAATAGTCAACTGGATCCAAAGGATGGCTTGTTGGTGCATGACAGCCGCACTGAGGATGACACCATCTGATGCCCTGAATTTAATGCTACATCTAATGCCTCTCGACATTGTGGCTAGACAGATTGCTGCGACCACTGCCGTGAGGCTAAGGGAGCTTTCTCTTTGTTCATGTGGCGGCTACAGACACTTTATTATATTTGATATAAAGTAAGATATTGTAGGCTGTGTGGATTGCACCCTACCTGAGCCGCTCTTTGATACAAATTACTGTACCACCATTCCTGATAGAACCGATTGGAACTACAATATCCTGATAATCCTGATAATAGAAGTTACATAGACTTCTATACGAATGGTTCCAAACTAAACGACCAGGTGAGCTTTGTGTGTACTCTAAAAATCTAGAACTAGTCATTTCGAAAACGTTACCCGATCACTGCAGTGTGTATCAAGCGGAGATCCTTGCAACTAAGGAAGTAGTGGAATGGCTAAGATTTAATGTCATAAAGACGAATGAGATAAATATCTTCTCAGGCAGCCAGGCAGCCATTAAATCCCCGGAGTACGTATTTCTGAACACAAAAAACGACATCGACTGTCGCAGATCTCTCAAAAAGATGGCTGAGCAGTTCACAAGCGGACGAGCTTGCGACTTGTACTCTTAGTTTTCAGGACCAGGCCCGAATGACAACTAATGATAGATAATTAAAAAAGAGGGGGCCGCGAGCATTCCAAAACTATGTGGCCTAATGTAGACTTGAAGAGGTCTACCGCTATGCTGCCCCTGGCTAGAACAGACGTCTCAGTCATTGTGTCTGTCATGGCAGGTCACTGTTTAATCGGAAAACATGCTTGGCAGACTGTAGGTTGCCAGTAACAACTTTTACAGAAGCTGTGAGAACATCGAAGAAGAAGAGACTGTAGAACACCTTCTGTGTCTGGTCTTGCGCTGACAGTCAGAAGGAGTTCCATTTTAGGTTCTCATTTCTTTGAGAACCTGTCTGAAGCGGATGTAAACATTTGCAAGTTGTTGGGCTTTTTAAAGCGATCTAGATGGTTCAACGGTAGGAACTAATAGAAGGCATCTTCTGTTCCTGTGGTATCACAATGAACGAAAACGTCTAAGTGAGTCTTATGGCAGACAGCCACTTAAACCTAACCTAACCTAACCTAAGGGACATGTGGAGTAAAAAAATATCTGCCCTATCAAGGGATCTGGGATTTAGAAAATTTGAACTCGAGGGGTTTTTCATGATTTTAATAAAAAACATGCCTATTTTGAAGTACATATAGCACTCGTATAAGTTGACATATCTTGTTCAAATTTCATCATCTATCCATCATCTATTTCATCATCATCTATTTTGACAATCGGACCACAAATGAAGACTTGGCAGTCCGAACAATTTTTCGAAATGCCGAGGAGTGCCTGCCGAGAGGCGCCCGGATCACATGGAGCCCTGAAATTTTGCTGCCTTTTTGTTCTTCAAACGGGTCACTGCTACTTGGACCTAACCTAACCTACGCTCTTCGCCACCAAATGCAAATTTGCGCAAGAAAATTCAATAGGGAACGGGGACAACTTCCCAGCATCTAACTTTTTCTGATGGTCTTGCCAAGATTCGAAACTAGGCGTTCAGCGTCATAGGCGGACATGCTAACCTCTGCAGCTGTCTGCTATCTGGCCACCGTAGCGCATAGGTTTGCATGTCCGCCTATTTGCATTTGTACTATCCCCAACCTGTGCACACGCCCGGTAGCTTTCACCTAAGTGTCCTGTGATAACGATGAACACCACACAACTCACATTTCTAGCCTGTGTGGTGCTCAAAGTTATCACTTATCACCCTGAATATAGAAGCGACTAACTCGACTACATATTTTGATGTAGAAAAGGGTTATAGCAAGGAAATCCCGGTAGATAATCTCCTTCGTGATCCCAACTGTATTCAAATATTCGAGTGAACATGGGAACTTTTCGAATGCCCATAACACTCCAATAAATAGAGCTGATAATAAAAAGCTGTTAGCTCGGAGGTTCTACATAGTGTCAACTGCATATCACCTACTAAAATGCGAAGAACACCACTATCTATAGATAACGTCATCTGTAAATCACTTTTCAAAAGGTACTCGGACACCAAACCTGTGGCGTCAAACAGACTTGGTCCACTATATCAGAGTTTAGATTTTATCAAAATAGGTTTAAAACAGACTACATCCTTTGTAATAAGTTGTTATATACTAAAAATCACCCAAATGTTGATATCGTTACTTTAGTTAAAATTTTAAAAATTAAAAGCATACATCAAAAGCATCATTTCATGCTGCAAGTATGACTCAATCAAATTCCAAAATGTTCAAAAATCTTAAACTTGTCTGTCCAATTAGCTGTCATGCTGTCATGTATCCCTCGCGCACATTTAAAACGTCTTAAAGTCTTACTATTAACCAGTGGGAAATCTTCATAGCACAATTCGTATCATAATAAACTCTCATTTTGTTTCGTTGTACACTAATGCGTATGACTTATATCCCCCTCAGGTAGCATCACTCATACGATCCAAGTTCCTGCTGTTACTTCATGCAATAAAAATAAAGCAAAAGATTTTTAACACATGGTTGCCTATGAAGATTTACATTAACACGAAAAAAACACAAACACACACACAGAGAAAGATTTTTCATCACCACTGTGATAAACTTTTCACCATGAATTATTTCATTCAACAAACTCCAAAATGAGGTATTCTGTGAATTTATGCTACCATAATTTCTTGATAAAGAAAATATTAAGCGAATAAAAATGCCGAAAGGAATTTTTAAAAATTTGTTACAGCGCCATCAGTTTTGAGAACGAATTACAGTTTACCTCACCAGTTTAAGCTTTGTTTGCTGCTCCTTTTGTTTTGTACTCTTTTTTGTGTGGATGATATAAACTCAATGTTCTACCACCCACATGATTGCTATGATAAATTTTGTGAATATATAAAATTCTATGCATATCTTTACTAATTGACTTAATTTATAAACATTTACTCGCTTGTACGGTTGCAGGTGTGAATGCGTAGATACCATACGCATCCATATGCGGTTGTCCTGAAGTGTAATTTTTCACATCGCCATTTAAGCCGGCATATTTGTTATGTATGGATGGGGGAATACTAACTTTGTCATTCCACCCGTAGGCTAGGTAAGATTAGGTTAAGTTAGGGGAGAATGTCAAGACATAATATGTCTAGACATCCACGTTGGGCGGAATAAGGTCAATTTTTATTCTTTTTTTTAATGTTAAGATGATTTATTTAAAACAAGGGAAAGCGTGCTAAGTTTGGCCGGAACGAATCTTATATACACTCCACCATGGATCGCATTCGTCAAGTTCTTTGAATGGCTTTTGTTTAAGTTCGGACTTCCGAGTATTTCACTTTTATGTAGAACCTAGTTAATTAGGAGTTATTTCATTGGTGGTTATTGCGCATAGACGCTGAAAATTGTTTTGTGATGTTGTCGCCAGGATTCGAACCCAGGCGTTTAACATCGTAGGCAGATATGCTGACTTCTGCACTACTGTGGCCTTCATAGGTAATGAGCAGAGCCCAAAAACTCATTAAACAAATTTGCTCATGAACATTTTAGTTTACTTCCAAATACCTCTCATTTGATACCCACATTGTCCCAAATCAGTAAATATGTAAAGATTTTTGGGCTGGACCGCCTGACCGCAACTTATTCTGTTTCGCAGACCACGCGTGAGATGTGAAATGTAAAGCCATTTATATATGTTTACCTGTTGCGGCCGGTCGTGTATTTGGACTATTTTAGATATTTTTTTTTTTTTGGCTGCGATCAGGCAATTTCTTCTCATTCTCAATCCGAAAATTCAATTCTTCACATCGAAACATTGATCTGAGACCCAACAAAGTGTATATATTATTGATCGTCTGGGCATTCATAGTCGATTTAGCCATGTCCTTCCGTCTGTGTGTAGAAAGTACGCTAGCTTTCGAAGGAGTAAAGCTAGGCGCTTCAAAATTTACATTTATACTTCCTATTAGTACAGGTCAGTTGGGATTATTAATAGGCCAAATTTGTCCATCTTTTAGTATAGTTGCCATATAAACCATTATCGGATCTTGACTTCCTAAGCCGCTATCATCCGATTTGGCTGAAATTTTGCATGAAGTGTTTGGATTTGACCACAAACAACTGTGCTAAATATGTTCATAAACGGATCCTCAATTCTTGAGCCGCTAGAGGGCGCAATTCTCCTCCGATTTGGCCGGTACGATGGAAATTTTGCATGAAGTATTTAGTTCTAACTTCTAACAACTGCGCAAAGCATGGTTCAAATCGGTTCATAACTTATATATACTCCCATATAATCCGATCTCGGATCCTGACTTCGTAAACCTCCAGATGACGCAATTATTTCGATTTTACGATCAACAACTGCGCAACAAGTTGTTATAACTTAGTGATTTTTTTTGTAACACCCAATAGAAGATACACCTAATGATGAGTATACCGATCGACTCAGAATCGCTTTCTGATTCGATTTAGCTATGTCCGTTTGTCCATGTTGTTTTGTGTACAAAGTATAGGTCGCATGCTTTTTTCAACTTTGGCGCAAGCATTTTCTTGGGCCTAGAGACGAAGATTTGGATATAGCTCACGTATATATGTTTATCCGATTTGAACTAACATTGCATTATATCGTCATTTTTAAACCGATTCTCACGAAATTTTGCACGAGGAATTATCTTATGTTCCTCGACACTATTGGCGACTTACATAGAAATCGGCTCAGTTTTAAATGTAGCTCTCTTTTATATGTATTGCCCAATTTTTCCTTCAACAGCCTTTACAAGAGCATTTATCACCCTATCTTCTTAAAACCTTGCAATTCCCTTTTTTCTGCAACTTCACAAAATGTGCGGATTTTGGTCGAAATCGCTACAGATTTGAGTATAGCTTCCATATATATTCGCTTGATTTGGACTAGTATTAAAATAATTTGGTCATTTGTTAATCGGTTCACACAAAAAAAGGCGCAAAGAATTCCCATATGACTCCCGGTACTGCTGTTGAATTTTACAGAAATCGGATCAGATTAAGATATAGCTCCCATATATATGCATCACCCGATTTTCACTTTTAGATCCTTTGCCAGCGAATCAGGTAGATTTTTTCTAACTCTTTCATAATGCCTTTTTCATAATTTTTGCTACGTGTGCTTATTTCGGTTGAAATCGGTTCAGTTGTAAATATAGCTCCCATATATATTTTCGTCCGATTTTGACTAATTCTCAATAATTAAGTAATTTGTTAACCGATCCTCAGTCAACAGGATTACGACTGCACAAGTGGAGTCTTCCGAAGATAGTTGTTCTCTTCGAGAAAGGAAAATCAGCCCAAGAAAAACCCTGAATTACCGGGGAGATTCGCAATATTGGGAAAGAGGTCCACAGACTTTTTAACAGAGCACGTCGTAAAGCGGAAGTATATCGGGACGTGTATTTCACACGGCCAAGGAATACAATAAGATTACCAGAGCGGCAAAACGTGACTCCTGGAAGCTATTCTGCTACCAGGTCGATAGCGTTAATGAAGCCGCAAAGATAAAAAAGTTTCTCTCAAAAACCCATGTCCAAACTGAAACTTTAGTAGACGACGTGGGAGTGAGAGCAAAGACAACGGAGAAAATGTTGAGGTTTTTGATGAAACCCCATATTCCGCAGGATACGACGGAACTCACGGAGACGCCGGGATCTTGGAATAATGACGTTGATCGAAGGTTTATAATTACGAAATTTATGGCCAAGGAAGCCTTAAGGAGCTTTAAATCATTAAAGTCACTCGGACCTGATGAAATATTTCTGACGTTATTACAAAAGGATGCCGATTATCTGGCCCTTCATCTGGCTACTATTTTCACAGCGTGCCTAAGACTTGCATATACTCTGAAAGCCTGGCTGGAGGCAAGGATGGTATTTTACCCAAGCCCGGCAAGGCAAGTTATGCCACACCAAAGACCTACGTCCTTTCTACTCAAAACCATGGAACGCATTGTGGATACCATGATAAAGAGCAGGATGTCCAGCGAACTGCTTAAAACCAAACACCATGCCTATGTCAAGGGAAGGTCAGTTGAGACTGCCCTGCACAAGATTGTGCATAACGTAGAAAAATCCTTCGATGTCAAGACGTACACTTCTGCGGTTTGCACTGACATCGACGGGGTGTTTAATAATGTGCGGACCGACACATTGATCCAATCCTTAGACCAGTAACGGGTGGACCCGGTCCTTAGAGACTGGATAAACCATATGGATAACAGGTGGATAAATTGTGTGAACAGGTGGCACAAGGCACGCCACAGGGGAGCGTTTTATCGCCACTCCTTTGGGTGACCACCATAAATAAGCTATTACGGATGCTGACTGAGGAGGGATTTGAACCCGAACCCGTCTGCAATGAAGACGATGTTAAAATACTTCTTAGGGGTAAGGATCCGAAGCAGCTATGCCGAAGGACCGAAAGCGACTTGCATATGGCATATGAATGGGCTAGACCCAGGGGTCTCAGTGTTAACCCAGCGAAGACAGAAATACGTCAGTCCACGAGGAAGACGAAAGTAGGCCAATTTGACGCACCACGTTTCCTCAATAAAACGATTTCGATATCGACAAAGACAAATACTTAGGAGTGATCTTGGACAGGAAACTGAATTGGAAGTGTCACATTCAGGAGCGTACTGATAAGACTAACAGATGTTGGTCACTATGTAGACTGGCCGTAGGCTCGAAAAGAGACCTGTATCCATGGATAGTCCACTGGTTTTACAGAAGTGTGATTAGACCAATACTTACTTACGCCACAGTAGTTTGGTGGACTGCTTTGGAGAAAAAGTGCAACATAAGGACCATACAACAGGTTCAAAGAATACGTTGTCTTGGCATAGGCAGAGCGATGAGGACCACGCCCACTAGAGCACTGGAGACTATTCTAGATATCCGACACATTGACATACAGATTAAGTGTAAGGCTGTCACTACGGCTATCTGACTTAAGGCGATGGTAGAATGGATTAAGGATGGGAGCACCTCATACCATCGCTGTATAATCGAGGCGATGATAAGAAACCTGGAAGAAAGGGAAGAGGTTTCCGATTGGATACCTGAGAGGACACTTGAGGTCGAGTGTGAGGCACTGCTGCCAGCGGCACGGTCTAGTGTTGCCGACTGGAAGATCATTTTAAACGTATGGATCAAAGCTAGAAGATAAAGTGGGTCTGGGGTCTACATTGAGAACCCAAGGACTGAGATCGGTTTTAGACTGCCTGACCATAATACAGTCCTGTAGGTGGAGATTGGCAGTGAAGCCTAAAGAACTGCCGTCGATAAACTTGGTTAACCCGTAACCTTTCGGGTCGAAGCAGTTCGAGTTAAGGGCGTGGGCAACGAACTGTGTAACAGCGAAAGTCTGTAGGACGACGAAAATCCTATAGGGTGATCAGGATCGTGAGAAGACGAGGCTATTACTGAAAGGAATTATTAAGAGGGTCAGTCATAACGGGACACATAGGACTACTCACTTATGCAAAATCGGTTCGGAAAGTGATAGCATGTGTAGGGCATGCGGGGAAAATGATGAGACTTTGGAGCATTTCCTATGTCATTTCCCGGCTTTCATGGCTAATAGACACCGGTACTTAAGTGGGGACACGATACCAGACATGAACCAACTTAGGGGAGCGGTAAAGAAAAAAATTAAAGATTTTTTAAGTAACACGGAATTCTAATCGTAAAATTTTTTTTCGAGATTACTGTTTAGTTTTCAGAGCGCACTACAGGCCGATTACGGGCTAAGGTGTATGTCCATAGTAATATGGGGCGGATTAATGTCTGCACCCTCTTTTCTACCTAACCAAACCTAACCGATCCTCACAAAATTTGACGATCTTCTCAAAAATTAGATTAGACCAATACTTACTTACGCCACAGTAGTTTGGTGGACTGCTTTGGAGAAAAAGTGCAACATAAGGACCATACAACGGGTTCAAAGAATACGTTGTTTAGCATAGGCAGAGCGATGAGGACCACGCCCACTAGAACACTGGAGACTATTCTAGATATCCGGCACATTGACATATCCGAATCTTTTATACCCTCCACCATGGATCTCTTTAAATCAAGTTATAGTACGATTCGGACTATACATGAATGCTGAGCATTGTAGAAGTCATTGTGTAATATTTCAGTTCATTCGGATAAGAATTGCGCCTTGTAGGGGCTCAAGAAGCAAAATCGGGAGATCGGTTTATGTGGGAGCTGTATCAAGCAATTGATCGATTCAGACCACAATAGACACATATGTTGAAGGTCATGAGAAAAGCCCTTGTACAAAATTTCTTCCAAATCGGATGAGAATTTCGCCCTCTAGAGGTTCAAGAAGTCAAGATCCTAGATCGGTTTATATGGCAGCTATATCAGGTTATGTACCGATTTGCGCCATACTTAGCACAGTTATTGGAAGTCAAAACAAAAAAACTACGGGCAAAATTTCAGTAAAATTGGACGAGAATTGCACCCTCTAGAGGCGCAAGAAGACAAGACCCAAGATTGAATTATATTGCTGTCCGATTCAAGTTTAAGAGACTTAATGTTTATAGCCGAGTCTGTAAGGCGTGCAGCAGGACGACATCTCTTTGGGGACAAATTTTCATATGGCTGCTATGCCATGTAAACAAGGCACAAATGTTGCTAGCATTAAAAGTGGATTCGAACCCCGGCGTTTAGCATCATGGGTGGTTATGCTTACATCTGGACCACGTTGGCTGCACCATAAGAGTTTTTAAAATACTTAGTGCCAAAAAGACCCAAGCCAACACATTAAAATCTTGCGATCGAAATGTTGCCAACAGACCTCAAAACAAATATTTTACGGGACACTCTTATACACGTCGCTGTTGTTTTAGCTCAACGCCATTACTTTGATTGCACCAAAGCTTACAGGATAACTACAACGATGATAATGAAGATGATAATAACAAAGTGAATGAAGGAGTTGCAAGAAACATACGAGTATATGGTTACATGTGTAAGTCATTAAATTATGATATCTACGTGTATTTATGAATATTGTGCGATTTATGTGTGGCCACACATATGCGTGTGTGTGTTTTAGCCTGCAACTTATAAATTTTTATACGTATATATGGTTGCTTCGCAAAAAAAATATTATAATCATCCATAAAACGAAGATTATACAAACGAGTGGAAAAAAAGTTGTGTTAACATTGGTAAGGATAAAAAAATATATTGGCATGATGACTTTGCGAGTTGAAGAAAATAACCTTAAACTCCTTGGTTACAAAACGAAATTATATTCATGAGGTTTTTGATAAGGTCTTTAGTTGTTAAGTAATTAAAAGTCATGGTATGGTGCTAAAGTTAACTCAAATTTGATTGACTACGATAACTATTTCTTCTTTGTCCACAATTTCTGGCAAAACACTTATTCAAGTAGTCGCAAAATGTAGTAGCTACTAATACTTTAGTTGGTCATTGCAGAATACTTTAGTTGGTCATTACAGAACATTTGTTCCTCTAGCCGAACGTAGAATAGAGTTTATAACGCCTCGATCTTCTGCACTCATTCTAAAACCTCTGACACCAAGTTTCGAGGTGTCTCCCACAACTTGATCTTTCCACCGGGCTTTTGGTCGTCCCAGTTTGCGTGTACCACCGTGTTTGCCTTCAAAAGGAGCTTCTTCAGCCATTCTGACAACATGACCTAACCAACGCAGCCGTTGTATTTCGATGCGTGTAACTATGCTATCGTCGTCATACAGCTCGTGCTTCATTCGACGCCTCTATTCTCCATTAACGCCAACTGGTCCATATATTTTACGTACAAGCTATAACACAACAAGAAACAAGTAAAAGCGTGCTATGTTCGGCCGGGCCGAATCTTATATACCCTCCACCATGGATCGCATTTGTCGAGTTCTTTTCCCGGCATCTCTTCTTAGGCAAAAAAAGGATATAAGAAAAGATTTGCTCTGCTATTAGAGCGATATCAAGATATGGTCCGGTTTGGACCACAATTAAATTATATTTTGGAGACCTGTGTAAAATGTCCGCCAATTCGAATAAGAATTGCGCCCTTTGTGGGATCAAGAAGTAAAATAGACAGATCGATTTATATGGGAGCTATATCGGGCTATATACCGATTCAGACCATAATAAACACGTATGTTAATGGTCATGAGAGAATCCGTCGTACAAAATTTCAGGCAAATCGGATAATAATTTCGACCTCTAGAGGCTCAAGAAGTCAAGATCCCAGATCGGTTTATATGGCAGCTATATCAGGTTATGAACCGATTTGAACCATATTTGGCACAGTTGTTGGATATCATAACAAAATACTACGTGCCAAAATTCATTCAAATTGAATGAGAATTGCGCCCTCTAGAGGCTCAAGAAGTCAAAACCCCAGATCGGTGTATATGGCAGCTATATCAGGTTATAGACCGATTTGAACCATACTTGGCACAGTTGTTGGATGTCATAACAAAACACGTGGTGCAAAATTTCATTCCAATCGGATAAGAATTGCGAACTCTAGAGGCTCAAGAAGTCAAGACCCAAGATCGGTTTATATGGCAGCTATATCAGGTTATGGACCGATTTGAACCATACTTGGCACAGTTGTTGGATGTCATAACAAAACACGTCGTGCAAAATTTCATCCCAATCGGATAAGAATTGCGCACTCTAGAGGCTCAAGAAGTCAAGATCCAAGATCGGTTTATATGGCAGCTATATCAAAACATGGACCGATATGGCCCATTTACAATACCAACCGACCTACACTAATAAGAAGTATTTGTGCAAAATTTCAAGCGGCTAGCTTTACTCCTTCGGAAGTTAGCGTGCTTTCGACAGACAGACGGACGGACGGACAGACGGACAGACATGGCTAGATCGACATAAAATTTCACGACGATCAAGAATATATATACTTTATGGGGTCTCAGACGAATATTTCGAGTAGTTACAATCAGAATGACGAAATTAGTATACCCCCCATCTTATGGTGGAGGGTATAAAAAGGGGTTAAGTTCAGCCGGGCCGAACTTTGGATACCCACTACCTCGGGTATATATATAAATAACCTTTCATCAAAATCCGGTGTAAATTGCATACCTTATGTCCCACAGCCGTTTTATCGAAATATGTTCCGAATTGAAGAAGGACGTCCAAGAGCCTAACACAACGAACTGTCCCAAATCTCGGCGAAATCGGACACTAAATGCGCCTTTTATGGGCCCAAAACCGACAGATCGCTCTATATGGCAGCTATATTCAAATCTGGACAGATCTGGGCCAAATTGACGAAGGACGTCAAAGAGCCTAACGCAACTCACTGTCTCAAATTTCGGCAAAATCGGAAAATAAATGGGCTTTTAATGGCCCCAAAACCCTAAATCGGAGGATCGATCTATATGGCAGCTATATCCAAATCTGGAGCGATCTGGGCCAAACTAACGAAGAATGTCGAGGGGCCTAACACAACTCACTGTCCCAAATTTCGGCAAAATCGGATATTAAATGTGGCTTTTATTGGCCTAAGACCCTAAATCGGAGGATCGGTCTATATGGCAGCTATATCCAAATCTGGACCGATCTGGGCCAAACTATCGAATGATATCGGGGGGCCTAACGCAACTCACTGTTCCGAAATTCAGCAAAATCGGATAATAAATGTGGCTTTTATGGGCCTAAGACCCTAAATCGGAGGATCGGTCTATATGGCAGCTATATCCAAATCTGGACCGATCTGAGCCAAACTAACGAAGAATGTCGAGGGACCTAACACAACTCACTGTCCAAAATTTCAGCAAAATCTAACAATAAATGTGGCTTTTATTGGCCTAAGACCCTAAATCGGAGGATCGGTCTATATGGCAGCTATATCCAAATCTGGACCGATCTGGGCCAAACTAACGAAGGATGTCGGGGGGCCTAACACAACTCACTGTCCCAAATTTCAGCAAAATCGGATAATAAATATTGGCTTTTATTGGCCCAAGACCCTAAATCGGCGGATCGGTCTATATGAGATATAGATATATATCAAGATATAGTCCGATATAGCCCATCTTCGAACTTAACCTGCTTATGGACAAGAAATGAATCTGTGCAAAGTTTCAGCTCAATATCTCTATTTTTAAAGACTGTAGCGTGATTTCAACAGACAGATAGATAGACGGACGGACATGTCTAGATCGTCTTAGATTTTTACGCTGATCAAGAATATATATACTTTATAGGGTCGGAAATAGATATTTCGATGTGTTGCAAACGGAATGACAAAATGAATATACCCCCATCCTTCGGTGGTGGGTATAATAAACATAGCCAATATGTACTCTTCAAAGACAAATATATGTAAAAATCTTATAAATTAACGAATAGATTTCTCCTATGGTCGCCTTTGGGATTTCGAATGACAGACAGAGTGATATGGCTTAACTGCCTCAGAAAGTCCACTCTATTTCCATTTCGATGTAGGATTTCAATGCTGCATACTTGTCCCCCATTTAGGCTGAATGGTTAGCCTACCATAAAGGTGAGTTCACTCGGCGGCCAGTTTGTTCTGTTCCTTAAACTGTAGTTGACAATTACCAACGCTCGAATTTTCCATCACCCCAAAATCATCCCAACCCTATATAACTCTCTGGCAGTCCCTAATACATCACAACAAATAGAAATGTTTTGTTTACCACCACAACTCCATTGGGGGGGTGTCGAAATCCTAAGACAGATACACATCTTCGCTGGAAATAAAATTAATTTTCTTACTTTTTTTATGTGTAGGCGGCAACAGCCGTGTTCATCAAAATTTTGTAAATATGACTCTGTTTTTGCCAGTCATAAAAAATGTTGTAAAACACAATCGTGTTGTGTTTTTGTTTCTTTTTTTAATAAAAACTCATATCAGCAAAAGAGTTTACTTAGCGTGAAACTGATTACAGGGGAGATGTGGCAAAATTCAAAGAAAGCGCTGCCAATGAAAAACAGCAGGTACCACAAACTGTGTCAACACTTACACTGGATGCAATCTCATTAACAGCAAGAGATAAAAGTCGATTGAAAGTTGCTTCAAAACTGTTGACAGGGATGCAAGGAGAGAACGCAGTATCGCCGTGTGATTGGATTAAAATTTTGTAATGGAAACAATTTTAAACTCACATTATGCTGAGTAGGGTATCGGCGAGAATATAAAGCAAAAACTTTTAATTAAAATTCTATAAAATATTAACAGCTTTATTCACAAAACTTTATAAAATAGGCTCATTTGACAGTTCTAAAAGGAAATGTGTGATATTAAAATCCTTCTGGCAGATTTTAATGCGAAGATAGGGAAGGAAAACATTTTTGGTCCAACAGTCGGAAAGTTTAGCCTCCACGAGATAACGTCCAGTAATGGATTGAGGCTGATAGATTTCGCCGCTGCAAAAATCATGGTAGTTAATAGCACCAGATTTCAACATAAAAATATTCACAAAGCCACATGGCTGCCACCCGATCAAAACACGAGAAACCAAATTGATCACGTTGTGATAGATGGAAGGCATTCATTCAGTGTGTTAGATGTACGATCGATCCGTGGAGCGAATATAGATTCGGATCATTACCTTGTTGCAGCAAAAGTTCGCACCCGTTTGAACATGGCGAAGAAAGTACGATCTGACACTGCACGGAAGCTGGACATTGAAAAGCTGCAAACACAACAAATGGCAACGGCATACTTCACTCGACTGACCCAACTGCTTGATGAAAGTACTCCTTGTTCCGATGATTTAATGGCGCAGTGGCAAACTATGGCCCATTCCATGGAAAATGCCGCGAAATCCGTACTTGAGTACCGGAAGCTTCCTCCAAGGAACCCATGGTACGACCAAGTGTGTCGAGATGCTACTGAAGCCAAAAATGCGACACATAGAGAAACCAAATCAGTAGCAACGCGTCAGATGATGGAGAGGTATCGGGAGAAAAGGATAGAGGAGAAACGTCTATTCCGCAGAAGGAAAAAAGAAATGGAAAAACGTGAGTGTGAGCGAATTGAGATGTACAGGAGTCAGAATGAGGTCCGGAAATTCTACCAAAGAATTAAACATCAAACCGATGGCTTTGGTGCAGGCACATCCACCTGCAGAGAGAAAGAAAGTAACTGACACAGATAACATGCTGAGGATATGGAAAGACCATTTTACCCAACTGCTAGTGTCCGATGTTGGCGGCGAAGAGGATAACGCAGAACCAATCCCTGAAGATGGTATAGAATGTTGAACTCCTAGTCAGAATGAGGTCCAAGTAGTAGTAACCCGACTAAAAAACAACAAAGCAGCAGGAGCCGACGGGTTACCCGCTGAACTTTTTAAGACCAGAGGCGACACGCTGATAAGGCGTATGCATCAGCTTATCTGCACAATCTGGCTAGAAGACCGCATACCCGATGATTGGAACCTCAGCATACTATGTCCCGTACACAAGAAAGGAGAGGAGAGGAGGAACGTCTATTCCGCAGAAGGAAAAAAGAAATGGAAAGACGTGAGTGTGAGCGAATTGAGATGTACAGGAGTCAGAATGAGGTCCGGAAATTCTACCAAAGAATTAAACATCAAACCGATGGCTTTGGTGCAGGCACATCCACCTGCAGAGAGAAAGAAAGTAACTGACACAGATAACATGCTGAGGATATGGAAAGACCATTTTACCCAACTGCTAGTGTCCGATGTTGGCGGCGAAGAGGATAACGCAGAACCAATCCCTGATGATGGTATAGAATGTTAAACTCCTAGTCAGAATGAGGTCCAAGTAGCAGTAACCCGACTAAAAAACAACAAAGCAGCAGGAGCCGACGGGTTACCCGCTGAACTTTTTAAGACCGGAGGCGACACGCTGATAAGGCGTATGCATCAGCTTATCTGCACAATCTGGCTAGAAGACCGCATACCCGATGATTGGAACCTCAGCATACTATGTCCCGTACACAAGAAAGGAGCCGATACGGAATGTGCCAACTACAGAGGAATAAGTCTCCTGCCCATCGCATACCAGATACTCTAGAGCGTACTGTGTGAAAGATTAAAACCTAAAGTCAATGAGATAATTGGGCCCTATCAATGCGGCTTTAGACCAGGTAAATCCACCCCGGACCAGATATTCACACTGCGCCAAATCCAGGAAAAGACCCGAGAAGGCAAAATCATCACCTACCATATCCTTTTTGACTACAAAGCCGCTCTCGATACTCCTTTACGTTCAAAGATATTCCAAGCCATGCCTGAGTTTGGTATCCCTGCAAAATTATTTAAGACTCTGCAGGATGACACTTGCTGATACACGTTTCTCAGTAAGAATAGGAAAGAATCTCACCGAACCATTTAATACCAAACGAGGTTTCAGACAAGGAGACAGCCTATCGTGTGATCTCTTTAATATCCTGTTGGAGAAGATTATACGAGATGCAGATGTGAATAGATATGGCACACTAATCACAAGAGAACGCATGCTACTCGCCTATGCCGACGACATCGAAAGTCAGTGAAAATGGGTCTGGCAGTAAATGGAGATAAGACGAAATGGATGGTTTCAACTCCCAAAAAGCCTTGCACAACCGAACCGGTATTTGCGGGAAAGATTCTTCGCAAAATATATGGACCAGTTTGCGTTAATGGAGTATATAGGCGACGTGAACCACGAGCTGTATGACGACGATAGCATAGTTACACGCATCAAAATACAACGGCTGCGTTGGCTAGGTCATATTCTCAGAATGGATGAAGAAGCTCCAGCAAAGAAGTCTTTTGAAGGCAAACACGGTGGTACACGCAAACCGGGAAGACCAAAAGCCCGATGGAATGATCAAGTGGTGGGAGACACTTCGAAACTTGGTGTCAGAGATTTTAGAAAGAGCGCTATTCTACGTTCGGCTTGTGGAACAAATATTCTGTCATAGCCAATTAAAGTAAGTAAAGTAAGGATAAATGCAAGCAATAAACATTTTCCTACTGTCGCATTTGAGTTCAATAAATAGCTGTACAATCTCATCACCTGCGCAAGATTTCATTCGAAATTTAGCATTCAAGGTACAATTGGAAAAATCGCAGCACCCCCACCACGACGTTCGAGAAATAGAAGAGTTAAGCCATGTCTAGGAAACGCATACAATGTAAATTCCTGAATTCAAGAATATATATCTAAACTCAGTTTCATTTATATGACATATCTTTATCCCTTCTCTTTGCTTGGATAATATTCTTAGTAACGTCTTGGGATCTTTTGTCTCTACTACGGATCCAGATCATAATTGATTTTACAAAGACTATAGATTAAGGAACCAGCAGCGCGTATTAATGAAGTTGACAATATGAAAAACAAGTAAAAGCGTGCTAAGTTCGCCCGGGCCGAATCTTATATACCCTCCACCATAAATCACATTTGTCAAGTTCTTTGAATGACTTTTTAAATAGAAAAAAAAATACCAGTCATAGAAAAACACCATCTCCAAAATTTCACGCAAGTCGAGTAATAAGTCCGCCCTCCAGAGGCTCAAAAAGTCAAACTGAGAGATGGGTTTATATGGGAGCTATATCAGGTTTTATACCGATTTAGACCATACTTGGAACAGTTGTTGGAAGCCACACCAAAATGACATATGCAAAATTTCGACCATATTAGATAAGAATTGTCTAATCCACCGATTAAAGTCCAATCAGGTTATGGACTGATTTATACTATACTTGGCACAGTTGTTGGAAGTCATACGAGAACACTTCATGCAAATTTTCAGCCAAAGAAGTCAAGACCCATTGTCGGTTTATATGGCAGCTATATCAGTTTATGGACCGATTTGAAACATACTTAGCACAATTATTAAAACATACTTATACCCACCACCGAATAATAGGGGTATATTTATTTTGTTATTCCGTTTGCAATTCATCGAAATATCCATTTCCGACCCTAAAAGGATGTATATTCTTGATCGTCGTAAAAATCTAAGACTATCTAGCTATGTCCGTCCCTCTGTCTGTCTCTCTGTTGAAATCACGCTACAGTCTTTACAAATAGAGATATGAGCTGAAACTTTGCACAGATTTTTTTTTTTGTCCATAGGCAGGTTAATTTCGAAGACGGCCTATATCGGACTATATCTTGATATAACCCCCATATAGACCGATCTGCCGATTTAAGGTTAAGGCCCATAGAAGCCACATTTATTTTCCCACTTTACTCAAATTTGAGACAGTGAGCTGTGTTAGGCCAGTCGTCATCCTTCTTCAATCTTCTTCAAGAGCTGCCATAGAGACCGATCTCTCGATTTAGGGTCTTGGGCCCATAAAAGGTGCATTTATTGTCCGATTTTTGTCAAAATTTGGGATGGTGAGTATTTTTAGGTCCTTCGAAATGCTTCTTCAATTTGGCCCAGATCGGTCCAGATTTGGATATAGCTGCCATATAGACCGAATTTATTGTCCAATTTTGCCGAAATTTGGGACAGTGAGTTGTGTTAAGTTCTTCGACATCCTTCTTCAATTTTGTCCAGATTTGGATATCGCTGCCATATAAACCAATCTTTCGATTTAAGATATTGGCCCCATAAAAGGCGTATTTATTGTCCAACTTCGACATCCCTCTTCTAATTGGCCCAGATCGCTTTAGATTGGGATATAGCTGCCATAAAGACCGATCTCTCGATTTAAAATCTTGGCCCCTTTTTAAAACCACTTTTATATTCCGATTTCGCTGAAATTTCACAAAGTGACTTATGTTAAGCTTTTCGACATCCGTGTCGTATATGCTACAGATCGGTCTATATTTGACTATGGCTACCAAAAAGACCAATGTTTTGTTCTACAAAATTGAACAATGACTTGTACTTATTAGACCACACAACGTCCGTGTCGAATTTGGTCTAATTTTTCTATTTAGATTTCTATTTAGTGTATTAAAATAAAAGCAATCGCGAGTAGTCAACTCAGGCGATTTATAAACGAATCTTGTGGATGATTAATACGCAGTTCATTGCGAAGAGCTCCTAAAATCTTTACACACGCAATGGATTGTCCAATAATATCCTAGAAATGTGTTTCCCGACTCATATAGAAGAAAAAGTATGTAAAAATCCTCTAGAGGATTGTTTTATTCATCGCAAGGACGAAAGCTCTTCAAAAATTATGAAAATTCGCAGAGTAGGTATTTGAAATGCAGACTCTTCAACTATTTCAGAACAAGTATCTTTGAACCCAATAGCCTTATTTCTTCAAACATCTCTGATTAAAAATCGGAAAAAATGCAGAGTAAACGTGATGAAAAAGTACATACACCCCCATTTTTCAGTGTTGGATACAAAAAAGCAAGTAAGTATGTGTGCTATTGTTTTCTGAGTTGGCCCCTGATGTTGTTGCCGTTGCCGTGGTCTAAAATCCTCGGGGAGTTTTTAATTTGTTAAATTTTTTTATTACGCTTCTTCTTTTTATTATTTTGCAAAATCGTGATGTGATGCATTCGCCTTGTGGAGCATTGACAACAAGGGCTTGTGTTTGTATTGGGACTTGTTTGCTTGCTTGCCACCAAAACCAGCTTCGGCTTATGGCACAACTTTGGAGGCGGCCAGACCTCGCTGCTCCAGCTTCTCCCCGTTTTATGGCAGCTTAACAACGATGATAAGCAATAATAAACATAAAACATAAATTCACACAGATTACCGAAAGGAACGGCACAGAGGCGCACAAACACACCGACACTCACTCACAAACACACATGCCAATGAAGGAGCAACAAAAAATACCCGTCGATTCGTTGGTAAAATATGTTGGAAACGACAGATTTTTATGTCATTTATTTGTTGTTGAGCCATGGGATGGCATTTAATATATTCCCCATTGGCACCGGGAGCATTGTGAAGGTTTAACTTGTTTGGCTTACACGCTGAGCCCCTCCCCCTCATTTCAGGCTGTTTTGCTTAAATTGAAACATAATGGCTGGCAACAAAACAACGTAAACACGGAAGTGAAGAGGAGGTGGATGGGGATGAGGTACATGGAGTTCTTGGAACATGGCCATCTAAAAGGCATATTTAATTTTACTCCTTCAAAAAAAAGAAACGGAAAAAGGAAATATTACAAAATTTTCATTATTCCACGACCTATAGAGTTGCAATTAAATATAACTGTTTGATTTAACCACATACCACAACATGCTTACTAAGTCAATGGGGTTCCTGTCAAGTAAAAATTAAGAAATTTATTTTAGGCATATTTTCTTTGATTTATCTGCTTGGAACAAGAAAACCACTGCTGCGTGTTGAATGATAGCCACATCATAAATTTAACAAGTAAAGGTTTGCTGAGTTCGAATCTTATGTACCCTCCACCGTGGATCCCATTTGTCGAGTTCTTTTCCCGGTATCTCTTTTTAGGCAAGCAAAGGATAAAAGAAAAGAATTGCTATGCTATTGGAGAGCTATATCAAGTTATGGTCCAATTCGGACCAGAATTGAATTGAATGTTGGGGAGCATAGAGGAAGTCATTATGTAAAATTTTCAGCCAATTCAAATAAGAATTGCGCCCTCTAGCGGCACAAGAAATAAAACAGGGAATCGGTTTATATGGGAGCTGTATCAGGCTATAAACAGATTCAGACCATATTTGACACGTATGTTGAAGGTCATGGGAGAAGCCGTTGAACAAAGTTTAAGCCAAATCGGATAATAATTGCGACCACTAGAGGCTCAAGCAGTCAAGATCCCAGATCGGTTTATATGGCAGCTATATCAGGTTATGAACCGATTTGCGCCATACTCATCACAGTTTTTAGAAGTCATATCAAAACACCTCATGCAAAATTTCAGCCAATTCGGGTGAGAATTGCGCCCTCTAGCGGCTAAATAAGTCAAAATCCAAGATCGGTTTATATGGCACCTATAACAGGTTATTGACCGATTTGGACCATACTTCGCACAAATGTTGAAAATGATACCAAAACACCACGTGCAAAATTACAGCCAAATAGGAATTGCGCCTTCTAAAAGCTCAGGAAGTTAAGATCCAAGATCGGTTTATATGACAGCTATATCAGGTTATAAATCTATATCAGTTTTTGGAAGTCATATCAAAACACCTCATGCAAAATTCCAGCCAAATCGTATTAGAATTGCGCTCTCTAGAGTCTCAATAAGTTAAGATCCCAGATCGGTTCATATGGCAGCTATATCAGGTTATTGACCGATTTAAATCATATTTGGAACAGTGATTCAAAGTCATAACAAAACATGTCATGCAAAATTTCAGATAAATCGGATAAGAATTGTGCCATCTACAGGCTCAAGAAGTCAAGATTCAAGATAGGTTTATATGGCAGCTATATCAGATTTTGAACCGATTTGAAATATACTTAGACCAGTTGTTGGAAATCATAACGAAACACGTTAAGTAAAATTTCAGCTAAATCGGATGGGAATTTCGTCCTCTAAAGGATCAAGAAGTCATGACCTCAGATAGGTTTATATGACAGCTATATCAGGTTATGGACCGATTTTACAGTTGTATATCATAACAAAACACCTTATGCAAAATTTCAGCTAAATCGGATAAGAATTGCGCCATCTAGAGGCTCAAGAAATCAAGATTCCAGATAGGTTTATAAGGCAGGTATATCAAAACATGGACCGATTTGAAAGTATTTGTGCAAACTTTCAAGCGGCTAGCTTTACTCCCTCGAAAGTAAGCTTGTTTTCGACAGACGGACGAACGGATATGGCTAGATCGACTTAAATGTCATGACGATCAAGAAATTATATACATTATGGGGTCTTAGACAAATAATTCGAGGCGTTTTAAAAAACAGGATGACGAAATAAGTATACCCCTATCCTATGGTGGAGGCTATAAAAATTTGTCAGAGAATGTCCTTCGATTTCTTAGAACCATGGAGATAAAGGAGAGAACTCAGGGAGCAGCTACAGGGTCAGCATATGAGGACTAAGCTCAACACCGCAAGTGTTCAGCCACCTAAGAAAGAATAATTCCAATGTTTTCTAAACGGCGTCTGAATGCCTACCCGGCCGATACGGGATGACTATAAGCACCACACAGGCTGGAACTTTGAGCTCCGGCTTGTGTGGTGCCCATCGTTATCACGGGAAGCTTAGCTGAAAGGTACCGGGCGCGTCCACGGGTTGCGGATGGTGGAAAGCTCCCCTTTATTGCGGAGTAGCTGCAAATGCGGCCGCGGGCAGTCAGCGATTTTCGAGAGTCTCAGTGAGGTGTAAGGTGGCACTGGCTCTTAATTAAATACTGAGTGCCAATGATACTCGAGATGACAAGGCGAGTTATTGGAATAGTAAAAACGGACCCCCCCAACGTTGACGACCCACGCAAACGAAAAAAGGACCATGATTTGCGGATCTGCACCTGAAATGTCCGCACTCTTTATAGGGAAGCTGCAGTATACGCGCTGGCGGATGTATTAGAAAAGTACAAGGCAGATATTACCCCCTTACAGGAAGTGCGATGGGCTGGGAATGGCGTTACTACAACACCAAACGGTGACGAACTATGATATAGCTGCCATAACACGAGGCATGAATTTGGTTGTGGATTTGTGGTTAGTTGGAGACTGAAACACCTTGTCTCTAGCTTTACTTCGGTGGATGAGAGGCTGGCCACAATCCACATAAAAACCAAATTCTTCAACATCAGCCTTATTTGTGCCCATGCCCCGACGGAAGACAAAGATGAGCAGACCAAGGATATTTTCTACGAGCGCCTATAGAGAGAATATGACCGCTGCCCCGCCCATGATATTAAAATCGTTCTGGAAGATTTTAATGCGAAAATAGGGAAGGAAGACATTTCTGGTCCAATAGTCGGAAAGTTTTGCCTCCATGAGATAACGTCCAGTAATGGGTTGAGGCTGATAGATTTCGCCGCGGCAAAAAACATGGTAGTTAGTAGCACCAGATTTTAACATAAAAATATCCACAAAGCCACATGGCTGTCACCCGATCAAAACACGAGAAATCAAATTGATCACGTTGTGATAGATGGAAGGCATTCATTCAGCGTGAAAGATGTACGATCGATTCGTAGAGCGAATATAGACTCGGATCATTACCTTGTTGCAGCAAAGGTTCGCACCCGTTTGAACATGGTGAGGAAAGTACGATCTGACACTGCACTGACACTACCCGTATTAAGGTACCGGAAGCCTCCCCCAAGAAACCCATGGTACGACCAAGAGTGTCGAGATGCTACTAAAGCCAAGAATGCGATATTTAGAGCAACCCTGCAATCAGTAGCAACGCGCCAGATGATAGAGAGGTATCGGGAGAAAAGGAGAGAGGAGAAACGTCTATTCCGCAGAAAAAAAAAGAAATAGAAAGACGTGAGTGTGAGCGAATTGAGATGTACAGGAGTCAGAATGAAGTCCGGAAATTCTACCAAAGAATTAAACATCAAACTGATGGCTTTGGTGCAGGCACATCCTCCTGCAGAGACAAAGAAGGAAATCTGGTAACTGACACAGATATCATGCTGAGGTTATGGAAAGATCAATTTACCCAATTGGTAGTGTCCGATGTTGGCGGCGAAGAGGATACCACAGAACCAATCTCTGATGATGGTATAGAATGTTTAACTCCTAGTCAGAATGAGGTCCAAGTAGCAGTAACCCGACTAACGAACAACAAGGCAGCAGGAGTCGACGGGTTACCCGCTGAACTATTTAAGACCGGAGGCGACACGCTGATAAGGCGTATGCATCAGCTTACCTGCACAATCTGGCTAGAAGAACGCATACCCGATGATTGGAATCTCAGCATACTATGTCCCGTACACAAGAAAGAAGACAAGACGGAATGTGCCAACTACAGAGGAATAAGTCTCCTCCCCATCGCATACAAGATACTCTCGAGCGTACTGTGTGAAAGCTTAAAATCAAAAGTCAATGAGATAATTGGGCGCTGGAAAAGACCCGAGAAGGACAAATCAACACCTACCATCTCTTTGTTGACTACAAAGCCGACTTCGATACTTCTTTACGTTCAAAGATATTTCAAGCCATGTCTGAGTTTGGTGTCCCTGCAAAACTAATAAGACTCTGCAGGATGACGCAGTAAAAATAGGTACGAATCGCTCCGAACCATTTAATACCATACGAGTTTTCAGACAAGGAGACAGCCTATCGTGTGATCTTTTTAATATCATTTTGGAGAAGATTATACAAGATGCAGATGTGAATAGATATGGCACACTAATCACGAGAGAACACATGCTACTCGCCTATGCCGACGACATCGATATCATAGCTCGGTCACCGGAAGTAGTAACTGCAGCCTTTAAAAGAATCGGAAGAGAGTCAGTGAAAATGGGTCTGGCAGTAAATGGAGATAAGACGAAATGGATGGTTTCAACTCTTTAAAAAAGCCTTGCACAACCGAGCAGATAAAGAAAATGGAGAAAGTTGGGAACCACAATTTTGCGACAGTCAGTAACTTTATCTACCTGGGCACCGCCGTAACCGAAACGAATGACACCAGTTTTGAGATTAAGCGAAAAATAATACTGGCAAACAGATGCTACTTTGTACTAAGCAGGCAGTTTAGAAACAAGGCCACCTCTCGACAGACGAAGATTACACTTTTCAAGACACTGATACTACCCGTGCTGTTATATGGTTTTGAAGCATGGGTACTTGTGAAAGCAGATGAGGCAGTACTTGGAGTATTTGAGAGAAAGATTCTTCGTAAAATATATGGACCAGTTTGCGATAATGGAGAATATAGGTGACGTATGAACCACAAGCTGTATGAGCTGTATGACGACGATAGCATAGTTACACGTATCAAAATACAACGGCTGCGTTGGATAGGTCATGCATGTCGGAATGGATGAAGAAGCTCCAGCAAAGAAGTCTTTTGAAGGCAAACACGGTGGTACACGCAAACCGGGAGGACCAAAAGCCCGATGGAAAGATCAAGTGGTGGGAGACACCTCGAAACTTGATGTCAGAGATTTTAGAATGAGCGCAGAAGATCGAGGCGCTTGAAACGCTATTCTACGTTCGGCTAGTGAAACAAATATTCTGTCATAGCCAATTAAAGTAAAGTAAAACTGAAACAACGGCGCAGCGGAACTGGCCCAGTTCAGCCAGTGACATATATAAATTCGAAGACTACAAAATAAATGTTACACAAGCATAAATATTACAAGTTAATTTTTAACAAAGAAAGGGATCTACCACTTTCCTGTCGATTTTTGAGCGATTTCGCAAGTTCGACCGTAGGAACTAAAAAGCATTTTCCTTCTCTTATTACGCTGGTATCACAATGAAATGATAGCAAACATAAACTAAGCTAACTATAGACCGAATCGTTCGACAATGTGGTACAGTAATCACCTAAGCAAATCGTCGGATTAGAAATTTTGTATATACATTTCGTTTTTTATGGTTTCCAACATCCATTCAATACATGCTAAAGTGTACATTAGGTATGAGATTCGCCCTGACCATATTTTACGCCCATATTTTCTCAATCCCAAATAGGAAATCGAAAAAGGGTTGTCCACAAATCCACTAAAATGACGTTTTCTTAGGAATTTGCATTCAAGAAAAAACAAAAATTGGTTTTTCTTCAATCTTTATATGACACACTATACTCCAAAAAGTATATTCCAACGAAATTGAGTCCCCCTCTGGTTGATGAAAGAGATTGCAGCACCGAAACTCAATCTTCATTGATGTGACTGCATCTATCAAAGTAGAATGAATGGAGGCACATTCGTTGTTGCCATACATAAATTACCAAAATGGGAAGTGACCACTAAATCTCCATATTCCTTACAATGTACTCTTTGGTCAAAGCATCAAATTCCAAGCAAAAGCCACATAAATCGCTCCATAAAATTGTTTTTATATTTCATCAATTGTTATGAGGAAAAGAGCCAACAAGCAAGGCATCAATCCAAGAGAATCGGTCCACTTACAAGCAATGCATAAATGAATCATGCTCCGTTCAGGGCTATAAATATGTCGAATGCACTTGTTGAAGACTGGCCAACACTCGAGCACCCACAAGGAAGGACAAATTGCTGTATGCTCCTGCCGTGAATGCTCCTGCTGTTTGCTGCTGTCAATGAAACAAAACAAGCAAATTGTCAATAACATTGGACCATAAAAATGCATTCCCTAGAGCACTTGGCCATTTCACTCTCGAACCATTGACTTTCTTCTTTGAAAACTTATCATACCCTACGTAATATGACTTTGGTCATACGTTGGAAACAGCCAGAAAGGAAAGTGTCCGACTCATTTTCGATCCTTAAGATATATACTTGTATAATATATTCTTCAACGTTGTAGAATTCAAACAAGTAAAAGCGTATTTAGGGAACGAATCTTATATCAGTCATGCCAAAACGCCATATGCAATTTCAACCAAATTGGATAAGAATTGCACCCTCCAGATGTCCAAGAATTCTAATCGGAAGATCGGTTTATATGGGAGCTATATCCAAACATGAGCCGATATGGCCCATTTACAATACCAACTGACCTGCACTAATAAGAGGTATTTGAAATATCAAGCGCCTTTATTTAATCCTGTGAAAGCTAGCGTGCATTCGACAGGCAGACGGACGGACATGGCTAAATCGTGGCTGCGCCGAAATTCACATACCGTCCACCATGGATCGCATTTGTCATGTTCTTTGAATGACTTTTTCAAGTCTGTACCAACTATATCAAGTTATTCACCCATATGGACCGTACCATCATATCATAGCTGTTGGAAGTCATAGAAAAACACCACCTCCAAAATTTCAGCAAATCGAGTAATAATTGAGCTTTCCACAGGTTCAGAAAGTCAAATTGGGATATCGATTTATATGGCAGTTTTATAAGGTTATCAACCGATTTAGACCATACTTGGAACAGTTGTTGGAAGTCATGACAAAACGACATATGCAAAAATTGAACCAAATTGGATAAGAATTACGCCTTCTAGAAGCCCAGGAATTTAAAACGGGAGATGGTTTAAACTGCATCTATATCAGGTTATGGACTAAATTCGATCATTCTTGGTACAGTCATATCAAAAGAAAATTCGCAAAATTTCGGCCAAATCAGATAAGAATTGCGCTTTCTAGAAGCTCAAGAAATCTTATCGGGAGATCGGTTTATATAGAAGCTATATCGTGTTCTTGATTGGACCGTACTTAGCACTGTTGTTGGGAGTCATAAAAGAACACTATGTGCAAAATGTCAGCTGAATCGGTAAAAAAATATCCAAATCTTAACCGATATGGCCCATTTGCAATACCCAACGACCTGCATCAATATAAAGTATCTGTGCAAAATTTCAAACGGCTAGCTCCACGCGTTCGTCAGCTATCGTGATTTCAACAGACGATCGGACGGACATGGCTAGTTCGACTCAGAATGTCGACACGATCAAATCCCTAATTGTTTTCCATACCACCTAAGTGCCGAGGTCTGTTAGCAGCGAAAGCCGGGCAATAACATAGGAAATACTCCAGCGTCATCATCATCATCTTCCTCTCATGCCCCAGACATGACATCACTCACGATCTGTTTTTTTTTAGCCGTCCCACCGACAGTTCATCGCCCACGCCCTTAATCAAGTTTATTGACGGCAGTCCTTTTCACTCCCAAGTCGTTTGCTCTTTCTTTCCCCCTTACTCCGCTTTGGCACGGCAACCAAACGATGCGGATCAAGCCATCCTCGCGTTAACGGCACATCACCTGACGCATTCCGTGATCGCCCGGATGTCCGCCTGCAAGTCCGTATTATGGGCAGGCAGTCTAAAACTGATCTCAATCCATGGGTTCTCCCATTCTGTACTCTAGCTGTGGTCCATCTGTGCAGCATGGTCTTCCAGAAGGCAACACAAGAGTCTCGTTAATCCAAGACTGTGCAGCTGGCAGCAATGCCTCTCATTCAACCTCAACTGTCATCTCAAGTATCCGATCAGAAACCTCTTCTAATAATTACAGTCTCCACTTTAGGTTCTCATTTCTTTGAGCGGATGTGAAAATTCGTAAGTTGTTGGGCTGTTTTAAAGCGATCTGCATGGTTCAACAGTAGGAACTAGAAGGCATCTTTCTTCTTCTGTTCCTGTGGTATCACAATGGACGAAAACGTCTGAGTGAGTCTGATGGCAGATTTCCAATTAAATCTACTTGTTTCCTATCGTCTTCTCGTTTATACCTCAATAGCATGACCTGCTCCTATCCTCTATACATTCTTCTATCGGCCTTAAGTTTAATAACCGCTGTGGCTACCTCACACTTAAACTGTATGTCTTTGGGTCGAATATCTAGAAAAGTATCCAGTGAGTGGGCGTGGTCTTCATCGTTCCGCCCATGACAACATGTTTTCTGTACCTGTTGTTTTATCTTAACGTTGTACTTCTTACCCTTCGCAGCCCACCATGCCACAAAGGAGTGAGTACATATTAATCTAATCACGCTCCTGTAAAGCCAGTGGACTATAATCGGATTCAGGCCCCATTACGAGCATACGGCCTGTCTACATAGTGCCTAACATCTGTGGGCCTTCTACGCTTCTGAATGTGACAATTTCAATTCAGTTTCCTGTTCAAGATCAATCTTAAGTATTTGACCTTGTCAGATATCGAAATCATTCTTATGAGGAAACGTTGTGGGACAAATAGGCTCACCTACGTCATCCTCATGAACAGCAAGAATTCGATCTTCTCTGGATTAACATTGAGACCCCTAGGTCTTGCCCAGTCTTATGGTGGTCAGCCATAGGACCACCATAAAAAAGTAAAAGCGTGTTAAGTTTGGCCGGGCCGAATCTTTTACACCCTCCACCATGAATCGCATTTGTCGAGAACTTTTCCCGATATCTCCTTTTAGGCAAACAAAGGATAAAAGATAAGATTTGTTTTAATATTGGAGCTATATCGAGTTATAGTCCGATTCGGACCATATTTGAATTGAATGTTGGAGATCATAGTAGAAGTCATTGTGTAAAATTCGAGTAAGTATTGCTCCCTTTAGGAGCTCAAGAAAAGAGAGATGTGTCAGCCTATAGACCGATTCGGACCATATTTGACAAGTAGATTGAAAGTCATTGGAGAAGCCGTTGTACAAAATTTCAGCCAAATCGGATAATAATAACACCCTCTGGAGGCTCAAGAAGTCAAGATCCTAGATGGCCGTTATATCAGGTTACGGATCGATTTGAGCCATAAATTTGAGTCAAATCGGATAAGAATTGCGCCATCTAGTGCCTCATGAAGTCAGGATTCAAGATCGGTTTATATGGCAGCTATATCAGGTTATAGACCGATTTCATACCATACAGCACAGTTGTTGGAAGTCATAATAAAACACCGCATGCAAAATTTCAACCGAATCGGATAAGAATTGTGCTCTCTAGTGGCTCAAGAAGTCAAGATCCAAGATCGGATTATATGGCAGCTACATGAAAACATGGACCGATTTGGCCCATTTACAATCCCAACCGACCTAAACTAATAAGATGTATTTGTGCAAAATTTCAAGCGGCTAGCTTTACTCCTTCGAAATTCAGCGTGCTTTCGACAGACAGACGGACAGATGGACGGACATGGCTAGATCGACTTAAAATGTCATGCCGATCAAGAATATTTACACATCATTGGGTCTTAAACGAATATTTCGAGGAGTTACAAACAGAATAACGAAATTAGTATACCCCCATCCTATGGTGGAGGGTATAATAAACTATTACAGCATAGCCGTCTGCTATGCAGGCGATGCTACAATTCTTCTAAGGTGTAAGGATCGAAATCAGCTATGTAGAAGTGCCGAAAGGGTCTTCGAGATGAAATACGACCTAGGGGTCTGACATCCATTGACCTTCAGCACTCATCTCGAAGATGTAGCTTACATGTCACTAGAGGCAAACTAACAGCTTCAAGTTCCGCTGCAGACAGAAGTGAAAATAGCATTGGTTACCCTTCATCCCACAATTATATTTGATATATTGTTTTAAGCAGAATATATTTACCTAAGCCAAAGAGCCAGTTCGTAGAAAACAGCTTCCAGTTTGACCGGTGATACATTGTCTGATCCTGGTGACTTAAAGGAGTTGCCCATAAAAATCTAAACTTAGACAAAATGTCCTCAAGAAACCACGAAGAACGCACATCAGTGACCTCTCTCAGTGCCACGTTGTTCGTTGGCGATTTTCCCCGGAAAATGTGTATCAGAGAGACTTTTAGCTTGTTCTTGTTTCTTTTTACTGTGATGTCATTTGGCTGTCACCTTATTAAACAGATTTCTCTGCAACCTTTCTTCGGCTAAACGATTCTCTCGCCTCCATGGCGGTTTTTGTAGCAATCTGACGTAGTAAATCTTGCATATGCGAGGTGTTAGTTCATCCGATTTGTCGACCTGTATGTTTAAAAGTAGTACAGTTACGAATGCCACCGTAGTGCAGAGGTTAGTATGTCCCCCCTATGAATCCTGGCTAGCAGGGGGACTAATCAGTGTTGATTAGTTTCCCTTATAGTCCTCCCAAGAATTTGTGAGGTACTATGCCATATAAAAACTTTTGCTCAAAGAGGTGTCGCACAGTGGGAGAAAATCGAAAAAACTACTAAAAAATATGCCGTCTGAGAACGGTTACAAATATCTCTTTGAAACTCGAAATTGTTAAAGCTGAGGTGCTAACGAGATCTTATGCATAATTTTAAGGCCTTAAGTTGTCCGAGCGCCTGTTGACTGGCCCCGAAAATTGGTCGCCTCGGTATTTCGAAAAATTACTTGGACTGCCAAATCTTCATTTGTGTTCCGATTTTTAAAATTCTTTTTTGCGGGATAATGCCAAAAAAATCTTACAAAAAGTTCGCTTGAGGTGTACAATATCTCCACTGGTTTCGGGGACGCACGAGTTTTAATATTTATTTGTGAAAATTTTGGCCGAGCTTGGCTTTGTATTTTACAATTTACGAAGGCATTTGTAATTCGATTTTCATTTTTATGCATGATTTGGATTCGCGACGCCTTGTAGGGGCTCAAGAAGCAAAATCGGTAGATCAGTTTATATGGGAGCTGTATCAAGCTATAGATCGATTCAGTCCATATTGGTATGTTGAATGTCATGGGAGAAGCCGTTGTCGTTTCTGCCGAATCGGATGAGAATTGCGCCCTCTACAGGCTCAAGAAATCAAGATCCCAGATCGGTTTATAGCGGCTCAAGGAGTCAAGATCCAAGATCGGTTTATATGACAGCTATGCCACGTTATGAACCGATTTGAACCATACTTAGTACAGTTGTTGGAAGCGATACCAAAACACCACGTTCAACATTTGAATCAAATCGGGGCAGAATTTATTTTTGGTTTTTTAAAGTTATTTTTATCTGCAATATTCAAAATAATTTACTAAGATATGTTTCTTCGTTTTTTATACCCTCCACCATAGGATGGGGTGTATACTAATTTCGTCATTCTGTTTGTAACTACTCGAAATATTCATCTAAGACCCCATAAAGTATATATATTCTTGATCGTCGTGACATTTTATGTCGATTTAGCCATGTCCGTCCGTTTGTCCGTCCGTCTGTCTGTCGAAGCACGCTAGCTTCCGAAGGAGTAAAGTTAGCCGCTTGAAATTTTGCACAAATACTTCTTATTAGTGTAGATCGGTTGGTATTGTAAATGGTACTGTATCGGTCCATGTTTTGATATAAATGCCATATCAACCGATCTTGGGTCTTGACTTCTTGAGCCTCTACAGTGCGCAATTCTTATCCAATTGGGATGAAATTTTGAACGACGTGTTCTGTTATGCTATCCAACAACTGTGCCAAGTATGGTTCAAATCAGTCCATAACCTGATATAGCTGCCATATAAACCGATCTTGGGTCTTGACTTCTTGAGCCTCTAGAGCAATTCTTATCCGATTGGAATGAAATTTTGCACGTAGTATTTTGTTATGATATCCAACAACTGTACCAAGCTGCCATATCAACCGATCTTGGGTCTTGAGTTCTTGAGCCTCTAGAGTGCGCAATTCTTATCCAATTGGGATGAAATTTTGAACTATGTGTTCTGTTATGATATCCAACAACTGTGCCAAGTATAGTGCAAATCGGTTCATAACCTGATATAGCTGTCATATAAACCGATCTTGGGTCTTGACTTCTTGGGCCTCTAGAGGGCGCAATTCCTATCCGATTTGAATGAAATTTTGCAGGACGTATTTTATTCTTACTTTCAACAACCGTGTCAAATAAGGTTCAAATCGGTTTATAACCTGATAAAGCTGCCATATAAACCCATCTGGGATCTTGAATTCTTGAGCCTCTAGAGGTCGCAATTATTATCCGATTTGCCTGAAATTATGTACGACGGATCCTCTAATGACCATCAACATATGTGTTTATTATGGTCTGAATCGGTGTATAGCCTGATTCAGCTCCCATATAAATCGATCTCTCTATTTAACTTCCTGAACCCCCAAAGGGCGCAATTCTTATTCGAACTGGCTGACATTTTACACAGGTCTCCATCATATAATTAAATTGTGGTCCAAACCGGACCATATCTTGATATCGCTCTCATAGCAGAGCAAATCTTTTCTTATATCCTTTTTTTTCCTAAGAAGAGATGCCGGGAACAGAACTCGACAAATGCGATCCATGGTGGAGGGTATATAAGATTCGGCCCGGCCGAACTTAGCACGCTTTTACTTGTTTTTCTTAGAATTTTTTCAGTTTGAATTTTCGTTTTCAGAAAAATTCAATTTTCCCCCTATTTTTGGAATGAATGTCAGAGGCACGAATGTGCAAAGTGTATTATGTGTAATGACAGCAAATTCGGGAAAAACTGCAACTTTCTGATACAGATTGAAAAAGTTCTGATACAGATTAAAAAAGTCGCAAACACCTCAGCTCAAACCATTTCATATCTCTATGGTCCCTTATCATTGAGCCTAAAAACTTAAATCGGACTGCACTCATTGATACGTGAGATGGAATATTCGTAGGCAAACTTTTAGAGTTGCGGTATACTCAGTAGTGTAGGGACCTATATAGTCGGTGGTTGCTCCTCTCTTGATTTTGTTTGTTGTGCTTATAATATGTTCTAGCTCTTGAGATGCAATGTGTACTGGCACTCTCGAAGCTGCTGGCAGCGTAAAATCAACAGAAACGAATACTGCACAGCACTCAGTTTCATTGTTGACCCTCTTGACATTTCGCCAGAATCATTGGCTTTATAAAATATTTAATGACGTTTTACTAGCGACAAGATTTAAATTCTCTAAATTTATATAGCCCAACCAAATAGCCATAAACACGATGTTATCACAGAACAAATTGCATAGCAAAAAAAAAAGAATGCTAATTTCATTCAAAGCCAGTGTTGCTGTTAAATATGTATGAAGTGACAGCTTAGTTTTTTGTGACCATTTATTGTTTACCTGTCCCTTAGGCTGTGTCCTTGCAATAGCCACTAATTAGCCTGTTACAAATACTAATTCGATTGATATTCCCTAAATTGCATTAATTTAATCCCCTGATTAGCCATAATTTTTCAAATTGTTGTCGTGGTTTAAACTGCATTTTCCAAATGGATATCGTTTTTTTTTTTTTAATTAATGATGCCAAAAGTAATTATGGTAGATGTTTTTTCTGTTGTTGTTTTGTAATGTAAAGCCTCGGTAATCTACTCGCAAATAAATCACCATTTTAATTCTGCCAGAGAAAATATTTGTTGAAATTGCTGTGTTTATGTTTTGGTCATGCGACAACATGGCCATTGGTAATTCGGGGATGTGTAGGGTTGCTAAGATAAAAGAATAGTGAAAATGTTTCGGCTACAAGGGAAAATGTGATCTTTACTTAAGCCTTCAAAAACAAAAACAGTGGGACAATGCTTTATATTAAAACGTCCGCAACGTTAGTTAAAGTTTAAGTGGCAATCTTCCGTCAGACACACTTAGATGTTTACATCCTATATCCAGGAGAAGGATGATGTCTTCTAGTTCTTACTGCTGAACAATCTCGGATGAACTTGTGAATGTTTACATCCACCACCTCAGATAAGTTCTCAGAGAAATGATAACCTAATGTGGAACCATTTCTGATGGCCAGTACGGGACATGCACACACAGCAGATGTGATATGGCCTCTTTATCAACGTCGTCACAGCTTCTGCAGAAATCTTCTGATCAGACAGTTAGCTGTCTTGACACAAAGTGGTAGACCTCTTCAAGTCTAGAATGGGCCACATAATTTTGGAGTGTTCACAACCCACACATTGTGATCAACCGTGTTTCGTTACCCTTCGGGTCTCATCCTGAAAACTTAGCTTACATGTCACTAGAGGCATACCCACAGATTCCAGTTGCGCTGGAATGTGTATGGTGGTCCTAGTCTCGCAAGCTCGTCTTCTATACAATTCCCTGGGATATCTCTGTTGTCCCGCATCCAGAACAAGTTAATTTTGAACTGTTCAGCCATCTCGTTGAGAGATCTCTGTGAGAGTTGAAGAAGGTTTTTGAAATCAGAAATGTGATCCCTAAGGATTCAATTACTGCCTGGATGTCTGAGAAGATATTTGTGCCTCGTTATGACATTATATTAGGGTGATAAGTTCGCTTTTTAAAAACAGATTCGGAAAAAATTACGGCTTGTAATGACTCAAGAAAACAAATCGGGAGGTCGGTTTATATGAGAGCTATATCAGGTTATAGAACGATTTGGACCGTATTCGGCACAATTGTTGGAAGTCGTAACAGAACACTAACTGCAAAATTTAAGCCAAATCGGACAAAAACTGCGGCTTCCAGGGGCTCAAGAAGTCAAATCGGGAAATCAAATATGCTGAACAGATATGGCCCATTCCCAAACGACCTACCTCATTGTAGTATCCGTTCGTATTCTGTTCTACGCGTTCGTCCGCTTTCGTGATTTCGACAGACGGACGGACGGACATGGCTAGATCGACTCAAAATGTCGAGACGACCAAGAATATATATACTTTATGGGATCTTAGACAATTATTTCGAGGTGTTACAAACAGAATGACTAGACTGGTGTACCCCCATCCTATGGTAATGGGTATAAAAAAATGTGACGAAGAAAATGCAAACATGTTCCGTAGATATGTCGTCCAATAGAATGCGGCATATTTCCCTGCCAATTAATAAGAAATTTTGTGCGAATGAACTTAGAGAAATGTCCATCAATATTATTTCTTTAATTCTTTAATAAAAATAGGTTAGGGTAGTTAAAGTTGAAAAGAGGGTACGGATGTTAATCCGCCCCATGCCACTATGGACATACACTTAAGCCAATAATCGGCTTGCTGTGCGCTGTAAATACTGAAAAAAAGGGTAACCCCAAAAAAGAAAATCTACAATAATTTAGGAATTCCGTGCTACTTTCAAAATCCTTAATAGTTTTCCATGCCAACTTGGTGCATGGAGCGGATTAATATCAACCCCCTTTTTTCGGCGTAACTTAACCTACTCGAATCAGCAACACAGCATCGCCCGCATATGTGAATTATTTTGTGCCATCGCTGTTCAGATAGAACTTCTTTTATCTAAAAGTTCCATAGAATAGGAGGGACTACATCTTCTTTAGGTTTCGACCATTAAGGATTTCCGCTTGTCTACCAACTTTTTTCTAGATACTCTCCCAAGTTAGCATGGTATTTGTGCAGCACATCATTCTGCATTCCTTCATCGCGATCATAAAAAAATATTCAACAAGGCCGCCATGTCGCCTTCTGCTGCTATAAAACTTTGACATTCTGTAGTTGGTAAAAAAAGCCGACCTAAACCTCCCTTCATGCCATCGATATGAAAAATCATGCCAGAGATGCCCAGAAAATCCATTCTATCCATTAAAGGAAATTTTAATGGAGGCCATCGCAGCTTGAGTTTAGCAAGTCCTTCTATGACGATGGTCGCCTACGTTCGACTCCTGGCGAGAACTTCAGAAAAAAATGTTTTCAGGGGTGATTACCCCCTCCTAATGCTGGCAACATTTTGGAGGTACTATGCCATGTGAAAACATCTCCCCAAAGAGGTGTCGCGCTGCGCTACACTATTTGGACTCGGCTATAAAAAGGAGGTCTCTTATCATTGGGCTTAAACTTGAATCGGACAGCACTTATTGATTTGTGAGAAGTTTGCCCCTGTTCCATAAAGGAAAATACATGGGCAAATTTGCATTCAAGGGACTTTTAAATAATTTACAGAAAGACTTGGTCCAGCTGATCTATAAACTTTCAAAGCCATTTAGATTATTTCTTGCATGTGAGACAAATACTGTCCAGATCAATTTATATGACATCTTGGAAGTTTCCTGAAGGTGAAAATGGAGTTTTATAAAGGTGGGACACTGAAACTTTGCCCCAAATTTTGATATAAGATTGGTTTTCATTTGAGTCCCATATATTTAGTATCGATCGATCTATAAGTCGATTTGTTGAGTTTTCGGGGTGGAGCGGTCTTTATTAAACCCCCCAAAAGATGTGACAAAATAGTTATACTATCCATTCTATTTTACTGGCTATTCAAACTGGTGTAGCATGCTTAAAGACTCATTTATCCTGAACTTTATTTAGGACCAAAGCTATTACTACACCATTTTCAATAGAAACTGCATTTCTAAATCAGAAATTCAATTTGAAATTCAGAATATTTCATTTGAAATTCGAAACTTTTCAATTGAAATTCAGAACAATGTAATATCTAAACAAGTGCTAAGTTCGGCCCGGCCGAATCTTACATACCCTCTACCATGGATCACATTTGTCGAGTTCTTTTCCCGGCATCTCTTCTTAGGCAAAAATGGATATAAGGAAAGATTTGCTCTGCTATTAGTGCGACATCAAGATAAGGTCCGGTTTGGACCACAATTAAATTATATGTTGGAGACCTGTGTAAAATGTCAGCCAATTCGAATAAGAATTGCGCCCTTTGGGGGCTCAAGAAGTAAAATAGAGAGATCGATTTATATGGGAGCTGTATCAGGCTATGGTCATGAGAGGATCCGTCGTACAAAGTTTTCAGGAAAATCGGATAATAATTGCGACCTCTAGAGGCTCAAGAAGTCAAGTCCCCTGACCTGTTTATATGACTGCTATACACGTCGTGCAAAATTTCATTCCAATCGGATAAGAGGCTCAAGAAGTCAAGTCCCAAGATCGGTTTATATGGCAGCTATATCAAAACATTAACCGATATGGCCCATTTACAATACCAACCGACCTACACTAATAAGAAGTATTTGTGCAAAATTTCAAGCGGCTGGCTTTATTCTTTCGGTATTTAGTGCTTTCGACAGACAGACGGACGGACATGGCTAGATCGACATAAAATGTCGCGACGATCAAGAATATAAAGGGTAATTTTTTTGAACCGAACACTGATTTTGGTAATAAAATTCAATGATTTGCAAGCGTTGCTCGTTAGTAAGTCTATTCATGATGAAATGTCAAAGCATACTGAGCATCTTTCTCTTTGACACCATGTCTGAAATCCCACGTGATCTGTCAAATACTAATGCATGAAAATCCTAACCTCAAAAAAATCACCCTTTATATACTTTATGGGGTCTCAGACGAATATTTCGAGTAGTTACAAACAGAATGACGATATTAGTATACCCCCCATCCTATGGCGGAGGGTATAATAAAGATACCAGCAATAATAACAAAGATACGAATAATAAAGTTTTGCTATAAGAAATGAGAAAGAAGCAAATAGCCAAAGCCCAAAAGGTATATCTTGCAGGGATAGGGCTTCTTCCTGGAATGTTGATAAATGTTGGATGGCGCGCCTGCAGTCTTCAACACTTATAGTTAACACAGCTTCGTCTATGACTGACTCTAAATATTGCAGACGCCGCTGTCCAATATTTGAAGTATGCATGTGACATTTGACATAGGTTTTAATTTTACTCCATATTATTTCAATAGGGTTCATTTGCGGTGAATATGGAGCCAAGTTTAAAAGAGATACAGGAGACTGTGAGACAAGAGACAATACTTGCAACCCATTGTGGCATTTAGCGTTGTCAACAACTAAAACAAGTTCTGACGACTTGATCGCCATGTCCACACACCTTGAGAAAACCAACTGGACCAATCTTATGCATCAGTTCTTTTGAAGGTCCCACGCCGTCTATGCATTTTTATGACGCCACACATCCCTATTGCTCCAATAAAATGGATATTTGGTCTTCTTGGAGTTGGTAGAGTCTGCACAGTCCTAGTACCCACACGGGACCACTCGTAGTTTCTTCTGCAGAATAGGTTGAAATTTGTTTCGACCATATAGACCACTTGCTTCGCCTCATGAATAAATCCGTTAGGTATTTGCACAAATTCAGACCTCTTTTGTTTGTTTATCAGAGAATTCATTGACTCCGGTTGGTGGTGCGTTCTAAGTTGATCTAGCCATGTCCGTCCAACCGTCTTTCGAAATTACGATAGCGGTCGAACGCGTAAAGATAGCCACTTGAAATTTTGTACAGATACTTAATATTGATGTAGGTCGTTGGGGATTGCAAATGGGCCATATCGGTTCAGATATAGATTGGGCCCTTACAAGCCGCAATGTTTGTCCCATTTGGCTGAAATTTTGCATGTAGTGTTCTGTTCAACATCTATGCTTAGAAAGGTCCAAATCGATGTATAACCTAATATAGCTCCCATATAAACCGTTCTCCGGATTTGACTTCTTGACCGCCAGGAAGCCAAATTTTTGTCCGATTTGGCAGAAATTTCGCATACGGTGTTCTGCTACGACTTCCAACAACAATGCCAAATACTGTCCAAATCAGTCTATAACCTGATATAACTCCAATGTAAACCGGTCTCTCGATCATCCTTGTTCGGTTCCTAGAAGCTTTAATTTTTGGTGGTTTGTCAGAAGTTTGGTATGTTGAATAAAATTATGTCCTTCATCAACATTTTTTTTTTTATAAATTTTTGAAAGAATCCATTTTGGTGGATTCCAAAGCTTCCCGGCCGAACTTAGTACGCTTTTACTTGTTAATATTTAAAATGAGCCAATATATTCAGTAATGAATTTTGGCGGGTTCCGCTTCGATCCACTTCAGTATTTCTACAACTTCCTGATCCAATCGAATATGTGGCTTTTGAAATGAATTTCAAATAAAATATCTGAAATAGAATATCTGAATTACAAATGGAATTTCAGAATTTCAATTGGTATTTTCTGAATTTCAATTGAAAATGGTGTAGTACTGCAAGATCAACTTTGCTATAGGCTTGTCCTTGAATATGTTTTATTTTGGCCAGGGGGGTCACTCTGGCGCAGAGGTAAGAATGTCCGCCTATGGCGCCAAACGCCTGGGTTCAAAGTCCGGCGTGAACATCAAAAATTTTTCAGTGGTGGTCATCCCCTTACTAATGCTGGCAACATGTGTGAGGTATCCTGCCGTGTTAAAGCTTCTCTACTAAGTGGTGACACTCTGCGGTACGCCGTTCTGAATCGGCATAAAAAGGAGATTCCTTATTTTAATCTTTAATCGAACTCCACTCTTTGATATGAGAGAAGTATCCCCTGTTGCTTAATGGAATGTTCAGGGGAAATTTAGTAGTATTCGAATGTATTATGTTGATTCCCCAGATTTAGTTGCGTCTACGATTAATTGAAGATGGTCACTCTGCCACTCACTTTGACGCCTCTAATGTTTATAATAATTCCATAATACAACATTCAATTAATTTAGTTCTCGTAAATGTAAACTGAAATATAATTTACTGATTGCTCTAAGTGGATATGGAAATAGATGCATTAAAGATATATATATATACATACATACACATGTAATCGAATACTAGTAACAGATACAAGTTTACACACCCACACTCACACACACCCAAGTTAATCTAATATGCATGATTCTATGCACATTTACGTATATAAATTAATTGTGTTTTGGATAATTTGCATAATTGGAAATTGATAAAAATCCATCGCACACTCAAACACACACGCACGCAGGCAAACTCTTACACATGCATAATCACTCACACATTTGAATAATTTAAAACTATTGGGCAAATTTAAATGGTAAATTTAACATTGTCTTCATTTTTGTCCCATATGGATGGCTTTATTTGATTTTGGTCACATCCGTCGGAAACCTCATCGGTGTTCATGCAATTGTAAATTGAAACACATTCTGCTGAAAACTCAATCAAGGTCGGCCAGTTTGTGGTCCATACTTCCCGTATGGGCAAGTATCTTATGGAAATATCAAATCCAACCACACTCAAAGCCATCTGCATATTACGCTACAATGGGTTATGGCCAATGTGGGGAGCCAAATTCTTTGCATGACATTTCAAAATTCAAAATTACATGCTTATAATGTTTGTTCCATAGAAATGCACGCAAGTGCTTAAACCACATTCAAGTAAAATCAATTTTACCACCAATACAAATATGCTGTGCGAGGGGGGATAATATGGAAGGAACTGCACTAATAAGCAGGCACAACATAAATCTGTGGTTTCCACCAGTTCGTTCTAGATGTTCCATCATATCAAGTTCTCCATTGAAGTGCAATTAAATAATCAAATCAATGAAAATATGAAAAATTTAAAAAATTTTAATTATGTGGAGGTATAGTGTGGGAAGAGAAAATAAACAAGTAGAAAAGTGATTGGTTCGGCCGGCCCGAATATCGTGTACCCACCCCAATTAATTCTGCTAAAAATTTGCACATATTAACTTTATGTATATCTGGATTAGTATTATACATAAAGTCAAATAGCGAGAACGATTTGTATGGGGGCTATATCTTCTATTATATAGAAACTTGCCCGCTCCGCTGCGCCGTCTTTCACTCTCTTCTTTTATCAGAGCCCTATACGGCCACGTTAGGAAATAAGTCCTGTTTGGGGGTGCTGGTACGGCCTTTCAGATATTTCGCGCCAATATTGATATTATATTGGTGCTCTTCTCCCAAATGTCTTTTATTAGAGCCTTATATGCTATGTTAGTTTGTTTGTCTGTATAGGCTCAAAAACAGCTGAACCGATTTTCATAAAATTTTGACAGATGGTAGAGTTTGGGCCGAAGGGGGGCGGACCCTCCCCCGTACCCCAATTTTCAAAAACGCCAGATCTCGGAGATTGGTTCACCGATTTAATTGCAATTTTGTATGCCACCTTATGGTAAGCAAGCAATTGGTATAAAATTTTGGGGTCAAATAACCTGGGGGGACGCCCCATCCCAAAACTCACCCGGACGGACATGTTTACCGATTGGGACAATATGGGTATCAAATGAGAGGTATTTAAGAGTAGAGTGCGAACTTGGTATACAAATTTCGCCCAAAGTGTTCGACGAGGGTCCCACACCCCCAAAAAACCCCCCAACAGGATTCTTTCCCAGCTCTGTAGTAGAGTACAAATCTGACATAAAAATGTATTCCTTGGTGTCTGAGGGGCCTCCCCACCCCCCAAAAACCCCACATATCAATGAGTGCAGTCCGATTCAAGTTTAAGCTAACTGACAAGGGACCTCTTTTTTATAGCCGAGTCCGAACGGCGTGCCGCAGTGCGATACTTCTGTGAGGAGCAGAGGAGTTTTAAATGGCATAGTACCTCATAAATGTTGCCAGCATTGGGAGGGGAAAACTATCGCTGAAAATTTTTTCTGATGGTCTCGCCAGGATTCGAACCCAGGCGTTCAGCCTCATAGGCGGACATGCTAACCTCTTCGCTACGGTGGCCTCCATTATGAACATTATTCTGCTAAAAAGTTTGAATCCTGACAGGGTGACATCCCTGCATCATTCCCATAATGACAGCTATTGCTTCTACTTCGGCGTCCGAGCGTCCGGCAACCATGTTGAGATTTCCACATCGCCACACGTGTCTGGCAACCGTAGATCCCTAACGCTTAACTTAAAAAACCTGAGTCCACTGTGTTAGTCCTACAAAGAGATGAAATAAAAGAGATAGAGAATCGAAAGTAGGGATAAAGTACTTTGAAACAGGTTTGCCATTTTGGGCTTGTCTATCAAATTTGGTAGGTTTTACCTTAAATTTTTAGAGTGTGGTCGGATGGACGGCTCATTTCGATTTTGGTAAATTTTTAGCGAAATTATATTTTTATACCACAACAGGACTGTATTATGTTAGCTCATTGACATACCATATGTGCCGTATTATGGTATGTCAATGAGCCAACATAATACAGTCTGCAGACGGAGATTCAGGCGATCAAGGACTGCGTGAGGTGGTATGATGTTAACGCTAGGACATCGAGTGTGAACATCTTTATGGACAGTAAACTGGCCATCATGGTAATAACAACTAGGCCGTAAATAAAGAACATTCATGGAGTGTAAGAAAGAGATTAACTCCTTCTCTGAGGATGGCACAATCCGCATCGTTTGGGTGTCGGATCATAGCGGAGTAAGGGGGAATGAAAGAGCAGACGATTTGGCAGTGAATACCCGAGGACTGACGTCAATAAACTTGGTTAACCCGAAGTCTTTCGAGTCGACGCAGTCCGAATTAAGGGCGTGATTGACGAACGAAGAGCGAAACGGTCGATGGGACGGCGAAATTCCTATGTGGAGATTTGGATCGTCAGAAAACGAGGCTATTACTGAAAGGAAATAAGAAGGAGGTCAGTATAGCTATTGGTGCTTATGCAAAATCGGTGCGCAAGTGATAGCATGTGTAGGGCATGCGGGAAAAATGATGAGACGTTGAAGCATTTCTTATGTCATTGACTGGTATTCGCTGCTAACAGACACCGGCACTTAGGTGGGAACACTATACCAGACATGAACCAACTTAGGGACGTGACATGGAAAACAATTGAGGATTTTGTAAGTAGCATTAAATGCCTAACTTAGACTTTCTTTTTCGAGGTTACTTCTTAGTATTAGATTTTCTTGCTATTGGAGAGCTAGCAGTGAATTGAATGTTGGAGACCATAGCAGAAGTCATTGTGTAAAATTTCAGCCAATTCGAATAAGAATTGGGTCCTTTAGGGGCTCAAGAAATAAAATAGGGAGATCGTATGTATTAGGCTTAAGACCGACTCAGACCATATTTGACACATATATTGAAGGCCATGGGAGAAGCATTGGTTCGAAAAGTCGAAATCCCAGACGGGTTGAATGACAGCTATATCACGCTATAGACCGATTTTAACCATACTTAGCACAAATGTTGAAAGTAATAACGAAACACGTCATGCCAAATTTCAGTTAAATCGGATAGGAATTGCGCCCTCCAGAGGCTCTTAATTACTTTACTTTAATTGGCTACGACAGAATATTTGTTCCACTAGCCGAACGTAGCATAGTATTCCAAGCGCTTCGATCTTCTGCGCTCATTCTAAAATCTCTGACACCAAGTTTGGAGGAGTCTCCCACAACTTGATCTTTTCATCGGGCTTTTGGTCTTCCCGGTTTGCGTGTACCACCGTGTTTGCCTTCAAAAGACTTCTTTGCTGGAGCTTCTGACAACATGACCTAGCCAACGCAGCCGTTGTATTTTGATGCGTGTAACTATGCTATCGTCGTCATACAGCTCATACCGCTCGTGGTTCATACGTCGCCTATATTCTCCGTTAACGCAAACTGGTCCATATATTTTATGAAGAATCTTTCTCTCAAATACTCCAAGCACTGCCTCATCTGCCCTCTAGAGGCTCAAGAAGTCAAAACCCCAGAACGGTTTATATGACAGTTACATCAGATTATAGACCGTGTTTGGGGTCAAACTAAGGGTTTTGCCTTTCGAAATAAAAAATCAGAGGGAGAATTAGGTTTAAAATTCAATGCTGTTGTAATGGTTTATTGTGTTTGTTGCTCATTTCATTATTTATAAGTAGTAAATCGAATTCAGTCTTTTGTTGTAGGTAAATTTAGATAGACAATTGTACATGTAGCATTAAGTAGTTAATTTCTTTTAGGATGAAGTAGCACAATTTATTCTTAGTTTAAGTGGCGAATTTTACTTTTAGTTTTGGATAGGAAATTTTAACTTTAGCTTTAAGTAGGAAAATTTAATTTTAGAGGGTAAGTAGGTTATTTCACATTTTGATTTTGGGTCTAAGGATATAGGAATTTGTTGATGGTGTGTAGAGTGGCCCGCACTTGTGTTTATTTTTGGTGTCCCGCACTTTGATGGTTTAACCATGTGTTGTGTTGATTTTGGGTCTTCTTGTGGGTTTATGTTGTATCTTAGTGTCTTCTTCACGTCTGAAAACTGAGTTTGTTAATTTTTGTTTCACTGTTTGTAATGTTCTTTTCTTTAACGATTGTTTATATGTATATATGTAAGATCACTTTTTTGCTTTTCACTTCACTTGGGTTCACTTTGAGGGGGAGAGAATACGATGCGCGGGTTTGAGATTTAAAAGCGAGACTGATCTTTTTTTGGTTGTTGCTTGTCACTTGGACCCCGCGAAAACGGTCAACTTTCCAAGCTACAAGCAACAATTCCAGGTAAACAAATATGAAGTCAAGGCGGAATCAGCGATTAAGAACTTACTTCAATGTACCGTTATGCACAGTGGGTCATGTGCATACGTGAACGCATGTCTGCACATGGGTGCACATGACTTCATGTTCAAACGTACTTTGAACATTCTCCCCCTCCAAGTGACGAAGTGACATCTTACCTTTTTAATTTTGGTTTCTTGCCTGTGAGGTGACTGGGCCGACGAACACGTATCCCCAATCTGTCTCCTGGGCGAAGACGGCTCCCAATCCGGGTTGTACAACACCACTCCTCCGGAGGTGGGCGTAGGCATCGGCCCCTACCTCTACATCGATTGGTTCGTTGCCCCTAGGGTCAGCATCTGCCAAAGAAAGGGATCTTAGGCTGCTTGTGGGGTCGGGAATGATGGGATCTGAATAGGGTCGTCGCGGCAAATCCCGGGTCACCACTGCCCGGATGGTATACATGGTCCTCCTCGACGCATGCCTTGACCGAAGTCTTATTGTTGCCAGACGGTGCCCTCTGCGCTCTCTCGTTGGTATCCCCAGGCGAGTTACTGTGGCTGCCGCGATTCGGGTGATGGTCGATGCCTGGCACAAAAGTACCCGTACCCCAGCCCAATCGTCCGGCTCCTCGGGTGCCAATTCCACCATCGCCGTGGGTACAAAAACAGTGGCCCGGCTGTAAGGTATCTCGACCGGGGGAGGGCCTTGGACGATGGGCATCTGGTTGGCTGGTTCGATTGCAAGTTGCCGTGGGTTGGCAATCTCCATTGGGGGCGGGCTGTAGCTGCCGTATGTCTTCCTAAGCTGTGGGGCTCCATGCAGCATTGTGTGATGGCGGTAGTCGCATGTTCGGCAGGCAGTGACCACGGGGCAGTCTGGGGCCAGATGGCTGCGCGCCAGACAGTTCCGACAGTAACTCCGTCTCTCAACTGTCTCGTATCTCTGATACGGTGTCATTTGCCGGAACCGCGGGCATGACCGTATGGCGTGGTCCTCCTGGCAGAGGCCACAGGCATACTGCCAAGATGCGGGGCGATACCTGGGTTCCCGTGGGTCGAAGCGAGGGCGTGTGGGTCTGGCGGGTCGTGGGGACTCTGGGCGAGGTAAATATCCGGCCATTATCTGTAACCAAAATCTCGTGAGTACCGTGTTTTGATGTGATTATGAATTGCTAGGGGTGTCTGAGAATAATTTGACAATCTTAGTTATGGGTCGACTGACTATGCCATTGGAAGTTCGAATATCTACAACTCGAGTGTTCTGATCAACACCGGGGTATGTTTTAAAAACTCGTCCTAACTTCCACTCGGTGGGATATCTCTCATCCCTGATGACAACTAAATCATTGACCTGTATGTTATCTTGCTGATACTTCCATTTGTATCTACGGTGAAGCTCATTTAAGTACTCTGACTTCCACCTCTGACAAAAGTTTTGGGATATAATCTTTAATCTCTTCCACCGATTTGCAAGCGTTATGTCCTCCTCTGAGATGTCGGGTTCTGCCGGGGTCAAAAGGGAAGAGCCTATAAGGAAGTGAGCTGGGGTCAAGGGTGCTAAATCGTTAGGGTCTTCAGAAGCTGGACTAAGGGGTCGTGAATTGAGGCAGGCCTCGATACGTGCCAATATGGTTGACAGTTCTTCGAACGTGAAGTTCATTTTGGGCATAGACTTCTTAAGGTGTATCTTGAATGATTTAACTCCTGCCTCCCACAATCCCCCCATATGGGGAGCTCCTGGAGGAATAAATTTCCACTCTAAATTCTGATGAGCATGTTGCTGAATGGCGCTGCTCTGTAAACTTTTCATAAACTCTTTCTGATCTTTCTTGAGCATTTCTGCTGCGCCTATAAAATTCTTTCCATTGTCGGAATATATCTTTTCTGGGCACCCTCTCCTTCCTATGAAACGAGCTAATGCCGCCAGAAATGATTGAGTCGATAAATCACTTGTTGCTTCTAAGTGGATGGCTTTTGTCGCAAAACAAACAAATATGCAGATATAACCCTTGGTTATTAAACACGCTCGTGCTGTTAAGCTTTTGATTCCGAAGGGTCCTGCAAAATCTACCCCTGTATTCGTAAAGGGTCTGGATAAAGTAGTACGCTCGGGTGGAAGAGATGACATAATTTGGGTCTGAGTCTTTAATCGATATAGGGTACAAACTCTGCAATTGTGTATAACTTTCTTGATCAACTGTTTCAATCTGAATATCCAAAACTCCGTACGGATGAGCCGGGTCATAAGTTGATTGCCTCCGTGCATTGAGACTTTATGAACAAATTCCACTAGAAGGAGTGCAAATCGCGAATCATATGGGATTAAGATTGGATGACGTTCGCTGTACGTCAAAGCTGGCGATTGAACTAAACGACCATTGGATCTAATTACTCCTTTTCTATCTATGAAGGGGTTGAATGGTAAAAGACTACTTCTAGGTGAAAGCCTTTTCTTTTGGGTCAAAGAACTGTATTCCTCAACGAAGTAATGTTTCTGAGTTGCCACTATAAGACGCATCTTTGTGTCTATGAGCTCTGGGCTGGTTATTTCTTGCGATGAAATTTTAAGTGAGGATCTAGTTGAACCTGTGTTACGCCAGAACCTAACTGCGTAAGACAAAACACGATATGCTCTAGCTAAAGACGAAAATCGAGTCAAAGGGTCATCAAAAGTGCCTGTTGCGAATACTTTAACTTGTTTTGCTTCAAGATTAGTGTCTGTATTAACTCGGTCTTGCGGCCACTGATCATGCGGCAATTTGAGCCACTGGGGTCCCGTCCACCATAAATTATGAGATATTAAGTCGTCAGGAGAACAGCCACGACTTGCTACATCTGCAGGATTATATTCTGAGTCAACATGTTTCCAATTCTCACCACCGACGTTCTCTAATATCTCTGAAACCCTGTTACCAACGAAAGCGCTCCATGAGCATGGTGGCTTTTGTAGCCAGGCTAGAACGATTGTAGAGTCGGTCCAGAAATGGGTCGTAAACTTTGATAATCGAAGCTTAGGCACAATGGCATTTGCTAACCTTGACAACATAACTGCACCGCATAATTCTAACCTTGGCAGAGAGATTTTCTTAACTGGGGCTACTCGGGTCTTGGCTGCTAGAAGAAAAGTGTCTACAGTTTTATCGATGTGTTCAACGCGTATATAAATTGTGGCTGCATATGCGCTTTCTGACGCGTCGCAGAATCCATGTATCTCCACAATACTAGCAGGTGTAAACCGAACCCATCTTGGTATCGATACAGTGTCTATAGAATGGCTGCCTCTCACAAAGTTATTCCAGTTCATTTGAGTCACTGGCTTCAACGAGTCATCCCATTCTACCTTATCTAGCCAAACCTGCTGCATGATTAACTTGGCTACAACAATTACTGGCGCTAACCATCCACATGGGTCGAAAAACTTTGCTATCGTTGATAATACTTCTCGCTTGGTGCTCATTTGCCTTTCTTCAACTGTAGGGGCCGTAAAAGTGAAATTATCACCTGATATATTCCAACGAATTCCTAGGGTCTTTGTCGAAGAAGCTTCGGAAATATTTAACCAATCTATTGGAAGAAGCATGTCTTCATTTAAATCCTTTAACAAACGTGTGTCATTTGACGCCCATTTTCTTAGCCTGAAACCAGCTGATTCTAATGCGGAGGCTAATTCTTTCCTAGCTGCTGTAGCTTCTTCTATGGAGTGTCCGCCCGCTAATACATCATCGACATATAAATTTTCTTTAATAATTCTTGATCCTAACGGATGAGAATCTTTCACGTCTTCTGCTAACTGGAGAAGGGTCCTAATCGCTAAAAATGGGGCGCAATTTATGCCGAAGGTAACAGTTAAGAGTTCGTAATCCTCAATTGGGTGGTTTTCTGATTTGCGAAAGAGGATCCTTTGAAATGCTGTTTGATTGGGGTCTACTAAGATCTGACGATACATCTTTGTCACGTCTGCATTGAAGACGTATTTAAAAAATCTCCAGTTCAACACTTGTACGACAAGGTCTTGCTGAAGTATGGGTCCTGTATGTAAGATATCATTAAGACTTTTCTTGTTTGATGTTGGGCTAGATGCGTTAAAAACCACTCTAAGTTTTGTGGTAACCCTATCTGGTTTGATAACTGCATGGTGAGGTAAGTAGTAGTGAGGGGTCTTGTATACGCTGTTTGGGTCTACCTTCCTCATGTGTCCTAATTCCAAATACTCTAATATGGCTGCATCATAATGTGCTTTAATATCTGGGGTCTTAGACAACTTTTTCTCCATTCTATGAAACTGTGCCAATGCGATGTTCCTAGATGAACCGATCTCTGAACAGCTTTTAAAAGGTAAAGTTACGATATATCTCCCCGCCTCATTACGTCGTGTTGTATTTTTGTAATTATTTTCGCAATAAATATCTTCTGCTGACCTCAAAACCTTTTTTGGGGTCTCTTCCACCTCCCAAAAGCGAGTGATTATCTTTTCTAATGATGATGCACTATAAAGTGTGATTTGTCTGTCGGATTTAGGGTCTTCCGTAATGGGTCCTCCTATGATCCACCCAAAAACGGTGTCCTGCGCTAAAAGTGATCCACAGGATTTCATAGTACCGCCTTTTGTGTATATAAGGGGTCCAATATCTAATCCGATTAACATGTCCACGGGTCGACTTTCAAAGAATCGAGGGTCCGCGAGACTAAGGTGTGCAAAATCTCCAAATTGATTTTGCCTTAAATCGTGTGTTGGTAAATGAGAAGGTAGGGTCTTTAAGACTGGTGCCCAAACCTCCAGCTCAAAACTAGGATTTACTCGTGAGCAAAGATTGAAGACGCAAGCTTTTGTCGATGTTTCAGAAACTGCGTCGCTTAAACCTGTGACGTGAATTAAATTCTTAACTGTTGGAAGTTGTAGTTTGTTTCTAATTTTCTCTGAAATGAAAGTTGATTGTGACCCAGGATCGATGATTGCCCTGGCATCATATCTATGTCCTCTAGATTTGATTTGAACTATTGCTGTGAACAAAAGTGTCTCTTTGGGTTGCGGAGTGGGTCTGATTTCCTGAAGTGTCAAAGTCGTTGAACAAGGTGCTTCTAAACAAGGTGTGGACTGTATATTTGGCGATACCGATGGTTGTACTAGGGTGGTTAAAGCGGCAGCACTGGTACTAGGGCGTGCGTATTCGCTAACCGGTTGAGCTAGGGTGGTAGGATCAGTAGCACTGGTGCTAGGTCGTGCTTCCTGTCTACCGGGTTGAACTAAAGTGTTGAGAGCGGCAGCACTTGTGCTGGGTCGTGCTCCGTCTCGTTGGAGTGTGCCTGTTGTAGGGTACTGGGTCTGGTTGCCTTTATGTATCAAACTGTGGTGTCGTTGACTACATTCCCTACAACTAAAACGACTTTTACACTCCCTGACTCCATGATCCGAAGAAAGGCAGTTATAGCAAAGATGACTGGTCTTAACAATGTTTATTCGATCGTTGATCGACCTTTCTAGAAATTGAGGACATTCTCGCAAAGAATGATTGGATTTACAAAGTTGACAAACCGGTTTGTTATTCTGAGCATTATAGTGTGATTGTGTGTTGTTGCTGGGTCTTGAGCCCGTGTTCTTGAAATTGGGATTTACATTTGTTTGAAAACTATTAACTCGCTTTTCCCGCTTATCGTACTCCGATCTGGGTTGATTATATCTCGAATATTGTGGCTTGATATTGCCGACTGATTCTAGGGTCTTGAATTTATGGGTCAAAAATACATCTAGTTGATTCCACGATGGAAGAGACGAACAATCTGCTAGGCTGCTTTCGAATTCTTCTAAAAATATTCTTGGTAGTTTGGTTGACACAAGATAAACTAAGATTGGGTCCCATCCCCCCGTTTCTACTTCAAGGGTCTGTAAAGTTTGGGTACAACTACCTATAGTGCGCTGTAATTTCTGGATTGTTGACGCGTTATCAACGGAAACCGAAGGTAAATTAAAAAGAGCTCGCAATTGCTCATTTACCTGCATGCGTTTATTTTCGTACCTATGAACGAGATTTCTCCACGCTATGTCGAAACCCTCATGGGTCAGTGGAACATTGGAAATTATTTCGCGGGCTTCTCCTGCTGTTTTCTGGGTTAAGTGAAACAACTTCTCGACTTTACTTAATTTTGAATTGTTAATGTAAATTGCTGAAAATAAGTCCCTAAAGGTAGGCCATTCGCGATATCCCCCTTTAAAAACATCTGTGTCACAGGGCGGCAATCTTAGAGCTGGTGAAAAATCATTAGTGTCTCGCTGTTGGGTCATCGATATTCTCTCCTGTTTTTCTTGATCTTGTTGCTCGTTAAGGGCCAAAATTTCTCCGTTAAGAGAGCTTAAACACCGTTTATAAGTTTCTAGTGCCTGTTTGTAGCTATTTCGAAGCTTAGTTTTATCTATAGGTGTCTCATCCTTTTCCGGAATGCGATCCCTACAATCTAAGTATGCCTTCTTGATTTGATCCCATAAAGAATTGAGTTCTACCCGCGTGATTTCTAACGAATGTATATTATCATCCGACTTAGCCGCGGAGTAAACGGTCTCAAAATCCACTAAATCATCCACACAGTTTACAAATCTTTCGCGTAAATTCTTATCCATTTTGTAATTGGCTTGTATATGTTTTAAATAGGGTCAAAAAACTATAAAACCAAGGAAAATTTTACAACAAAATGTCCTAAAAAAAAAACTGGTTATTTGTAGAAATCAAATCTATTTCAAAAAAACCTAATGCGAGAAAAAAAATGTGTGTCTTGATGATGGGTCAAATATCTAAGGGTCAAACCTGAAACTTTTTACAAAATTCGTAATAAATGTTTTATCTGGGTCACTAGAAAAAAAAAACAGGTTAATATTTCTGATGATATCGATTATACAATAGCCGCAAAAAATTGTAAGAAAAATTTTCCTTTCAAATCGCAATACACCAGCAATTTAATTCCGCTCGAATTAAAGTTGCAAAAAAAAAAAATTTATTTTTCTCCAAAAAAAAATTAAACTTTCACTTTTCAAAATTTGGCATACAGAACTAGATGATTCTTTACAATAATACTGCTTTGACTCGTTGGGTCAATTTGCTTTCTGTATAAAAAACAACAAAGGATTGCACAAACAACCACAGTCCTTTCCGACCGTTTCCACTTAAATTTGTGCAATAGAATGAAGTTTTAAAATTTCGAAGACAAATGAGGCCAGCACGCAATATTATTTTCGTTATTTCTCACACAAAAACAATTCTTGATAAAAAAAACTTCTTCTTTTCTAAAAGCACTTCGATTTTTCTTAGACACTTTTCCTTTTCTTTATAAAAAATTTCAACAAAAAATCTCGTGGATGTCTGTCCCGAAAATCCTACACACTGCCTTGAAAGTAGGGTCTGCTATATTGGGTCAAATTCACTTGGATCAAATTAATTTGGGTCAAAATTAATTGGGTCAAAATTTATCAGACAACCGAATTAGCGATTCATAATCAGAAAACGATCAAAAACAATATTAAAGTACGCTGGGTAAATGTATGAACTTTTCCTTTTTTGAAAAAAAGGTTATGTATGACGTAATACCCAAGCGCACTTTAATAGAAAAACAAAATGGTACTCACTTTGAAGCTTCTTTTTTGATGTGTGTGTATGTGTGTGTGTGTAGGTGGGCGCTTGGCTTGGGTCCAGAATTGTGTGTTGGCGCCTTTTGCAATTTTTGTAGCTTTGTGTCGTTAGAGTCTTGGATTTTGTTGTTTTAGTGTTTTTGATTTGATGAAGTTTTGGGAATTTAACCGTTGTAGCGGGTTTTTCCGTTTTTATCCCAGAGCGTAGATTTTTTGTTTTTGTGTTTTTACACGGAACACACGAATTTGATTTTGTTGGGGTTTTTTGAAAATGCACAATATTTTATGTTTGATAGAAAAAGAAAGAATTAGTTTGGGATAAAATTTACAAATTTATCGAGCAACCCATAATTCTGTTTTAACACTCTAATTTGTTTTTTAAGTTAAAATACTGAAAAATTTATGATTTTTAGAGAAAAAAAATTTTTCAAAATATGTAGAAAAAAATTAACATAAATTTTGGGTTGGACGATAAATTGTTAAATTTTTCAATTTTTTAGCTCTTTTTTTTCAATTTAACACAAAGAAACTTCTTTAAACAATTTAAAAATTTTTTGATTTTTATAATTTTTTTTGAAATTCCACTTTTTTCCACTTCTGTTCCACTGTGCGGGTCACTTTACGTTTTTTGGGTCTTTTGCACACTTCTTTTTTGATTTACCACAACTTCTAATGATTTTGGGGTCAATTTTTTGCACATTAAAATTTAATTAATTATTTTTATTTTTACACGGGTCACCCTGTTAATTTAATTAGTTTTTGTTTTATTTGAGTCTTTATGTACTTTAATTGTCACTTTGCAATTTGGTTATTATTTTCTTTTGTTATTTCGTTTTGATCTTCATTTGGTTGGAATATTTTATCAAATTTTCAATAAAATAAATGCCACAACCAAACGAAGAACACTGAGAGCCGCTATATATTTTTTAATTTGTGATTTGTGTATTATTTTGTTTTTAATAAATTGCCAAAACTGATCTTTTATGTGTTTTGATATTTTTGTGTTGGCCGTCCGTCCATACGTGTATGTATGTACGGTTGTGTGTAACCAACCCTTTTTTCGCACTTTTCTCTATTTCATTTGCTTTTAATTGTTGGGTCACTGCACTTTTGTTGTTGCGAATTTTTTTGTGTTTCGGTCACTGGGTCTTTTGAAATGAAAATGAATTATTTTTGGGCACAAAACAGAAAAATTTTTTTTGATTTTTGGTTTTTTAATTATTTAAAAAAACCACTTATCCGGCTCGAAGGACCAAGTGTTTGGGGTCAAACTAAGGGTTTTGCCTTTCGAAATAAAAAATCAGAGGGAGAATTAGGTTTAAAATTCAATGCTGTTGTAATGGTTTATTGTGTTTGTTGCTCATTTCATTATTTATAAGTAGTAAATCGAATTCAGTCTTTTGTTGTAGGTAAATTTAGATAGACAATTGTACATGTAGCATTAAGTAGTTAATTTCTTTTAGGATGAAGTAGCACAATTTATTCTTAGTTTAAGTGGCGAATTTTACTTTTAGTTTTGGATAGGAAATTTTAACTTTAGCTTTAAGTAGGAAAATTTAATTTTAGAGGGTAAGTAGGTTATTTCACATTTTGATTTTGGGTCTAAGGATATAGGAATTTGTTGATGGTGTGTAGAGTGGCCCGCACTTGTGTTTATTTTTGGTGTCCCGCACTTTGATGGTTTAACCATGTGTTGTGTTGATTTTGGGTCTTCTTGTGGGTTTATGTTGTATCTTAGTGTCTTCTTCACGTCTGAAAACTGAGTTTGTTAATTTTTGTTTCACTGTTTGTAATGTTCTTTTCTTTAACGATTGTTTATATGTATATATGTAAGATCACTTTTTTGCTTTTCACTTCACTTGGGTTCACTTTGAGGGGGAGAGAATACGATGCGCGGGTTTGAGATTTAAAAGCGAGACTGATCTTTTTTTGGTTGTTGCTTGTCACTTGGACCCCGCGAAAACGGTCAACTTTCCAAGCTACAAGCAACAATTCCAGGTAAACAAATATGAAGTCAAGGCGGAATCAGCGATTAAGAACTTACTTCAATGTACCGTTATGCACAGTGGGTCATGTGCATACGTGAACGCATGTCTGCACATGGGTGCACATGACTTCATGTTCAAACGTACTTTGAACAGACCGCTTTGAACCATACTAAGCACAGTTATTTGAAGTCATAACGAAACACGTCATACCAAATTTCGGTCAAATCGGATAGGAATTGCGCCCTCTAGAGGCTCAAGAAGTCAAAACCCCAGAACGGTTTATATGACAGCTATAACAGATTATAGACCGCTTTGAACCATACCTAGCACTGTTATTTGAAGTCATAACCAAACACGTCATGACAAATTTCACCCAAATCGGGTAGGAATTGCGCCCTCTAGAAGCTCAAGAAGCGAAGATTCAAGATCGGTTTATATGGGAACTATATAAGGTTATGGGCCGATTTGAACCATGCTTAGTACAGTTGTTGGAAATCAAAACAAAACACGTCATGCCAAATTTCACCCAAATCGGATAGGAATTGCACCCTCTAGAGGCTCAAGAAGTCAAGACCCAAGATAGGTTTATATGACAGCTATATCAGATTATAAACCGATTTCAACCATACTTAGCACAGTTGTTGAAAATCATAACAAAACACATCGTGCAAAATTTCAGCCAACACGGATGAGAATTGCGCCCTCTAGTGGCTTAAGAAATCAAGATCCAAGATTGGTTTATATGACAGCTATATCTCTCACATCTCACTATTTGGCCCATTTACAATCCCAACCGACCTACACTAATCAGAAGTATTGGTGCAAAATTACAAGCGGTTAGCTTAACTCATTCGAAAGTTAACGTGCTTTCAACAAGCAGACCGACGGACATGGCTAATTCGACTTAAAATGTCACGACGATCAAGAACACATATACTTTATGGGGTCTTAGACGCATATTTCGAGATGTTACAAACAGAATGATGAAATTAGTACACCCCCATCCTATGGTGGAGGGTATAACAACAAATAAAAGCGTGCTAAGTTAGGCAGGCCGAATCTTATATACCGTCCACCATGGATCGCATTTGTCGAGTTCTTTGCGCGATATCTCCTTTTAGGCAAACAAAGAATAATGGAAAAGAATTGTTTTGCTATTGGAGATACATCAAGTTATAGTCCCATTCGGACCATAAGCAAATTGAATGTTCAAAATCATAGTAGAAGTCATTGGGAAATATTTCAGTCCATTCGAATAAGAATTGCGCCATGCAGGGGCTCAAGAAGCATATTCGAGAGATCGGTTTATATGGGAGCTGTATCAGGCTATAGATCGATTTAGACCATATTATGCACGTATGTTGAAGGTCATGAGAGAAGCCGTTGTACAAAATTTAAGCAAAAATCGGGTAAGAATTGCGCCATCTAGTGGCTCAAGAAGTCAAGACCCAATATCGGTTTATATGGCAGTTATATCAGGTTATGGACTGATTTGATTCAAACTTAGTACAGTTGTTGGAAGTAATACCAAAACACCACGTGCAAAATCTCAGCCAAATCGGATAAGAATTGTCCTACACTATTCGCCAAATTGAAGTGATACAAGATATAAACAAACCAAAAATTTAATATTTTCGTGTAACACATTGTCTTTTGCTGTAAACAAAGCATTTTTAGCTTAAAAGAAGTGTTAAATTTGTGTGTCTAAAAGCCACCCTTGGCACAGACGAAGTTTAAAAAAGTTTTACACTAACCAGTGACCTTCACCTCAAAATATCACGTTTAACGTTCAACAGTGGTAGGAAATGCTGACAGTTACTATAAAAATAGTACTTTCCCAATTAAACAAATTTGTTTGTCGCAAAGATATTCCATGCGATTTACTTGTTTGCATGTAACTGAAATCTCAACTATCGTACAAGATCTTCTAAGCCTATGTCCTTTGTCCCGTTGAGATTGTAAAGGAAAAGTCGGCTTTAACCCTCAAAATATCGAAAATATGGAAAAATGAATGTAAACTTTACAAAAATTTGGTTTCCAGATTTAATTCCTATAAAAATTGAAAAATTTCATTCAATCATTCTTCAGAGAAAGATACAAAAATTTTTTCTTCAGAGAAAATTTATCTTCTCCTCATCTCCTCCAAAGAAAATGAATTAATCTAACCATTATCGAAATGCAAAAGTATAACTTGTACAAGTGCTTGTTAATATTATAATAGCTCATGTTATCAACTAACCCACATCTACAATTCGTTCACTGCAAATAGACTTGAGGCACAATTTTAATGCATGATGCCATCATTTTAATTATATTAATCTATGGCCGAGAGTATCCCATTTGTGCTCAATTATAGATATGTTGGCATATACAACTCTCAATATTAAGTGCATTATCATACAAAATGCATTCGTGTAGTGTTGGACTTCTTAACAAGTTCTTTAGTTTGTTTGGGGATTCGGCTTAATTAGATTATGTTAAACACTTGCACGACTCTTAAATGTGTATGTGTGTGTTTGTGTGTGTGTTTCAATTTAAAGATGTTCAATTCAAGTTTTCCCAATGGGCTTGTTTACAGTAAATTGAATACATTAAAATGATTTGTATAGCAAGTGCTTTGATGAACAGTTTATCAGCTTTTTAGTAATCTGACATTTTGCTGCTATGCCAATAGGATGATGTGCATGAAATATGTATTAAAATGTTTCACCTCATTTAATTTTTAACTATTGGTACTCTACTAATAGAATCGATAAATAAAAAGCTTCTACGGAGTAAAATGAAGTAGCAAAGTAATTGTCATCATAAATATTGTAGCATAAAATATTTATCATTAATTACATACTATATATGAAAGTTAAGCTTTATACACTTCAACATAGGATGGAAAGGCAGTTAGTTAGGTACATGTATCGCTCATTACAATGCAAAATATTATTCAAGACTATCAATTTAATCAGCTTAATGGTCATGCATCAATTGAAATTGTTTTAGTATTTACAACGAAAAGTGTATCCTGTAGACTGAAGGAAAATATGACAAAGTTTTGAAGTTATCAAGTAAAAGCGCGTTAAGTTCGACCGGACCGAATCTTATTCACCCTCCACCATGGATCGGCTGTGACAAGTAATTTGAATTACTTTTGCAAATATATATGTGTTATATTAAGTTATAAATCCATATGGACTGATATCATGGAAGCCATAGAGTCATAGAGAAATACCACCTCCAAAAGTTTCAAGCAAATCGAGTAATAATTGCGCCCACAGAGGCTCAGAAAGTCAAATTGGAAGATCGGTTTATATGGCATATGGTTGGCTTTGAAGTGTACTCTAAAGATCTAGAACTGGTCGTATCGAAAAGGGTACCCGACCACTGCAGTATGTATCAAACGACGATTGGCAAAATATCTTCTCAAACAGCCAGACAGCCAATTTATTTCTAGAAAACGTATTTCTGAACACAAAAACCGCCCTTGACTGTCGCAGATCTCTCAACGAGATGGATGAACAGTTCAAATTTCACCTGTTCTGGGTGCCGGGCCACAAAGTATCCCAGGGAATTGTAAAGCGGACGAGCTTGCGAGACTAGGAACTACTCAACACATTCCAAAGATACTGGAACCTATATCAGCTAATGAACCGATTTAGATCATACTTGGCACAGTCATTGAAAGTCTAAACAAAACGCTACGTCCACTCAGCCGAATCAGAAAAGAATTTTGCCCTCTGAAAGCTCAAGAATTCAAATCGGTTTATAGGACAGCTATATAAGGTTATAAACCGATTAAGACCATACTTCGCACAGTTGTTGGAAGCCATTACAAAACGCTCAAGAAATCTAATCGGTTTATATGGCAGCTATATAAAAACGTGAACTGGCTTCGCGCATTTACAATCCAAACCAACCTACACTAATGAGCAGTATTTGTGCGAAACTTCAGGCGCCTAGCTTTTTTTCTTCGCAAGTTAGAGTGCTTTCGATAGACAGGGGGACAGGCATGGCTAGATCGACTAGAATGTCATGACGATCAAGAATGAGTGGAGGGGACGTTTTGTTATTTTGCTCCGCAAGACTTTCCTATAACTCGTCTCAGGTGATAATTTTTGGAAAAAAATTTTAAATCACTCAAGGATAGCTACGATAGTGTTATCCATTAGGCGGTTGATGACCTGCGTCTGTTTCCCGTGGAGCGGTAGATCTAGAGCCCGGGAATAGGCTTGGAATTTACTCCAAAGACCCAACAGCTGCGGTGGTGGTATCAGGCCTAGCATGTTGTCTGCTACTAAAACCTCGACTACTGAAGCTGCTGTTCCAGGCTCCCCTAGCCGAAAGATGACTGGTCAGCAGAGGCTTTTGACGAAGACAATTGGTTCGAGTCTTAAGGACAAGGCAGAACCTAATCTATCTTTGGATGCCTATAATGCACCTAGGCCATCGGCCTTCCCCGGCAAACCAACACGCTCGTTAAGAGTTTGGAATAATTGAAGGCTCATCGCTCTCAGGTTTATTGAGAGGCTTGGTGCGAATGATCCTAAAACTCTCACTGTTAGGAAGGACTGCAGAAAACTCTTCAACAGAGCAAAGGCCACAAGAGCACCCATAAGACTGTGCTATAAAAATATAAGGACGAACTGAGAAAAGCTCAGAACAAATCCTGGGTGGAATTCTGCAGCTCCGTGGAGGATACATCTAAGGCCTCTAGACTAAGGATTCTATCCTCGAGACCTATTACGGTGAGGTATATTCAGAACTCAGAGAATGTATGGACAGGGTCTAGTGAGGAAACACTACACTTACTCGTTGATACACATTTCCCGGGAACGGAACGGACAACGTGGCGCCAGAAGAGGTTGTCACTGGTATGCATTCGTCGGAGGTGATTAGGAAAATTGTGTCTGAGCCGAAAATCCTTTAAGCGATGAGAAGTTTCGACTCATTTAAGTCGCCAGACCCCTATGATGTATCACCGGTTGAATAACAAGCTGTATCTGATAGACTGGTTTCTGGCTTAATGAAATATACTCTGCTTGTATCAACATGTCAAATATACCTGTGGAATAAAGGGACACAAAGGTAATTTTTATTCCGAAAGCACGAAAACCTTGTCACACGAAGACGAAAGATTGTCGTCCTATTAGTCTGTCATTTTTATACCCTCCACCATAAGATGGGGGGTATACTAATTTCGTCATTCTGTTTGTAACTACTCGAAATATTCGTCTGAGACCCCATAAAGTATATATATTCTTGATCGTCGTGACATTTTATGTCGATCTAGCCATGTCCGTCCGTCTGTCCGTCCGTCCGTCCGTCCGTCCGTCTGTCTGTCGAAAGCACGCTAACTTCCGAAGGAGTAAAGCTAGCCGCTTGAAATTTTGCACAAATACTTCTTATTAGTGTAGGTCGGTTGGTATTGTAAATGGGCCATATTGGTCCATGTTTTGATATAGCTGCCATATAAACCGATCTTGGGTCTTGACTTCTTGAGCCTCTAGAGGGCACAATTCTTATCCGATTGGGATGAAATTTTGCATGACGTGTTTTGCTATGATATCCAACAACTGTGCCAAGTATTGTTCAAATCGGTCCATAACCTGATATAGCTGCCATATAAACCGATCGTAGATCTTGACTTCTTGAGCCTCTAGCGTGCGCAATTCTTATCCGATCAGAATGAAATTTTGCACGACGTGTTTTGTTACGATATCCAACAACTGTGCCAAGTATGGTTCAAATCGGTTCATAACCTGATATAGTTGCCATATAAACCGATCTTGGGTCTTGAATTCTTGAGCCTCTAGAGTGCTCAATTCTTATCCGATTGAAATGAAATTTTACACGACGTGTTTTGTTATTATATCCAACAACAGTGCCAAGTATGGTTCAAATCGGTCCATAACCTGATATAGCTGCCATATAAACCGATCTTGGGTCTTGACTTCTTGACCCTCTGGAGGGCGCAATTCTTATCCGATTGGAATGGAATTTCGCACGACGTGTTTTGTTATGATACCCAACAACTGTGCCAAGTATGATTTAAATCGGTCCATAACGTGATATAGCTGCCATATAAACCGATCTTGGGTCTTGACTTCTTGAGCCTCTAGAGGGCACAATTCTTATCCGATTTGAATGAATTTTTGCACGAAGTATTTCGTTATGATATCCAACAACTGTGCCAAGTATGGTTGAAATCGGTTCATAACCTGATATAGCTGTCATATAAACAGATCTGGGGATTTGACTTCTTGAGCTTCTAGAGGGCGCAATTCCTATCCGATTTGGCTGAAATTTTGTACGACGGATCTTCTCATGACCATCAACAAACGTGTTTATTATGTTCTGAATCGGTCTATAGCCCGATACAGATCTCATATAAATCGTTCGCTCTATTTTACTTCGTGAGCCCCAATGGGCGCAATTCTTATACGAATTGGCTGAAATTTTACACAGGTCTCCAACATATAATTTAATTGTGGTCCGAACCGGACCATATCTTGATATCGTTTTAATAGCAGAGCAACTCTTTTCTTATATCCTTTTTTGCCTAAGAAGAGATGCCGGGAAAAGAACTCGACAAATGCGATCCATGGTGGAGGGTATATAAGATTCGGCCCGGCCGAACTTAGCACGCTTTTACTTGTTTATGTTAAAGACTCTTGAGATGTTGATAGAAACATACCTTAGGACAAAGATCCCTGGAGATCGTCTGTCTCGGCAGCATATATTGGGTTGCCCAAAAAAAAATTGTCGGTAATATAGTAGTAATATAGTCGGCGTTGACAAATTTTTTCAACGGCTTGTGACTCTGTAAATGCATTCTTTCTTCTGTCAGTTATCAGCTGTTATTTTAGCTTGTTTTAGAAAAAAAGTGCGCGAAATTTTGTTTACATTTGTTTGTTTGGCGACAATTTTAATGTGGGTACCACATGTATTGAAAGAAATTCATTTAACAAACCGAATCAACGCTTGTGATATGCACCTTAAACGCAATGAATTCGATCCGTTTTTAAAACGAATCATAACTGGAAATGAAAAATGGATTGTTTACAACAACGTTAGTCGAAAACGATTATGGTCCAAGCATGGTGAACTAGCTCAAACCACTTCAAAGGCTGATATCCACCAAAAGAAGGTTATGCTGTCTGTTTGGTGGGATTGGAAGGGTGTGGTATATTTTGAGCTGCTTCCAAGGAACCAAACGATTAATTCGGATGTTTACTGTCAACAATTGGACAAATTGAATACAGCCATCAAGGAGAAGCGACCAGAATTGGTTAATGTAAAGGTGTCATATTCCAAGGCTAGACCGCACACATCTTTGGTCACTCGCCAAAAACTGAGTGAGCTTGGCTGGGAACTTTTGATGCATCCACCATATAGCCCTGACCTTGCACCATCAGACTACCATTTATTTCGATCTTTGCAGAACTCCTTAAATGATAAAACTTTCGGCAATGATGAGGCTATAAAATCGCACTTGGTTCAGTTTTTTGCAGATAAAGGCCAGAAGTTCTATGAGCGTGGAATACTAAATTTGCCAGGAAGGTGGCAAAAGGTTATCGAACAAAATGGCAATTATATATTTGATTAAAGTACATTCTAAGTTTTATTAAAATGCATTTACTTTCTTTAAAAAATCCGCAATTACTTTTTAGGCAACCCAATAGTAAAGGCCACAAAGTATCCCAGGTAATTGTAAAGCGGACGAGCTTGCGAGACTAGGAACTACCCAACACATTCCAGGGATACTAGAACCTGTGGATATGCCTTTAGCAACATGTAAGCTAAGTTTTCAGGACTAGGCCCGAAGGACAACGAATGATAAATGGTCACAAAGAAGGTGCTGTGAGCATTCCAAAACTATGTGGCCTCAAGCAGACTTGAAGAGGTCTGCCGCTTTACTGTCGTTGGCTAAAATGAACGTCTCAGTCATTGTGTCCGTCATGCTAGATCACTGTCTGATCAAAAAATATGCTGACAGACTAAAGGTTGCCAGTAACGACTTTTGCCGAAACTGTGGGGACATCGAGGAAGAGGAGACTATAGAATACCTGTTGTGTGTGTGTCCCGCTCTGGCAGCCAGAAGGAGTTCTACCTTAGGTTCTCATTTCTTTGAGGATTTGTGAAAATTGCTGTTGGGCTTTTTTTTAGGCGATCTGGAAGACAACGTTAGGAACTAAATAGAAGGCATCTTCCTTCTCCTGTTCCGGTGGTATCACAATGGACGAAAACATCTAAGTGAGTCTGATGGCGAACTACCACTTTAACCTAACCTTGCCTTCAAACGAATAAAACGACACCCAAAAAAAATTATTTATTTCCCATAAAAATATTACCATACAGTGCATGTGCCTTAGAAATGCTTGTCGTGTTTTCTCTGCTCTAATGCTTTTTAGCATTTTACATACCAGCATTTTTGTTCCTAAGGCGAAACTAAAAAAATTTTCACTTTCCAAGTTTACCATCCGCACTCGATCGATCTGCTCAATATACTGTCTCTGTGCTCAGTCAAAACAAAAAAAAAATTGTTTGTGAGAATGTGTCTATATCGGTGACGGGCACACAATGGAAATTATGTACAAGCTCATTGCTTCGCCTGGGTTTATTTTCTTGTGTACGTACACAGTGGTGCGATATAGTGCGAGCCTTTTTGCCCATCACTGATCTATACGCTCAAAAACTCAAAAAAAGGAGAGATACAAGATAATAATAATTGGTCCTGCAAACGAATAATCATTGGCGCCTAACGAATCACTTTTACAATTAAAGAGTTTTTGGTTTTACAATTAACAAGTAAAAGCGTGCTAAGTTCGGCCGGGCCGAATCTTATATACCCTCCACCATGGATCGCATTTGCCGAGTTCTTTTTCCGGCATCTCTTCTTACGCAAAAAAAAAGGATATAAGAAAAGATTTGCTCTGCTGTTAGAGCGATATCAAGATATGGTCCGGTTTGGACCACAATTAAATTATATGTTGGAGACCTGTGTAGAATGTCAGCCAATTCGAGTAAGAATTGCGCCCTTTGGGGGCTCAAGAAGTCAAATAGAGAGATCGATTTATATGGGAGCTGTATCGGCCCATAGACCGATTCAGACCATAATAAACACATGTTAATGGTCATGAGAGAATCCGTCGTACAAAATTTCAGGCAAATCGGATAATAATTGCGACCTCTAGAGGCTCAAGAAGTCAAGATCCCAGATCGGTTTATATGGCAGCTACATCAGGTTATGAACCGACTTGTACTTTATTTGACATAGTTGTTGAAAGTAACAATAAAAAAAGTCTTGCGAAATTTCAGCCAAATCGGATAGAAATTGAGCCCTCTAGAAGCTCAAGAAGTCAAGTCCCCAGATATGTTTATATGACAGCTCTATCTGTTTATGACCCGATTTGAACCATATTTGGCACAGTTGTTGGATATCATAACAAAACACGTCGTGCAAAATTTCATTCCAATCGGATAAGAATTGCGCACTCTAGAGGCTCAAGAAGTCAAGACCCAAGATCGTTTTATATGCAGCTATATCAGGTTATAAACCGATTTGAACCATACTTGGCACAGTTGTTGGATATCATAACAAAACACGTCGTGCAAAATTTCATTCCAATCGGATAAGAATTGCGCACTCTAGAGGCTCAAGAAGTCAAGACCCAAGATCGGTTTATATGCAGCTATATCAGGTTATAAACCGATTTGAACCATACTTGGCACAGTTGTTGGATATCATTACAAAACGCGTCGTGCAAAATTTCATCCCAATCGGATAAGAATTGCGCACTCTAGAGGCTCAAGAAGTCAAGACCCAAGATCAGTTTATATGGCAGGTATATCAAAACATGGACCGATATGGCCCATTTACAATACCAACCGACCTACACTAATAAGAAGTATTTGTGCAAAATTTCAAGCGGCTAGCTTTACTCCTTCGGAAGTTAGCGTGCTTTCGACAGACAGACGGACGGACGGACGAACGGAAGGACAGACGGACGGACATGGCAAGATCGACATAAAATTTCACGACGATCAAGAATATATATACTTTATGGGGTCTCAGACAAATATTTCGTTTACAATAAACAAGTTAGTTACGTTTAAAAATGCTACGTTTATGGCTAATGTTTGATATGTTTAAGAGAAACTTTACTCCCGTTAGAACAAAACAAAAACTTCGTCGTAAAAGTATTTTGTTTGTCGTAAAAAAGTTCCAAAAGTTTTATTTTTTTGCTCGTGGCCGGTTTAAAAGTTGCACAAATACATCCTATTGATGTCCATCTATGACGTCGAACGGCTGTGTTGGAATCCTGGCGAGATAAAACAAATTGCAACGGTGGTTAACCGCAATTGTGAGGTGTAAAATGTATCTTTAGCCCCTATGCACTCTGTTCAAACTAGGCACCAAAAGGGCGACCGCTTGAATCGGACAACATTCATTTATATAAGAAACTAGCTGACCCGGGCCCGCTCCGCTGAGCCTACTTTTACTTTATATAGAACAAAAGTTTCCTTGAAATATTTATTTCTGACAAATAAAGATTTTTTAGTGAAATACCATGCTACGAAAATAGTATATCGCTTGACAAACAGTTTAACAATATAAGTGCCTTTGTCTGAATTCCATATGATCTTTATTGGTCTACGAATTTAAGTTTGGATGTAAGGTGTATTCCATTCCTAAAATATTTCATTTCAGCCCAATATTTTCATGATGTCTGATTTAGTGGTGTTTTCGGGGGAGAAGTGGACCCCCAGCTACTTGGCCCTGATAAAATATCCGTATCGTGCTCTTCTCTCAAATACCATTTATTTAAACCCAATATTTCCATTGGCTTAGGAGGAGTTTACAGGATGAGGCGTCCCCAAAACACATGGCCCTAAAATAGGTTATCAAATTCGTTTTCTAATCTCAAATACCTTTCATTTGATCCACATATTGGCATGTTCGAAAAATTTTTACTCTTTGGGGCGTGTTTTGGGGAAAGGGCGATGCCCTAAATACATGGTTCTACATTTGGATATCAAATACGTATTCTATTCCCAAATACCTTTATTTGAGCCCATATTGCGATGTTCACTAAAAAATTGCTGTTTGTGGTGTACTTTGGGAAAGGGGTAAACCCCCCTGAAAATTGGTAAAATGGGTATCAATTCTTGCTCTACCCCTCAATACCTTTCATTTGAGCACCACATTGTCATGGTCGGTAAATATGTTTTGGGGAGTGGGGTGGTCCCCTAAATTCTAAGCCCTGAAAATATATCAGCAACGTGCTCTATTCTCATATATCTAAATATCATTTATTTGAACCCCATATTGCCAAAGCCCTCAAAATTGGACATCAAATACGTTTTCTAATCTCATTTAAACTCCTTATTGCAACAGTCAGCAAATATTGATATAATATACATGGTCTGCTCCCACATACCACTAATTTGAGCCCCATATTTCCATAGTCGGCAAACATGACCGGCTTGGGGGGTGTTTTGGGGGATGGGCGGCCACTCAGTGAGTTGGCCTTGAAAATGTATATCGGATTCGTGTTTCACTTTAAAAACCCTCACATTTGAGCCTCATATTGCAATAGTCGGAAAATACTTACTCTTTGAGAGGTGTTGTGGGGGTGGGGTGGCCCCATAGACACCTTTCCGAAATATTGATATCAAATTCGTGCTTTACTCCCAAAGACCTTTCATTTGAGCCCCATATTGGAATGTTTTTGGTGAGAGGCCCAGAAACGTGGTCCCACATTTGGATATCAGAGTCGTATTCTACTCGCAAATACCTTTCATTTGAGTTCCATATTGGCATAGTCGGTAAATATGTCCGATTTAGGGGTGTTTTGGGGGTTGGGGTGGTCCTCCTAGCACTTGGTTTAACAAATGGATATCAGATACGTTTTCTTATCCTAAATACCTTTCAATTGAGTCCCATATTGTCGTGATTGGTCTAAATATATGTTTGGTGGGTTTTAGGGTGGGGCAGCCCCCCTAGGTACCCCTTCCGAAATTTGGATACCAAATTTTTTTTTTTAGGGTACTATATGAGAGCACACAAAATTTCGCTTAAATCGCACTACCCATCTCCGAGATCTGGCGTTTCTGAAAATTGTGGTAAGGGGGAGGGTCCGCCCCCCCTTCAGATATAAAAAAATTTAGTACCCTATTTTCACCACGGGGTCATTATACACCATCTGTGAAAATTTCAAGAAAATAGGTTCAGCCGTTTCTGAGTCTATAAGGAACACACACAAGATGTAACCCTGTTATTTCTCAATGTAGTTTCGTGAGAAAATTTGCAGTTTACTTCTTACTGGTGGAAGTCACTGTAGCGCAAAGATTAGCATATCCGCCTATGACGCTGAAGGCCTGGCGAGAACATTAGAAAAATTTAACGGCGGTGTTTATCCCCTACTAATACTGGCGTCGTTTATGAAGTACCATGCCATGTAAAAACTTCTGTGTGTCGCACAGCGGCACGCCGTTCAGACTCGGCAATAAAAAGGAGGCCTCTCATTATTGATCTTACACTTGAATCGGACAGTACTCGGTTATATGTGAGAAATTTGCCCCTGTTCCTTAATGGAATGGTCAAGGGCAAATTTGCATTCTTGCTGATGTTGGTCGGTTGGGATTGTAAATGTCATGCCATATCGGTCTATGATTAGGTATTGCTACCATTGAAACTGATCGATCCCCTGATTAGACTTCTTTGGCCTCCAGACGGCGATGTGCTTCTCCGACTCAGCTGATGGTTTCTGAGATGATCTCCAATTTCAAAACCAGATATGGCCCAAAAATGTCTTAGGCCTGATATGGCATCCATATAAACCTATCTCTCGTTTTGAGGTCTCGAGTTCCTACAAGGAGCAATTCTTATCCAATTATAATAATAAATCGACTTAATTTCTTGTGTCGACCTCCAATTATCCCTTTTTGTTCGCACGAAGAGAACTGAAGAAATTCTAACCTTAGTGAATGGTATGCAAATTCGTCGCACCCTTATACCAAAATTCGACCCACTCCGTTGTTATGTAATACTTTTTTTATACTTTTCGTAGCTTTATAATACGAACTTCATTCATCTTCTTTCTAGTGGTTCCTGTATGTATTTGCAAATCAACACCATAATCTAACATGTATATGAAAATGCTATTAAAAATAAAATTTTACTATGAGATTTTCTATAATTGAATATCGTTTCCCATCAGCATTGAAAAACCCGCTTTCTGTCATCGACTATCATTAACCAAAAAAATGCTGTTATGCATCTGAATTTGCTAAACGTCACCATGGTAAAATCATTTTCCTTTTTTTTTTTGGAAGAAAAGTGTGTATTCTCTCTTCCCTCCTACCACACATGGTTGCATGTAGCTGCATCAAATTACATGCCCAACCACAATTGCATGAATGACTGACAGACGACCAAAGGCAAGAAAACATGCAAAAGAACAAAAATGAATTTTCATCATACAAAATATCTTTGCTCATTTTTGCATGGGAAATCAGAAAATTTCAAATGCATTGACTATTGTCAATGCTGTTTAGACGGTGTGAGCGAAAACTGAAAAAAATGTGCTGCAACAACAACAACCAGAGGTGTAGCTAGGAGCCAAGCAGTTGCCTTTCTATCGTATTTATCAGAGTATGTACTACATATGTGGCATCAGACTACGCCTTTATGGAAAAATCTATAATTTCACCCATACATATACAAGAAGAACGAATGCGCAGTCAACGGAAGAGGAAACATTAAATATCACACAATAACAATAACCATCAAATGTATGAATGCAATACACTCGCATGTTTATGTATGCGTTTATTTTACTCCTTCCCGAGATACTTCCTAAACGCAGCTGAATTTACAAAACTTCTAATTTAAACGGAAATTTAATACATACGAATGTTACAGCAGCGATAGAGTCTTATCTCTCTGCACACATTTGTCCGTGCTTGAAAATCTTTGTTAGTTTTTTAATGCCAACCACCATAGGAAAATGGGTATAGTAAAGTAGTCATTCCACTTGTAACACTACGAAATATTGATGTGCGACACTGTAAAGTATCGAAATTTTAAATCCATCTACCCAAGTCCGCCCGCCCCTCTATCGAAATCATAGTAGCGTACGACCCAATAAAGCCTTCCACTTGCAATTTTGCACAGATAATTGATGGATATAGCTCCTATGTATATAAAAACCGATCATTCGATTTCACTGCTTGACCCCTAGAAGCCTAATTTTTGCCGATTCGACTTTAATAAGGTATGTAATATACACCGTAGCGTAGAGGTTAGCCTGTCCGCCTATGACGCTGAACGCCTGGGTTCGAATCCTGGCGAGACCTTCAGAAAAAATTTTCATCGGTGGTTTTCCCCTCCTAATGCTGGCAACATTTGTGAGGTACTATGTCATGTACAACTTCTCTCCAAAGAGGTGTCGTACTGCGGCACGCTGTTTGGGCTCGTCTATGAAAAGGATGCCCCTTATCAGTCAGCTTAAAACTTCAATTGGACTGCACTCATTGATATGTGAGAAGTTTGCCCTTGATCCTTAGTGGAATGTTCATGGGCAAAATTTACAATTTGAAATGTAATATACACTTATGACCATAAACCCCCACTCTAGATAGGACTATAAATCGATATAGTCCCCATATAAGTAGATCCTTCGATTCGACAGCTTATGAATCTATTTTGATTTCTTCAATATAACCCACATGTAAAATTCATAAGCTGTCGATTCGACAGCTTATGAATCTATTTTGATTTCTTCAATATAACCCACATGTGAAATTAAATTGTGTTAAATTTAACCCAGAATCCATTATGGGGGTATTCATAGGTCGTGCTGACCGAGCTAAATGACTTATTATTTAATTTTTTCTAGAAAGATAAAATACAAATTCTCCAATAGAAAGATGTATAACCATAACGCACAAATTGAAACCGTTCATGGCTACATGATACATTGGAATCGATGGTAATTCGCCAATGCCACAGTTACCGCAATGATAGATTTACCATAGGGCTCACATGCAGTTTTTTTTTTTTGTCGTTTCACCATCGAAACATGTTGCCGAAATGCTCAACGAGTTCAAACGTTTGGAAATGTCGATGTACTCTTTGCTGTGACATTATACAGTGTAACGATAACGATAACGATGATAAATGGGACTTATTTTCCGACCATGGCAATATGGGACTCAATTAAAAGGTATTTGCGAGTAGAATACGAATCTAATATCCAAATGTGGGCCACGTATCTGTGGCCCACATTTGTATCTGTGGCCCACATTATCAAATAAGAGGGTTTTTAGAGCATAACACGAATCCGATATATATTTTCAAGGCCAGCTCACTGAGTGACCACCCATCCCCCAAAATACCCCCCAACCCGGTCATGTTTACCGACTATGGAAATATAGGGCTCAAATTAAAGGTATGTGGGAGTAGACCACATATCTGATATCAACATTAGGGGCCAACTGTCAAGGGGAAGTCCCACCACCATAACAACCCCCCATTGGACTTATTTGCTCACCATGATAATTTGGGTCTTAAAGAGAGTGGAACATTAATATTTATAGTTTTTGGGGCCAATACCCCAAACCGTACATATTTGCTGACTTTTGCAATAAGGAGTTTAAATGAGATTAGAAAACGAATTTGATATCTAATATTGAGGCCAATGGCAATATGGGGTTCAAATAAATCATATATAGATATATATATGCTCTATTCTATATATGATATAGAATAGAGCATGTTGCAGATATATTTTCCGGGCTTAGTGTTTGGGGGATCACCCCAATCCCCAAAATACCCCTAAATCGAGCATATTTACCGACCATGTCAATGTGGAGCTTAAATTAAAGGTATAGGGGGTAGAGCAAGAATTGATACCCACTTTCGGGACCAATTTTCTGGGGGTCTACCACTTTCCCAAAATACCCCACAAACAGCCATGTTTTACTGACCATCGCAATATGGAGCTCAAATAAAGGTATTTGGGAGTAGAATACGAATTTGATATCCAAATGTAGGACCATGTATTTAGGGCATCACCCTTTCCCCAAAACACGCCCCAAAGAGTAAAAATTTTTCGAACATGCCAATATGTGGCTCAAATGAAAGGTATTTGAGATTAGAAAACGAATTTGATAACCAATCATGGGGCCATGTTTTTGGGGGACGACTCATCCTGTAAACTCCTCTTAAGCTTATGGCAATATGGGGTTTAAATAAATCGTATTTGAGAGAAGAGCACAATGCTGATATTTTTTCAGGGCTAAGTATCTGGGGGACCACCTCTCCCCCGAAAACACCACAAAATCAGACATCATGAGAATATCGGGCTGAAATAAAGTATTTGAGGAACGGAGTACACCTTACATCCAAACTTAAATTCGTAGATCAATAAAGATCATATGGGATTCAGATAAAGGTACTTATATTGTTAAACCCTTAGTCAAGTTAACATGGTATTTCACTAAAAGATATTCGAAAATAAATATTCCAAGGAAACTTTTGTTCCATATAAAGTAAAAGAAGGCGCAGCGGAGCGGGCCCGGGTCAGCTAGTCTTATATATAAAATTGAATTTGGGTTTGTTTATTTGTTTGTTTGTTTGTCGGTTTGTTTGTTTGTTCTGTATAGACTCAAAAACGGCTGAACCGAATATTGTGTAGATTGGCCGAAAGGAAACAAAAGCCGTATAATTTTTTGATATCGGAAGGGGGCGGTCCCCCTTCATAGGTCATATAATTTTTTGATGGCCGAAGTTCCCTCCCTCTTACCCCAAAAACGCCACCCAAAACCAAAAGTGGACCGATGGGCAAAATATGGTCATCAAATCAAAGTTATTGGAGACTAGAAAACGAATATCGTATTAAAATTTTGGTCCAAGTACCCAGCGGGCCGCCCCAACCCCAAAACTTCTCTAAATAGATATATTCGACGTTCCTATCAATATGGGACTTAAATGAAAAGTATTCGGCATTAGATTACAAATATGGCATAAAAAATTAGGTCCAAGCAATGGGGGGTCGCCCCACTCCCAAATACCCCCAAATGGGCATATTAGCCGACCATGGCTATATGAGACTCAAATGAAAGGTATTTGGGAGTAAATTGCGAATATGACCTTAAAATTTGCGTTCAAGTCCAGATGGCGCTTTACTCCTGAAAATACATCAAATAGGTTTATTGAACTATTATTACAATATGGGACTCAAATGAAAGGTATTTGGGAGTAGAAAACGAATTTAATATCCAATGTTGGAGCCAAGTGTTTGGGGGGAAGTTCAGTTCAGTTTAGGTGGTGCTTCAGGGCGTTACCGCCTAAACTGAACTTCATACTCGACTATTGGAGCTTAAATCAATGGTACAAATTGCAAATTTTGCCCATGAACATACCACTTAGGAACTGAGTTGCCTCAGTGTCAATGGGTGCAGTCCGATTCAAGTTTTAAGCTCAATGATTAGGGGCCTCCTTTTTATAGCGGAGTCCAAACGGCGTGCCGCAGTGCGACATCTCTTTGGAGAGAAGTTTTGCATGGCATAGTACCTCACAAATGTCGCCAGCATTAGGAGGGGAAAACCACCGCTGAAAATTTTCTCTGATGGTCTCGCAGGCGTTCAGCGTCATAGGCGGACATGCTAACCTCTGCGCTTCGTTGATCTCATCAATGGTATTTGGGGGTAAAGAACAAATTTGATATCTATTTTCAGCGCAAAGTATCGATAGCCGCAACCAGCCCCAAAACACTCTCCAAATGGTTCATATATACCGACCATGGCACAATGGGCCTTAAATTAAAGGAATTTGGGAGTATTGCACGAATTTGATATCCATATCTGAGTCGAAATGTCTGAGCTGCCATAGCTCCCTTGAAAGTACTTCTCATTACCCAGATCTCGGAGATTTGTGATGCGATTCGTTCGAAATATTTTTGCATTCTTACAGTCACCAAGGAGTGTAAGAATTAGATTAGATCGTTTGGGTGCCGGGCCATAACGGAGTAAGGGGGACGATATGGGCAGAGGATATGGCAGTGAAGGCCAGAGGACTGCCGTCGATAAACTTGGTTAACCCGAAGCCTTTGGGGTCGACGTAGTCCGATTTGAGCGCTTGAGCGACAAACGTCCGAAACGGTCGGTAGGACAGCGAAAATCTTAGGGGTGATCCGGATCGTGAAAGGACGAGGCTATTACTGAAAGGAAGTAAAAAAGAGGTCAGCATACCTTTTGGTGTCATAACGGGACACATAAGACTACGAGCTCACTTATGCTAAATCGGTGCGGCAAGTGATAGCATGTGTAGGGCATGTGCGGAAGGTGATGAGACTTTGGTGCATTTCCTAAAAATTAAAATTTTCTTCTTCGAGGTTACTTTTTTGTTTTTAGAGCGACAACAAGCCGATTACTAGCTTAGGTGTATGTCTACATTGCCATGGGGCAGATTAATATCTGCAGCCTCTTTTCAACCTAAACTAACATAACCTGCCGTCACCAAAAACAAAACATGGTTTCTTTTGTTGTAGTCTAGTGCCTCGGGGGCCAATCACGACAATTCAGCGTCATAGGCGGACATATGCTACGATAGCACGAAATCGATATTCACATTCAGGGCGAAATGTCCCCACCCTTAAAAGATATTAGAGAGTTAAAGAAGGCGCAACGGAGCGGGACCGGTTCGGCTAGTTGGTTTATAAAAGTGAATCAACACACTGAATCAGATCAACCACAAATCTTCATAAACCAACAGTTACCACTGTTGTTGGTTTAACAACAGTGCCATTCACCACTCATACCCACCACCATAGGAAGGGGCTATACTAATCTAGTCATTCCGTTTGTAACACCTCGAAATATTGATCTAGGACCTCAAAAAGTATATATATTATTAACCGTCTCGACATTCTGAGTAGAACTAGCCATGTCCGTCTGTTCGTCACACGAAATCACTATAGCGGTCGAACGTGTAAGGCTAGCCGCTTGAATTTTTGCACAGATACTTCATATTGATGTAAGTCGTCGGAAATTGCAAATGGGCCATATCGGTTCAGATTTGGATATAGCTCCCAAATAAATCGATCTCCCTATTTGACTTCTTGAGCCCCTGGAAGACTCAACTTTTATCCAATTTGGGTGAAAACTAGCACATATGTTATGACGTTCAACAATTGTGCCAAGTACGATCTGAATCAGTCTCTAACCTGATCTAGCTCCCAAATTAATCGATCTCCCTATTTGACTTCTTAAGCCCCTGAAAGCCTCAATTTTTGTCCGATTTGGCTGAAATTTTGCACATTTAAAGCGGCCAAGAAACTGATATAGCTCCCATATAAACCGATTTCCCGATTTGACTCCCTTGGAAGCCGCAGTTTTTGTCCGATTTGGCTGAGATTTTGTAGTTCCCAACAACTGTGCCAATACGGTCCAAATCGCTCAAGAACATGATATAGCTCCCATATAAACCGATCTCCCGATATTACTTCTTGAGCCCTTACAAACCGCGATTTTTATCCGATTTGGCTGAAATTTTATGTTATGACACTCAACAACTGTGCCAAGTACTGTCCAAATCGGTCTATAACCAGATATAGCTCCCATATTTTACCACAATGCATGTTGGTGGTTTCCCAAGATTCGGCCCGCCGAACTTAGCACGCTTTTACTTGTTTTTATACCCACCACCATAGGATAGGGGTATACTAATCTAGTCATTCCGTTTGTAACACTTCGAAATATTTGTCTAAGCCCCATAAAGTATATATATTCTTGATCCTCTCGACGTTCTGAGTCGATCTAGGCATGTCCTTCCGTCCGTCCGTCCCTCGAAACCACGATCGAGGATACACATACCATTTACTGATCTCCCGATTGGACTTCTTGAGCCCCTGGAAGCCGCAATTTTCATTCGATTTGGCTTGAATTTTGCACATAGTGTTCCCTTATGATTTCTAACAAATGTGCTAATGGTCCAAATCGGTCTATGACCTGTTGTCAAAAAAGTAGGGTTACTGCCATAAACTTTTATTTTATAGAAGACATTAAAAAGGATTCCAGAAATCTCACTCCGAAGAATTTTTAGAAATTTTATCGTTGGATTTTAGGGATATAAAATATTGCCGATTTTCGAAAAGCCAATTTTCTCCCAAAACTTGACTTAAAAAATTGTTGCAGCAGGTTTCAGTCGCCTATTTTACGCCAATGGCCCAACGACATGCCGCAGTGCGACACCTCTTTAGGGAGAAGTTTTTACATACTATTGTACCTCACAAATGTCACCACCATTAGGAGGGGATAGCCACGGCTGTGAGGTGTAGGATATATGAATTCTTGGATATAACTCCCAAACAAAGTGGTCCATCGGTTCGTGTTTAGCCCGTTTTCATTCGTTATTACTATAGACAGATACACGAATAAATCATCGATATGTATAATTGCCCCCGTTACACTGTGCCCATATACTCCCCATGGAACGCAGGCATTATAAATCGAATAATCATCGGCAACATCAACGTTCAATGTTCTCTCTGTCATTATCGCAGCTGTAACAGTGTTGATGAAATATTTCGTTCTATCTTGCTGTGGCACAGCAACACCACCACAATCCGAAGCAGCTACATCTTGTATTCATCGGAGCGCATGGTTAAAAAATCCTAGAAGCATTTCATGTAGATTCTCACCCCGGCGCCCAGATAGCTCCTTAGCTATGTAATCAGTCTGAGCAAATGACAAATTGACAGTCGGGGTGAAATGGATCAAACAAATTGTCAATAATTTTGTTGCTCCCCCACATTTTTCTTTTTTGCATATCAGCAATTTTTTGCAAATGTTGTCAATGTAAATTTTTCCGACGTTGCCTTTTAACATTTCACAGCGGCAGAATGTACACCATGCCACGAAACATGACATCGGCATTAGAATCAGATGTGTGTGTGTGAGTGCGAGTGTTTGTTGATGCCTTTTTCTATGGACCCATTGGAAAATTTGATATGGCACTTCCGGCGGATCTAAATGCCATCGCCTGTCGTTTGCCACAGTTGGCGTGTGAGTGAGTGAGTGCGTGGAGTTATTTTCCACTGATGCCGTTATCTCATTGATGATTTAAGTCCCTGATGACAATAATGGAGGCATAATTCAATGATTTCTATCCAATCACAGCGAATTCAAACACGTACCAAAAAATATATAAAAATATATTTGATGTCTATGCATATATGCGTGTGTGTGGGTATGTACGCGCAACATTAATCACGAAATTCATCAATGAAAGTTTAATCCTTTGGAAAACAATTTTATAACAACTTTCAGGCAGCCGTAAATTAATATGGCAATCACAGCCAAAAAAAACCTAAATTCTCCATCAGCACTATTGGGTACATTGCATCAAAGTGATTTAAATTGAAATGGGAATAGATAGTGTTAAGCATGTGATCTTTCGATATGGTGAAGGTGTTGTAATAACGTCAAAGCAAGTATTGGTATGGCAGTGTAGGAAGAGAGAATAACTGTTTATTGCAATTTGAAAAAATATTTTTTTAATAAATCTATGTCCGACAGGCTGCAAGCCACCATAGCGCAGAGGTAAGCATGTCTTCCTATGACGCTGAACGTCTGGGTTCGACTCCTGGTGAGAACATCAGAAAAATTTTCAGCGGTGGTTATCCCCTCCTAATGCTGGCGGCATTTGTGAAGTACTATGCCATGTAAAAGCTTCTCCCCAAAGAGGTGTCGCACTGCGGCACGCTGTTCGGGCCCTCGTCAGTGAGCTCAAACTTGAAACGGACAGCACTCGGTGATACGTGAGAAGTTGGCCCCTGTTCCTTAATGATGATGAATATTTATATGGAAGCTATATCTAAATCTGAACCGATTTCTATTAACTTCGCCAATAATGTTGAGACTTATAAGAGAATCCCTCGTGCGAAATTAAGTGAGAGCCGGTTTACAAATGACTATATAATTTCCATTTTAGTCCAAATCGGACGAACATATATATGGGAGCTATATCTAAATCTGAGCAGATTTCTATGAAATTCCCCAATAATGTCGAGACTTATAAGAAAATCTCTTGTGCAAAATTTCGTGAGAATCAGTTTACAAATGACGATATAATTGCCATCTTAGTCCAAATCGGACGAACATATATATGGGAGCTTTATCCAAATCTGAACTGATTTTTTCCAATTTCTGAAGGCATCATCTCTAGGCCCAAGAAAATGCTTGTGTCGCACTGCGGCACGCTGTTCGGACCCTCATCAGTGAGCTTAAACTTGAATCGGACAGCACTCGGTGATACATGAGAAGTTTCCCCTGTTCCTTAATGATGACGAACATTTATATGGGAGCTATATCTAAATCTGAACCGATTTCTAAAAACTTCGCCAATAATGTCGAGACTTATAAGAGAATCCCTCGTGCGAAATTAAGTGAGAATCGGTTTACAAATGACTATATAATTTCCATTTTAGTCCAAATCGGACGAACATATATATGGGAGCTATATCTAAATCTGAGCAGATTTCTATGAAATTTCCCATTAATGTCGAGACTTATAAGAAAATCTCTTGTGCAAAATTTCGTGAGAATCGGTTTACAAATGACGATATAATTGCAATTTTAGTTCAAATCGGGCAAACATATATATGGGAGCTATATCCAAATCTGAACTGATTTTTTCCAATTTCTAAAGGCATCGTCTCTAGGCCCAAGAAAATGCTTGTGCCAAGTTGGAAGACGATCGGATAAAATCTGCGACCTGTACTTTGTACACAAATCAACATGGACAGACAGGCAGACAGACGCACAAGGCTAAATCGAGTCAGAAAGTTATTCCGAGTCCATCGGTATACTTATCAATGGGGCTATATCGCTTCCTTTTGGGTGTTACAAACAAATTCACTAAGTTATAATACCCTGCACCAAAGTAGTGGTGTAGGGTCTAAAAACATGGTTGAGGCAAAAGAGAAAGAAAATGGAATCCTCCACTTTTGTCTACCCCTACAAACGAATTAATAACCGAACTCTCTAGAAAACAGGTGAGTGAGTGTTAGCGAAAGTATTAGAAAAGAACAAATCCGAGATTACCGGCCTGCATCAAATCCGATGTATTGGGAAAGGCGTTACAACAACTCCGAAAGGGAATGCTTTATCCTATAGTTGTCATGATAAAAGACTTATGTCTTGGATATTTGGACTGTGGATATTTGGTTCGTCGGGGACTAAAACACCCTGTCTTGATATATACTTCAGTGGATGAAAGCCTAGCTGCAATCCACATAAAAGACATCAGTCTCATATACATACGTCTAAGCTTTGACCGAAGACAAGGGCTCATAGACAACGAATTTATTTAACGAGCGCCTACTAAAAACATTAAAATCAACATGGGAAGGAGGAATATCTTTGGTCATACTGTCAGATATTTTTGGCTCCAAGAGGGAAGGATAATGGATAAACATATTATTCCCAAGACTACTTGGTCGTCCCCCGATCAAACAGTGATGCACCAATTTAACCTTAGCACAGTGGTTCAAACGGCGAAAAAGTTCGTAATAGGTTAGGCTAGGTTATGTTAGAGATATTAATCCGCCCCAAGCCAATATGGATAAACACCTTAGCCAGTAATTTCTATTAAGTAACCTCGAAAAAGAAAATCTAAATCAGGAATTCCGAGCTACTTATAAAATCCTTAATTGTTTTCCATACCACGCCCCTAAGTTGGTTTATGTCTGATATTGTGTCCCCACCTACATACATGAGTCTGTTAGCCGGGAAATCTGGCAATGACATAGGAGAGCCGGACAAAGACATAATTCGTAAAAAGTCTTTATCTGTTGTCGACGTTTTCGTCCATTGTGACACCACAGGAACAGGAGAGGAAAGGACGATGACTTCTAGTTTCTACCGTTGTACCATTCAGATCGCTTTAAAAACCCCAAAAACTTCCAAATGGTCAGAAAAGTTCTCAAAGAAATAAGAACCTTAAGTCCTTCTGACTGTCAGTGCGGGCCACGCATACATCAGATGTTCTATAGTCTAACATGTCGTTAGAGACATACCCACAGATTCCAGTTCCTCTGGGCAATGTAAAGAAGTTTTTAGTCTCGCAAGCTCGTCTGCTCTACAATTTCCTGGACATTTTTGTGGCCGGCAACCAGAAAATATGAATTTTGAACTGTTCAGCCATCTTGTTTAGAGATCTGCAACATTGGAGGGAGGTTTTTGAGCTCGGAAATATGTTCCCAGTGATTATATGACTGCCTGCCTGTCTGAAAAGATATTTATGCTCATTAAATTCAGTGCATCTGATGTTGTCGTCCTCAACGTGGCTGTGATGCACAAACATGTTATCCTTTGGATCCTGTGAGTATGAAACAGTAGCGTATTAAACATTTTGAAGCGACGTCCATCAAACCACAACACCATGTAGCACTATAGGTCTGACAACAGCAGTATATACCCATATATGCACTCGGATTAAGCCCCCAGTTTTTGCCAATGGCTCTTTTGTATGTCTATAGGGCAAGCCCAATTCGCCGTCGAGCGTAGAGCTTCCTGGAGTATATCTCTAAGAGTGAGGGGGAACTTCCTCATAACTACAACAGCCACGCCCATGGCTTTGGAGTCGAAGTCGAGAAAATTATCTCGACTCCGAATCCAGACAAAGTATTAAAAAATGTTTCAACAAAAAAATTAAATTCTAAAAATTTTTTAGAATTGAACAAGTAAAAGCGTGCCAAGTTCTGTCGGGCCGAACCACCATGGACTCTTGTATAGCATCATCAATACAACTTCCAACAGATGCACAAAATCATGTCTATCACGGAAGTTGTGTAATTGTCGCAGAAAAAAAGTCTGTCATTACACAAAAACACATGCATTGGAAAAAACTAAAGCTAATAGACATGGTTGTCGAGCATGGATAATGTGGTAATTGTATCATAGAGTCGTTTTCGCAATTAATACGATTCAAATACAACATACCAACGCACGGCCCTTGAAGCCATCACTCCAAATATGGTTGAAAAGTCTTCTAACCAAAGACGAAACGCGTTCCATAGTGGCTGGTGTGTGTTGCGATCTCTGGCTTTCCTTTTCCATTTGCAAAGAAAATCGCCGACCATTGAGCTCATCTCGAAAGAGAAACTAACAAAAATTGTAAAATTTAATGATCTCCGCCCTAACAGGCAAAAAACTTGAAAACCGAATTTAGTTGAAGAGCATATTTTTATTTTACATAGAAAACTTCTGTCAAACCAGCAAACATTAAAGCTTCTAAGAACCGAACAAGGATAATCAAGAGACCGGATTACATGGGAGCTATATGAGGTTATAGAGCGATTAGGACCGTACTTGGCACAGTTGTTGGTAGTCGGAACAGAACACTATGTTCAAAATTTCAGCCAAATCGGGCCAAGATTGCGGCTTGTAAGGACTCCAGAAGTCAAATCGGCAGATCGGTTTATATGGGAGCTACATCAGGTTATAGACCGATTTGGATCGTACTTATCGCAGTTACTGGAAGTCATAAAATTAATTTTAGCTAAACTGAACAAAAATTGTGACTTCCAGGGTCTCAAGAAGTCAAATCGGGTGATCGGTTTATATGGGAGCTATACCAGGTTATAGATCGATTTGGACCATACTTGGCACTGTTGTTGTAAGTCATAACAGAACACTATCTGCAAAATTTTAGCCAAATCGTAAAAAAAAATGTGGCTTCCAGGGGCTCAAGGAATCAAATCGGGAGATCAGTTTATATGGGAGCTATATATACCAAATCTAAACCGATATGGCCTATTTGCAATCCCCAACAACATACGTCAATAATCCCCAACAACATACATCAAGCGGCTAGCTTTGCGCGTTCGACCGCTATGGTCATTTCGACAGACGGACGGTCGAACATGGCTAGTTCGAATTAGAATGTCGAGACGATCAAGAGTATATATACTTTATGAGGTCCTAGATCAATATTTCGAGAAAGATTAGTATACCCCTATCCTTTGGTGGAGGGTATAATAAAACAGTCAAAATTTCAGGGAAATTTTTCTATGAGAAACTTTCATCGAATTATTGTTTTTAAAGAAAATTTTATTAATGTGTTGTTTTTAAAAAAACATTCAATAATTTTTTCACATAAATGTCATTGAAATTTTAAAAAATAATAAGATATGTTAAAATATTGTTTTTAGCAATAAAAATTCATAAAAATTAAAGTTTTAAGAAGAAAGTCTTAAGGAAAATTTTTTTTAGATTTTTGTCTAAAAAAATTTCATTTGAATTTAGTCTCTTTGAAGTTTTTGATTTTAGAAAAAATTGCGTTGCATAATTTTGTGATTAGAAATTAAAAAAAAAAACAAAAAATTCAAAATTCACTTGAAAAAAAAATCACTGAAATTTTGTTTAGAAAAAATTTATTGAAATTTTGTTTAGAAAAATTCATTGATATTTTGTGTTTGGAAAAAACGTCGTTTAAATTTTAAGCTTTAGAAAAAATCTCATTGAAATTTTGCCTTGAAAACTTGCATTACAATTTTGTTTATTGAAACATTTTATTAAAATGTCTCGTTGTAGAATTTCTTGGAGATCGGTTGACAAATGCGCTTGCAAAGGCTCTAGAAATGAAAATCGGGCGGCACAAATTCATGGGAGATAGATATATCTAAAGAAGGCGTAGAAGTTAGCATGTCCGCCTATTGCGCCAAGCACCTGGGTTCAAATCCCGGCGCGGATATCAGAAAAATGTTCAGCGATGGTTATCCTCTAACTAACGCTGGTTACATTTGTGAGGTATCCTGCCATGTTAAAACTTCTCTACCAAAACTGCGGCACACCGTTGGGACTCGGCACAAAAATTGAGGTCCCTTGCCATTGAGCTTAAACATTAATCGGACGACACTCATTAATATGAGAGAAGTATACCCTGCTCCATAAGGGAATATTTTTGAGGAATTTAGTAGTACATATATCTAAATCTAAATCGATTTCTAGGAAATTCACTAGTGATCAGAAGAGTCATAAGAGAGACCTTCGTACCCAATTTCGCGAGGATCGGTTGTCAAATATTGATATTACTGCAATATTAGTCCATAACGGATGACCATTTATATGGGAGCTATATTCAAATCTGAAATTTTGCACAGATAGATCTTATTGATGTAAGTCGTCGGGAATTGCAAATGGGCCATATCGGCTCACATTTGAATGAAGCCCCATAAAATTCCTCAATTTTTATCCGACTTGGCTGAAATTTTGCACGAAGTATTTTGTTTCGACTTCAAATGATAAATATGGTCCAAATCGGTGTATAATCTGATAAATTGTAAATAGCTCCCATATAAAACAAAATTCCGATTTTTATTCTTTAGCTCCTAAAAGCCACAATAGTTATCCGGTTTGGCCGAAATAGTTGTTCTTATATGATTTCCAACGTAGTATAGTTCAAATCGGTCTAAAATGTGAATTTTTCTGAAAGGTATACTTCAGACAAAACCCTATCGAATGGTCTGTAGTCCTTTCAAACAGATTCCCTATCAAGGGGAACAATTAAAGATTCTTTATAATACAAGTGCATTTGCAGTACTTACTCTGTGCAGTTAATGACGTGTAACAAGCGAATTACCTTAAATTTATATCACAATATTGGGCATACAACACCCCACTCATGCAATGGCAATAAAGAAAATGTCAGTAATAAACATAAATAGAGTAAATACAAGTAAATGACTATTATATCATTAAATAAAAAACAAACAAATTTCAATTCAGAGATTAAAATTGAAATAAAATGTAAATGAAAACAGTAAAAATACACAATTGTTTATTTAAACAAATGTATGTACAAATAATTTGTGGTGTAATAGGGTGGGCTAATATGGATTTAATATGGATAATACGGATCCAAAACTTGAACCTTAAAACAATGAGTATATAGAGTCTCCCCAAAGCTTGCAGATGACGAGTTGTTAGACATATTGATTTGTGTAGAGAAAGAAGACATTCTTCATTACAAACTGCCTTTAGCTGTGATCAAGGATAGGTTAAGTTGGATTTAAGTGACAGTCTGCCATCAAACTAATTTAGACGTTTTCGTATATTGTGATAGTTGCAACCGTTGAACGATCCAGATCGCTTTAAACGCCAAACAACATGCAAATGTTTACATCCACTAAAGCAGACAAGTTCTCGAAGAAATGAAATCGTAAATTGAAACTCCTTCTGACTGATAGTTCAGGACATACACAGCAGATGTTCGATTTTCCCTTTTTCATCGATGTCCTTACAGATTCAACAAAAGTCACTACTTGCAACCTTCAGTCTGTTAGCATACTTTCCGATGAACCAGTGGCCTGTCATGACGGACACAATGACTAAGATGTTTGCGAGCGACAGCAAAGTAGAGGCTTACTCTTCAAGATCGGTCCAACTTTAGATGTAGGTCCCATACAAACGTACTCCGATTTTTCTCCAATTTTTCCAAAATGTGACAACCTAGAGGTAGAGGCTTACTCTTCAAGATCGGTCCAACTTTAGATGTAGGTCCCATACAAACGTACTCCGATTTTTCTCCAATTTTTCCAAAATGTGACAACCAACATTTTCTCGCCATGAAAAAAGTATATTACAACCCATGGAATCGAATGAAAGCGAATCGATTTTGATGAAGCTTCCATATAAGGATACATTTCAAAAATGAGACGTTTACACCTATTTCAGTGAAGTCTAGATGGAATTTAGAGTAGAAAGAATCCGAATTGGGAAATGTTTTATACATCGTTGCAAAGGTATGGAAATTTCCTTTAAAGTGAGGTATAGTGCATAAGTAAGACGTCTTTTACATGACTAATTATGAAGACAACATTTGAAAATATCAACTGTAGAAGAAGCGATACCGAATAAAACTGTGTAAGAATCTTTTATTCGGTATTGCTATCGGTATGTGCAATAAAATTAGACATAATACTTGGTTACTAATAATGAATATAGCATTACTTAAAAATCAACTTTTTTCGTATTTTGGATGCCACGACAAGAGTTGCCGCTTTTGGTAGGCTCCTTCCAAAATTGGTAGGTTTTTATTCTCTTGGTAGGTTGGTTGCCTGACCTCAATTTTTGGTAGGTTTTTCCAACATATAAATACCAAGTTATTTACTGAACAAGTAAAAAGGCGTTAAGTTCGGCCGGGCCGAACTTTGGATACCCACCTCCTCGGGTATATATGTAAACCACCTTTCGTCATAATCCGGTGAAAAGTTCATAATTTATGCCCCCATAGTAGCTTTATCGAAACATGGTCCGATTTGAACCAAAATCGACAAATCATTGTTCAATTTTGTAGAACAAAATATTAGTCTTTTTGGTAGCCATATCCAAATATAGACTGATCTGAATCATCAACGACACGGATGTCGAAAAGCCTAACATAAGTCACTGTCCCAAATTTCAGCGAAATCGGATTATAGATGTGCCTTTTATGGGGCCAAGACTTTAAATCGAGAGATCGGTCTATATAGCAGCTATATCCAAACCTAGACCAATCTGGGCCAAACTGAAGAAGAATATTGAAGGGCCTAACGCAACTCACTGTCCCAAATTTCGGCAAATTCGAACAATAAATGCGCCTTTTATGGGCCCAAGACATTGAATCATGAAATCGGTTTATATGGCAGCTTTATACAAATCTGGACCGATCTGTGCCATATTGTAGAAAGATATCGAAGGGCTTAACTTAACTCACTGTCCCAAATTTCGGTGACATCGAACATTAAATGCGCCCTTTATGTGCGAAAACCCTTAAATCGAGAGATGGGTCTATATGGCAGCTATATCCAAATCTGGACCGATCTGGGCCAAATTTAAGAGGGATATCGAGGGGCCTAACACAACTCACTGTCCCAAATTTCAACAAAACCGGATAATAAATGTGGTTTTTATGGGCCTAAGATCCTAAATTGGCAGATCGGTCTATATGGGGGCTATATCAAGATATAGTCGGATATAGCCCATCTTCGAACTTAAACTATTTATGGACAAAAAAAAGAATCTGTGCATAATTTCAGCTCAATATCTCTATTTTTAAAAACTGTAGCGTGATTTCAACAGACAGACGGACGGACATGGTGTAGTATACAAGTAGTACCTAAATAGCTTATACCATGTAATTCTGTAAATAGCCTATAGTATATAAGTAGTAGTACCTAAGCACCTTATACCATGTAATTATGTCGATAGCCTAATTATTGACGATAACAACTTATGCTTCTGTTTGTTATCGATTTACATTTTGATTATGCTCTGTTTTTCCAAAATCTAATCTAAGTCGGACACCTGTGAAGAAGAGAAGCTAACACGAGCTCAATGAGTGTAAAAATAAAAGAAACAAATAAATAAAGTGTTTAAAATAAATTCAAACCGCCTACACCACTCACTACAAACTCAGAAGTGGGATATTAGAGAAATTTTTTTTTTCCCTGCGAAAAAAATGGAATTCATGGAAGAAGAATTGTCTTTAACAACATTGCAGGCTTTGTGCAGGAATTTTTTTTTGTCTACAGACGGAACAAAACGGCAGTTGGTTCTTCGTTTAAAAGATGTGCCTAAAGAGGAACTCACAAAAATGATAGAGGTGGAAACAACAAAAGAATACGACAGTACCGTTATCCAAAAACATTTGACTGTCGATGGAGGACAGTCAGTGGTACATAAAGAAAATCTACAGGCAAGTGAAAATGTAAAGAATACCGCAAAATTAGAGGGCACAAGTAAGAACGAAAATGCAGACACAAAAGTTATGACAACCGAAAATATTCCGAACAACAACAAAAACCAACGAACTCCAGAAAAAGAAAAACACAAATTGCAGCACACTTCGAACCCCAACGAAGAGATGTTAAGTGGCAGATTTGACCGACGAGTAAACAACTACAACAACTTCCGCAGTGCAGAATTTACTTTGGAGGCGTCACTGAAAGAAAAAGAAATGGAGCTATTGAAAAAAGAGAATGAGTTGCTAAAACGTGAACAAGAACTCTTACGCAAAGAGAACCAAATGTTGAGATCAGTTGATTGCGCAGCTGAGCAGTCTGCAGCTGCTGGTATTTCTCTTAGCTTGGTAAGCAACTTTATCTCAAATTATGATGGTAAAACCGATGGCACATTTTGGGTTACCCAGCTGCGTGATATTCAAAAGACATACATGTTGTCTGACAACATGTTGAGAGCATTGTTCGCAACAAAGTTGATTGGCAGAGCGCAGGTATGGCTACACTCGCGACGAAACACTTCAGAAGAAAATCTTGATGAACTTTTTCAACAATTCTGCTTGATGTTCGGCACCAAAGAAACAAAATTAGAGCTTCGCAGAAATTTTGAGCGCCGTAAATGGAGTTATGGTGAACATTTTACTGACTACTGTAATGACAAAATAATGTTGGCAAGCAAGCTCTCTTTAGATGAAGATGAATTAGTGGAGTACATAGTGGATGGTATACCAAATATACAGATACGCATGCAAATGTCTTTGCAACAACACACAAGTACCGACGACTTGTTGAAGTCACTTGCAAATGTTAAGTTAAGCAAACCATCAACAGCCCAACAAACAACACAGAAAAATAAAGAAAATACAGAAGGTAAACAACCAACAACGAGAGTCGGCGTTCGTTGTTATAACTGCAACAGCGTAGGTCATTATGCAGCCGACTGCAGCAAACCTCGTCGACAGCCTGGGACGTGCTATGCGTGTGGCAGCGAAGAGCATATGGTCAGCGATTGTGAATTAAATAAGAAGAAGAACGATGAGAAAATGAACCATTATGTAAGATTGTTTAATTTTAGTCCATTATTTAATAATAATTTTAAATTTACTTTAGAATGCCTGATAGACTCTGGTAGCCCGATCAGTATGATAAGACAAGATGTTTTACCGAATGAAGTACAGACTTTTGAATTTAATAATTTTTCATTTTATGGCATAAACAATTCTAAATTGAAAATACATGGAAAATGTTTTTGTTACATTGAAGTACTTAATAAAAAAATGAAATTTGAATTGATCGTGGTTGACAAAGATTCTATGAAGTATTCTGTAATATTGGGTCGAGATTTTCTGTCAAAGACAAATAGTACAATAATTTTAGGTGAGCCAGATTCAGATGTTACTGTTAAAAATTATGACAACGATATTACTATAGATTATTATGAAGAGGAAGAGAAATTCAGTAAAATGATTATGTCGATAGATGTAAGCCCGAATATGAGCGATTTAGATCTTAAGACTGGGAACGATTTAAAACATGAATTTAAAGAGAAATTAGAAGATATTTTTCGTTCCACTTATGTTGAAATGTTACGGCCGTTGGAACCGGATGTGAAATGTGAAATGAAACTGGTTTTGGAAAATGTGAAACCTTTTCATTGTCCTCCTCGTAGACTGTCGTATGCTGAGAAGAATGAACTTCAGAACATTTTAGACGATTATTTGGAAAAGGGGATAATTAGAATTAGTGAATCGGAATTTGCTTCGCCCATAGTTTTAGTACGCAAGAAGACAGGAGAATTGAGAATGTGTGTGGACTTCCGTAACTTGAACAAAAATACTGCGAAGCACAATTACCCCATACCTTTAATAGATGATTTACTGGACACTTTAGTTGGCAAGACAATTTTCACTAAATTGGACTTGAAAAATGGGTTTTTCCATGTCCACATGCATCAAGATTCTGTAAAGTATACGTCATTTATAACACCTTTAGGACAATTTGAATTTTTAAGAATGCCTTTTGGGCTAAAAAACGCTCCGTCGGTATTTCAAATGTTTGTCAATAGAATTTTTGCGGATTTAGTTAGGCAAGGAAAAGTTATACTTTATCTGGATGATATTCTAATAGCATCGGGGGACATGACTGAACATCTTGCTATTATCGAAGAAGTTATGAGACGAATTGTAAGGAACAAATTGGAATTAAGGTTAGACAAATGTGAATTTTTACGAACTAGTGTGAAATACTTAGGGTATAAAATAGATTCTTTAGGTATAAGTGCAGATGATAAAGGTATAGAGGCGATAAGGAATTTTCCATTGCCGGACAAAGTACACTCTCTTCGAAGTTTTTTGGGGTTATGCTCTTATTTTAGACGTTTTATTAAAAATTTTTCCATGATAGCCAAACCCTTACATGATTTGACAAAGAAGGATAGAAAATTTGTAATCGGATGCGAGGAATTGAAGGCTTTTGATACGTTGAAGACGAAACTTGTCGAATCGCCTGTGTTAGCATTGTTTAATCCGTCAGCCATAACGGAGCTTCATTGCGACGCAAGTGCCTTAGGATTTGGGGCTATTTTGGTTCAGAAGAGCGATGATGGAAAATGGCATCCAGTGTTTTATTTTTCGAAAAGGGCTACGGAAGCTGAGTCGAAATTCCATAGTTACGAACTGGAGACTTTGGCCATAATTTATGCATTGAGGAGATTTCGCGTGTATTTGCATGGAAGGCATTTCAAAATAATAACAGATTGCAACTCACTTACAATGACGTTGAATAAGAGAGAGTTGAATCCACGAATCGCCAGGTGGGCACTAGAGATGCAGAACTTTGATTATGTCGTCGAGCATCGCACCGGAAAACGTATGCAGCATGTAGATGCTTTGAGTAGGTGCCAGGAAGTAATGGTGATAGAGACTAACACCTTAGAGGAGAATTTAGTAATTTGCCAAAATAGAGACCCCAAGATTGTTAAGTTGAAAGACCAATTGCAGAACACAGAACACAAATATTATGAGATGAGAAATGGTGTGCTTTATAAGAAAATAGACAAGAAAAGACAGCTATTTTATGTGCCTGAGGCAATGGAATCCCATGTTATATATCACTATCATGATGAGATGGGTCATGTTGGTATAAGTAAAGTTGTAGAATTGATAGAAAAAACTTATTGGTTCCCGCAAATTAGGAAGAAAGTATGCGAACACATCAGGAATTGTTTGAGATGCATAGTATTTTCGAGTAAAGGTGGTAAAGTAGAGGGTTACATCCATAACATACCGAAACCAGAAAGGCCTTTTCAGATGTTACATATCGACCATTATGGACCAATAGATAGAGGCAGCTCGAAGAAACATTTGCTAGTAGTTGTAGATGCGTGCTCGAAGTATGTGAAATTGTACCCTACGAAGACTACAGCAACGAATGAGGTGATTAAAGCACTTCGTGAATATTTTAGATACTACAGTAGGCCAACGTGTATAATATCAGACAGAGGTTCTAGTTTTACGTCGAAAGATTTTGCGACATTTTTGGAGGGGAATGACATTCGTCATATCCTGATTGCTACTGGTTCGCCACAGGCTAATGGGCAAGTTGAAAGGGTAAATAGGAATCTTGGCCCAATGATAGCGAAACTAGCAGACAGTGGGAATAGTAGATCTTGGGAGGACGTTATAGAGTCGGTTGAATTCAGTTTGAACAATACTAGGCATAGTATGATCGATGAACATCCAAGCGTGATGTTGTTTGGAGTGAATCAAAAAGGAAATGTTTTAGATGGAATTAAGGAGAATATTATGGAGGAAGACTATAGAAATGTTGAAGAAGTCAGAGATAAAGCTCATGAGAAAGAGGTCCATGCGCAGGCATACAACGAACTACTTGTAAACCGTCGACGGAAATGTCCAGTTGCGTATAAGAAAGGAGACTATGTTGTGATAAAGAATTTTGATGTTAGCACGGGCGTGGCGAGGAAATTGATTCCGAAGTATAAAGGTCCGTATAAGATAACAGAAGTTTTGGAAAACGATCGATATATACTGGAGGACGTAGATGGTTTCCAACAGAGTAGAATACCGTACAAGGGTACTTGGGCTGCCCATAACATCAAACACTGGTTTCAGGGCAATAAGAAATTACGTTAGACAGGTTTGAAAATGTAAAGGCAAAGAATCGGGTGATTCTTATTGTCAGGACGGCCGAATTGTAGTATACAAGTAGTACCTAAATAGCTTATACCATGTAATTCTGTAAATAGCCTATAGTATATAAGTAGTAGTACCTAAGCACCTTATACCATGTAATTATGTCGATAGCCTAATTATTGACGATAACAACTTATGCTTCTGTTTGTTATCGATTTACATTTTGATTATGCTCTGTTTTTCCAAAATCTAATCTAAGTCGGACACCTGTGAAGAAGAGAAGCTAACACGAGCTCAATGAGTGTAAAAATAAAAGAAACAAATAAATAAAGTGTTTAAAATAAATTCAAACCGCCTACACCACTCACTACAATGGATAGATAGTCTTAGATAGATAGACTATCTATCCATGGGCATGACGGGCATGGCTAAATCTTAGACGATCTAGCCATGCCCGTCCTGAATCTGGAAATAAAAGAGGAGTCAACGAAAATAAGCGGAATTTGTGGCTGGAACACTTGGAGCAAAGTAACTTAGGTACCGGTTTAGGCATGCTGTGGTCTACTATTATGTCACTCTCATACCCCGGTAGACGGGATGACAGGACCTCAGTCACTTTTGGCTACGTAACTGTAACTGATCCGAAGAGATGCGCCAGGTTGTTCAACCGTCAGTTTATTGTGCATACCGAGAGTGACAGGGCAAGGAGGAGAGCCATTCGTCGTATCCGTGGTCTCCGATGAATGAGCGATCGTACGATGATGGCATCAGGCCCTCGGCCCATTGTCAATGACATCTGCGATAGGTTGAACGTCTATCTCAACGAACTTGTCTCATATTTCGATGCCACAGCAATTTGTGATAAAGTCAAAAGAAGAAACAAGGTCCTCAAGTCAGCAGCACTTAGTATGCTGACAAAGAAACCGGTGTTGACTACGTACAAAGCAATTGGCCCGTCTGTGCTAAGTTATGCAGCGCCATTGTGGTCTCGTTAGCTATGTGACACGCAGTGGAATGATATTCAGATCTGTCAGAATGCCGCCCTTCGAACTGCGACTGACCCCTCAATTCTCATGTGGACCACCTCCATCGGTAGACAAAGATTCTACCAGAGGGAAGACATAACTACATGCCGTCTAAGCAATATCTTTTGGGCTGTAATCGCAGATCTGTAATCATCTTGTGGATAGGTACTCACCACCCAGAAGCCTTAAGGTAGATCTAATATCAAGCGGGTCTAGACAACATTCATTCGTATATGGAAGCAGATGCGGTAAATAGCTACCGGGTGAATGCGGTCCTTGTAGAAAGATGGCCTCCCATTGCATCTGAAGAACTTGACCTCCAGAGTAGTTCCGGCTTAATTACGATCCGGTAGATGCTGCCGTCTCAACTCTTACAGAGCAAGAATTGAATCCGACGTGCAAGATGTATGTCCGCCAGACCCACTCGACTCAGACCCACATACCTCTGGACGTACCCTACAATAACAACAACTACCGTGAGCCTTAAAGTATAGTACTGACTTCGTCTTTTTGCCCAAACAACTGTCAAAACGCATTTTGAAAACAAGTCAAAAGGCGTTAAGGCGCATTTATTGTCCGATTTTGCCAAAATTTGGGACAGTGAGTTGTGTTAGGCCCCTCGACATTTTTCTTCAATTTGGCTCAGATCGGTCCAGATTTGGATATAGCTGCCATATGGACCGATCTCTCGATATAAGATTTTGGGCCCACAAAAGGCGTACTTATTGTTCGCTTTCGCCGAAATTTGGGGCAGTGAGTTCAACAACATCCAGATCGGTTCAGATTTGGATATGGCTTCCATATTGACCGATCTCTCGATTTAAAGTCTTGGCCCCGTAAAAGGCACATTTATAATCCGATTTCGCTGAAATTTGACACAGTGACTAATTCTAGGCTTTTCGACATCCGTGTCGTATATGGTTCAGATCGGACTATATTTATGGCCAATATTTTGTTCTACAAAATTGAACAGTGACTTGTATTTATAAGGGCTCTCAATATCCGTGTCGAATTTTGTCCAAATCGGACCATTTCCGATAAAGCTGCTATGGGGGCATAAATTATGCATTTTACACCGGATTATGACGAAAAGTGGTTTACATATATACACGAGGTGGTGGGTATCCAAAGTTCGGCCCGGCCAAATTTAACTTAACTTAACGCCTTTTTATTTGTTTATTTAAAATTTTTCCTACGTATCACACGAAAGTATGAAAGAACATAAGACAATACATGTCGTGTGATAGAAGCTTATTTAAATGCTCACCAGCTGGACGACATACCGCTCTACTTCATTGTTGTTGTTTTTTTTTTTTGTGTCGTTATATGACTTTCGTTTGTGTGATGTTTTCCAATAGAGTGATAGAAGATATTTCCATTGGTACTCAAAATTTATTTTTAAATATAAACATAAGCTTCTAGAATATTCCAAGCCCCAAAGCTTTAAATACCAAATAAATTTTTACCCATGATTAAACCTACAAATTATGTTGCTTACATTTTATTGAATTAAATTGAAAATATGATTTTTCATTCTTATAGTTGGCTATCATTTATCAAATCATTGTATAAAACTGCTACATTTGTCAACATAATTTACAGTGATTTATTGCCTTCGTACTACGACAATTTGTTGTCGCTGATTTATTTCCCCAAGGAAAAAGAATCAATTAACATTTTTTAAAATAAGCTAAACCGCAAATAAAATTGTCAATATTTTATTAAAATTCATAAATTTGCAATCGATGATTATGATACATTAGCGGGTGAATGTGCATTAATCACAAAATTGGAAAAACGGTAGGGGAAACATTTCAAGACCGATGATGTGAGGACGCTGGTATTTATGTATATTGAGTTACAGCGACCGCATCACATTCCCATGTTTTTTTTTTTTTTCTTAGTTTATTATAAAAGGATCAATTTGACAATGAAATCTTCCAGAGACTGGGTTGGATAAGGATCAAATGATCCCTAATGTCACATTACAAGCTGAGTTACAACAAATACAAATTTTGCCCATGAACATTCCACTAAGGAACATGGCCAAACTTCTCACATATCAATGAGTACAGTCCGATTCAAGTTTTTTAAGCTCAATGATAAGGGGCCTCCTCTTTATAGCCGAGTCCGAACGGCGTGCCGCAGTGCGACACCTCTTTGGAGAGAAGTTTTACATGGCATAGTGCCTCACAAATGTTGGCAAAATTAGGAGGGCAAAACCACCGCTGAACATTTTTTCTGATAGTCTCGCCTGGATTCGAACCCAGGCGTTCAGCGTCATAGGCGGACATGCTAACCTCTGCGCAAACTGAGTTAGAAGATGTTTAAAAAACCCCCTTCTAGGCTATGGTAAGAAAACTCGTTATAACATCACAGGCACGATCACATTTACGGAGAGAAAAAGATGGTGTGAAGACCAATCCATGTTAACAGGAAGAATTGAATGTCAGATACTATCTTTTAAATAGAGATTTGTGTAACAATGATTACCACAATCGAAATGCTGGAACAAAACATTCCATGCTCAAACCGCACAGTTAATTTTAACAGTAGGGAAGCACTCATTGTCTTGAACTTATGGAGACTGATGTTGAAATTTACAGTGGGAAGCAAATCCGAGTGGAAGTTTCACTTTTAAAACTTAACCTAAAACTTAAAGTAACCTCTGAAAAGAAAATCTAAATTAGGAATTCCGTGCTACTTACAAAATCCTTTATTGTTTTCTATCCAACTCCCATAAGTTGGTTCATATCTGGTATTGTGTCTCCACCTAAGTGCCGGTACCTGTTAGACGCGAAAGCCTGACAATGACATAGGAAATGCTCCAATGCCTCATCACCTTCCCCGCATGCCTTACACATGGTATCACTTGCCGCACCGATTTGCATAAGTGACCTTGTAGTCATATGTGTCCCGTTATGTTACCAATAGCTATACTGACCTCCTTCTTACTTCCTTTCAGTAATAGCCTCGTCTTCTCATGATCTGGATCCCCCCATAGGATTTTCGCCGTCTTACCGACCGTTTCGCTGTTCCAAAATGTTGCGTACGTCTCCCATTCCCTTAACTCAGAATGGGTCGACCCGAAAGGCTTCGGCTAACCAAGTTTATTGACGGCAGTTCTCTGGCCTTCACCGCCAAATCGTCTGCCCTTTCATTTCCTCTTACTCCGCTATGGCCCGGCACGCTAACGATGCGGATTTTCCCATCCTCAGAAAAGGCGTGAATCTACTTCTTACACAGCAAGATTGTTCGTGACCTTATCGTCCTGGTTGTTATTGCCCTTATGGCAATTTTACTGTCCATAAAGATGTTTACACTCGACGTCCTCGCGTTAGCACCATACCACTTCACGCATTCCGTAATCGCCCGGATCTCCGCCTGCAGGGCAGTATTATGGTCAGGGAGTCTTAAACAGATCTCAGTCCCTGGGTTCTCAATGTAAACCCTCAGGCCCACTCTGTCCTCTAGCTTTGATCCATCCGTGTAACATGATCTTTCAGATGGCAATACTAGGGTTCCGTTAAATCAAGAATGTGCCGATGGCAGCAGTGCCTCGCACTCGACCTCAAGTTTCATATCAGGTATCCGATCGGAAACCTCTTCCCTTCCTTCCAGGTTCCCTATCGCTGCCTCGCGATGGTATGAGCTGCTCCCATCCTCAATCCATTCTTACATCACCTTAAGTCTCATAGCCGCAGTGACTGCCTCATACTAAATATATATGTCTATGGGTTGGATATCTAGAATAGTCTCCAGTGCCCTAGTGAGCGTGGTCCTCATCGCTCCGCCTATGACAAGACATGTTCCATGAACCTGTTGCATGGTCCTTATGTTGCACTTTTTCTCCATAGCAGTCCACCAAACTACTGAGGCGTACATAAGTATTGGTCTAATCACGATCCTGTAGATCCATTGGACTATCCTCGGATTCAGGCCCCATTTTGAGCCTACGGCCCGTCTACATAGTGACCAATATCTGTGAGCCTTCTCAGTACGCTCCTGAATGTGACACTTCCATTTCAGTTTCCTGTCCAAGATCACACCTAAGTATTTGACCTTGTCAGGTATCGAAATTGTCTTATTGAGGAAACGTGGTGCGTTAAATTGGACCACCATTGTTTTCCTCGTGAACAGGCATATTTCAGTCTTCTGTGGGTTAGCATTGAGACCTCTAGGTCTAGTCCAGTCATATGGCATATGCAAGAACCTTTTGGCCCTTCTGCATAGCTAGTTCGGATCCTTATCCCTTAAAAATATTATAACTTCATCTGAGTAGCAGACGGGTTCAAATCCCTCCTCAGTCAGCATCCGTATAGGTCATTTATGGTGCCACTTTCTGCCTTATGCTCAATAGAGATATTGAGCTGAAATTTTGCACAGGTTCTTTTTTTGTCCATAAGCAGGTTAAGTTCGAAGATGGGCTATATCGGAATATATCTTGATATAGCCCCCATATAAACCGACCGGCCGATTTAGGGTCTTAGGCCCATAAAAGCCACATTTCTTATCCGATTTTGTTGAAATTTGGGACAGTGAGTTGTGTTCGGCTCTTCGACATCCTTCGTCAATTTGTCTCAGATCGGTCCAGATTTGGATATAGCTGCCATATAGACCGATCCTCCGATTAAAGGTCTTAGGCCCATAAAAGCCACATTTATTATCCGATTTTGCTGAAATTTTGGACAGTGAGTTGTATTAGGCTCTTCAACATCCTTCGTCAATTTGGCTCAGATCGGTCCAGATTTGGATATAGCTGTCATATAGACCGATCCTCCGATTTAGGGTCTTAGGCCTATAAAAGGCGCATTGGTTGTCCCACGTCGCAGAAATTTGGGACAGTGAGTTAAGTTAAACCCCTTGACATACTTCTGCATTATGGCACAGATCGGTCCAGATTTGGATATAGCTGCCATATAGACCGATCTCTCGGTTTTAGGTTTTCGGGGCCATAAAAAGCGCATTTATTGTCCGATGTCGCCGCAATTTGGGATAGTGAGTTATGTTAGGCCCTTCGACATCCTTCTTAAATTTCACTCAGATCGATCCAGATTGGGATATAGCTGCCATATAGAGCGATCTCCTAATTTAATGTTTTGGCCCCATAAAGGACGCATTTATTGTCCGATGTTGCCGAAATTTGGGATAGAGAGTTAAGTTAAGCCCCTCCACATATTTCTGCAATTTGGTATAGATCGATCAAGATTTGCATATAGCCGCCATATAGACCGATATCTCGATTTAAAGTCTTGGCCCCAAAAAAGGTGCATTTATAATCCGATTTAACTGAAATTTGACACATTGACTTATGTTAGACTTTTCGACATTCATGTTGTATATGGTTCAGATCGGTTTATTTGTATACCCTCCACCATAGGATGGGGGTATACTAATTTCGTCATTCTGTTTGTAACTACTCGAAATATTCGTCTGAGACCCCATAAAGTATACATATTTTTGATCGTCGCGGCATTTTATGTCGATCTAGCCATGTCCGTCCGTCTGTCCGTCTGTCGAAAGCACGCTAACTTCCGAAGTAGAAAAGCTAGCCGCTTGAAATTTTGCACAAATAATTCTTATTAGCGTAGGTCGATTGGTATTGTAAATGGGTCATATCGGTCCATGTTTTGATATAACTGCCATATAAACCGATCTTGGGTCTTGACTTCTTGAGCCTCTAGAGTGCGCAATTCTTATCCGATTGGAATGAAATTTTGCACGACGTGTTTTGTTATGATATCCAACAACTGTGCCAAGTATGGTTCAAATCGGTCGATAACCTGATATAGCTGCCATATAAACCGATCTTGGGTTTTGGCTTCCTGAGCCTCTAGAGTGCGCAATATTTATCCGATTGGAATGAAATTTTGCACGAAGTATTTTGTTATGATATCCAACAACTGTGCCAAGCATGGTTCAAATCGGTTCATAACCTGGTATAGCTGTCATATAAACAGATCTGGGGACTTGACTTTTTGAGCTTCTAGAGGGCGCAATTCCTAACCTATTTGGCTGAAATTTTGCATGACGTATTTGATTCTTACTTTCAACAACTGTGTCAAATAAGGTCCAAATCCGTTCATAGCCTGATATAGCTGCCATATAAACCGATCTGGGATCTTGACTTTTTGAGCCTCTAGAGGTCGCAATTATTATCCGATTTGTCTGAAATTTTGTACGACGGATCCTCTCATGACCATCTACATACGTGTTTATTATGGTCTGAATCGTTCTATAGCCTGATGACGATCTCTCTATTCTACTTCTTGAGCCCCCAAAGGGCGCAATTCTTTTTCGAATTGGCTGACATTTTACACAGGTCTCCAACATATAATTTAATTGTGGTCCAAACCGGACCATATCTTGATATCGCTCTAATAGCAGAGCAAATCTTTTCTTTTATCCTTTTTCCCTAAGAAGAAATACCGGGAAAAGAACTCGACAAATGCGATCCATGGTGGAGGGTATATAAGATTCGGCCCGGCCGAACTTAGCACGCTTTTACTTGTTAGATATAGCCACTAAAAAGACCAATATTTTGTTATATATAATTGAACAATGACTTGTATTGTACTTATTAGTATTTGGTCCAAATCGGATCATATTTCGATATACATTGCAATGGGACTTAAGTTATGCAATTTTCACCGGATTTTGATGAAAGGTGGTTTACATATATACCCGAGGTGGTGGGTATCCAAAGTTATAGACGGACGAACATGGCTAGATCGTCTTAGATTTTTACGCTGATGAAGAATATATATACTTTATAGGGTCGGAAATGGATATTTCGATGTGTTGCAAATGGAAAGACAAAATGAATATACACCCATCCTTCGGTGGTGGGTATAATAAAAATCCACTTCACGGATTTAGTCAAGGTTGTTGTGTGTCTAACATTATCGGATATCAAAGCTCTACTAAGTGATGACACCGTGTGAACTTGGCAATAAATGGATCGGACAGCATTAAAGGATATGATATGTTCATTGAAAACTATCCTTGTGGATACTCAGGAGGCCTTAAGAGAGAATCAACCGCAGGAAACTACGGAACATAGTATGCGCTATCAGACCTTTTTCAAGATTACTTTGAATCGAGTTCTCAGGCCAGAATTTTTACTTCATTCGACAGTTGCAGTTCTACCGATACAGAGATGGAATTTTGTTGGAGGTTTGTGGGAGAGAAGAACCATAAAACTAACGAAAATATTTCCGAATGTTAGCGTATTGTGTTTCATGCTCAAATTTTTGTAAAATATCTTGTAAGAACATTCAAACTTCGCAAAATGAAATATAAATGTAAATACCATTAAACCAAAGATATCCATACTAAATACCAAAACTTGTTTTTAGAGTGCATCACAGCAATCCTCAGCAATGCATCACAATATCCTCTCATCGCTACTATTGTTTTACACCAAGTTCTGATTTGTTAAACTTTTGTTAACATCAACACATTTGGTTGAAGAATATACCACAATCGAAATGTGACCCTTTTCTAATTCTCCGATTTATTCACAATACTGCATCCAATTCTTTGAGGGTTTTGCCAACATGGTTGGCCTGTGTTTGAGGATAATTTGTATGCAGTCCCATGTTGTATTTGTTTTTCCGAACACAAGAAAATTGTACATGGAAACATTAAATAAATCAAATTAAATAAAACAATGGCTGACAATTACCCCACAACAGCAGCCACACAAATCAATTAAACAAACAATGCCACTCGAACATCGTTGTATTAAAAATTGGATAATTTGAAGTCATTAAAAACAAAATGAGAATTCCAATAATGTCAAATGACAATGCCATGTGGCAATTAAATATCCTATGGTCTTATTCAAAAGCAAATATTTTGAAAACTGTTGTTGTAGCTGAAAAGCCATATTCAATTTCATTGTTTTCAGTTTGTGCAAATATTGGCAAAACCTTCCTTTCACATTCACATTTATGAAAACTCTGATTATAATTTAAACAATTAAATGATTGTAGCCGTTGGGTGAAGCGGATGTGTTTTTATTTCGCTCCTCAAAGACAAAATACATTTATATTCGTATCTCGGAATAGGTACTACCTATTACGAAAAAAATTTTGGAGTAGGCTAGAAATTGACTCAACATCTGCGGTGGTGGCGTCAGACCGCAGTATGTTGTCCTCCCCTCCTATAGGTGTGGGTGCCTTGGCACCTGTAAATGCAAATTTTGCCAATGAACATTCCACTAAGGAACAGGGGCAAACTTCTCACATATCAATGATAGCAGTCCGATTCAAGTTTAAGCTCAATGATAAGGGGCCTCCTTTTTATAGCCGAGTCCGAACGGCGTGCCGCAGTGCGACACCTCTTTGGAGAGAAGTTTTACATGGCATAGTACCTCACAAATGTTGCCATCATTAGGAGAGAAAAACCACCGCTGAAAATTTTTTCTGATGGTCTCGCCAGGATTCGAACGCAGGCGTTCAGCGTCATAGGCGGACATGCTGACCTCTGCGCTACGGTGGCCTCCAACTAGTCAGACTAATAAATGAGGAAGAGACGGATAAACCAGAGGGAAGCACAGTTCGTCCCCAGTCTTTAAGTAAAGGTGGTGTTTCTGACTCGGATTCAGACAGCGACTGTGTCAATGAAACGGTAATCGCAGCCGAATCGAGAGATGAGGGCATCGGGATGACAGCAGGAGTGAGCGATGCAGACCGAGAAAGCGATGCGGTACACGACGAAGGAGACAAAAGAGTATGTACCGGCAGCGTAATCGGGCAAATGTGCAGGATGCTGGAAGGGATAGAACTGACATACCAAGCACTTCTACGGAAGCTGCAGAAAGAATCAGATCTCCCGAAGAGCATAACACTGCTAAAATACTGAAGAAGAAAAAGAGCTCCCGCTTTCAAGTACTCTGGAAAAACCAAGCCAGCCATCTCGCGATGGAGACTCCAGACTGTGTCGTGCGGAGGTGGATAAAGTTGGAACAGGAACGAAGGAAGCGCGCACGGCCCCTGAGTCTTCATGGAGGACTGTGACTTCCAAAAGGAGGCCACAGCTATCACGGAAGGGGAAGATGGTCGCTAAGAATGGTAAGGAGTCGCCCTCTTACGCCAGAGTGGCAAGGAAGCACAACAGAGATGAGCTGACTTATGCAGTCATCAATATCGGTAGGATTCCACCAGATCATTGGTCCCAAGTGGAGGATCTGGTTAACTAGCGGTTTTTGGAACATGTGTGGAACTCTGTAGAGGGTCTACCCATACAATGATGAGTTGCAAGTTTAAAGGCGACATCTTTACGTTGTGTTTTGCGTCGGCGGAATGTATTGATAACGTCAAACAGCTCGTCAGAGGAAGTCACGCTCCCTGAGAGGGGTCGAGCTTTGTCAGACCTTGTGAGAAAGGTGGAAATCCCCCAGCTCAAAAAGGCTACGGTCTTCATCAAGGGATGAGGGAACGCATGTTGGGATTCTTGGGCAAGCAAAACCAAGGTTTGATCGCAGAGAAGTGGGAAGTCTTCCACAGGGAGGAGAAGGAGGAAGGAACTCTCTTTGTGATTGGCATTGATCAAGTCTCCGTGACGTGTTTGGCTAAGACTAAAGGCATGGCGTACTACGGGAGCAAAGCTGTCTTTTTCAAGATTGGGAAGACTAGGATAGGCAGAAATTTTTATTCTGCTACCTCAGACCGTGCAGTGGCAGGTGACTCAACACCGCCCAACAAACAGGGGGCCGACAACAAGACAATCACGGCATCTCTCAATGTTGGAAAGACTAGGAGAAGCAATGATCCTAATACTAAAATATCAGGCAGTGCAGTGGCGAGAGACCCAACACTGCCTAACAAACAGGAACCCGACGACGGACCCATCACCGACTTAAAGATTCAGAATACTGGGATAGGTAAAGATCCTAATATTGAAACATTAGGCAGCGCGGCGACAGGAGACACAATGGAACCCAAAGAACAGGGAGCCGATGATGGTACCATCACCTACTACCTAGAAGCCCATTTACTTAAGATTTGGAAGGCAAAGATCCTAGTATTGAAACATCAGGCAGAACGGGGAATGGAAACCCAGTAAAGCTTAACGAACAGGGACCAGACGATGGCACCATTACCGACTTTATAAAAACTCGGAAGACTAGACTAGGCAATGAACCTAAAACGTTGACATCAGGCTGTGCAGTGATTGGAAAGTCAATGCAGTCTAATGAACAGGGAGCAGACGATGAGATCATCGCCTACTTCCAAGATGCCCATTTACTAGAGGACCAATGATTGAGGTAATCCAGATATACTTCCACCGGAGCGAGACTGCTATACACGCTCTGATGGAGAAAATCAGCAAGGGCTAGATTCATATTGCCTTAATTCAGGAGCCATGGACGACCCGGAACAAAGTTTCTGGACTGAACCATATCAAATACCAATTCCATGCTATCACTGGTACTCGGAATTATATATTTTCCCCAGAGTTGTCAACGTCGGATGCAACAGTGGTGAGACAGGGAGACGGTGGAGCATACCTGCCATCACTTTATCTGCCTTTTGACTCTCCGACACCGCCATCAACGTCGGAGCTGCAATGGTTGGTGAGGAAAGCAAAACAGACAGGAAACGAGGTGCTAATAGGGTGCGATGCGAACTCTCACCACATGTCGTGGGGTAGCTCCAGCACTAACAAGCGGGGCCAAACCCTGACAGAGTTCTTAAATACTAACGACCTAATAACACTTAGTATTGGCAACATCGCTACCTTTGTCAATAGGATAAGGGAGAAGGTATCAGATGTGACGATATGTTCAGAAAATCTGATCGATGCGGTTCAGGATTGGAGGGTCTCCATGGAACACTCTTTCTCTGACCATCGCTACATTAGGTTTAGAATAGCACGGCCAGCGCCGAATCCGATAAGTTTCCGGAATAAATTAAAAACCAACTGGACAAATTTCGGAAGGCTACTCAGAAGAAGACTTGGGCAAGATAATTTAGATTGTCCAAGCACAGAAGAGATTGACTAAAATGTCAACAGGATTACGACTGCACTGGTGGGATTCTTCGAAGATAGTTGTTCTCTTCGGGAAAGGAAATCAGTCCAAGAAAAACCCTGGATGACCGGGGAGATTCGCAATATTGGGAAAGAGGTCCGCAGACTTTTTAACAGAGCACGTCGTAAAAAAGCGGAAGTTTATTAGGATGTGTATTACACACGGCTCAAGGAGAACAATAAGATTACCAGAGTGGCAAAACGTGCCTCCTGGAAGCTTTTCTGCGAACAGGTCGATAGCGTTAATGACGCCGCCTAGATGAAAAAGTTTCTCTCAAAAACCCATGTCCAAACTGAAACTTTAGTAGACGACATGGGAGTGAGAGCATAGACAACGGAGGACATATTGAGGCTTTTGATGAAAACCCATTTTCCACAGGATACGAAGGGACTCACGGAGACACCGGAATCTTGGAATAATGATCGAAGGTTTATAATAACGGAATTGATGGTGAAGGAATCCTTGAGGAGCTAATGGAATATTTCCGGCGTTACTGCAGAAAGAAGCATACTATCTGGCGCCTCGTATGGTCAAAATTTTCACAGCGTGCCTAGGACTTTCATATACTCCGAAAGCCTGGCAGGAGGCAAGGATGGTGTTTATACCCAAGCCCGGCGAGGCAGTTTGTGCGACACCAAAGGCTTACAGACCCATAAGCCTTACGTCCTTTCTACTCAAAACCATGGAACGTATTGTGGACACCAAGATAAAGAGTAGGACATCCAGCGAACTGCTCATATACAAACAACATGTCTATGTCAAGGGAAGGTCGGTGAAGACGAGATTGTGCATAAAATAGAAGAATCCTTCGATGCCAAAACGATGTGCGGAGCGACACACTGATCCAATCCTTAGACCAGTACCGGGTAAACCCGATTCTTAGAGACTGCATAAACCATATGCTAAGGAACAGGTGGATAAATTGTGTGTCCAATGGCGTAAATATAAGGGAGAAAGTGGCACAGGGCACGCCACAGGGGGGCATTTTATCGCCACTCCTATGGGTGACCACCTTAAAAGACCTTTTACGGAGGAATAGGAGGAATTTGAACCCGTCTGCTACGCAGACGAAGTTATAATACTTCTCAGGGGTAAGGATCCGAAGGAGCTATGCAGAAGGGCCGAAAGGGTCTTGCATATGGCATATGACTGGGCTATACCCAGAGGTCTCAATGTAAACCCAGAGAAGGCTGAAATGAACAGGCATCTGTTCACGAGAAAGACGCAGGTGGGCCAATTTAATGCACCACGTTTTCTCAATAAGACGATTTCGATATCTGACAAGGTCAAATACTTAGGTGTGATCTTGGACTGGAAACTGAAATGGAATTGTCCCATTCAGGAGAGTACTAAGAAGGTTCACAGATGTTGAGCACTATGAAGACGGGCCGTAGGCTCAAAATGGGGCTGAATACGAGGATAGTCCACTGGTTCTACAGAAGCGGGATTAGACCACTACTTATTTACGCCTCAGTAGTTTGGTGGACTGCTATGGAGAAAAAGTGCAACATAAGGACCATACAACAGGTTCGGAGAACATTTTGTCATGGCATAGGCGAAGCGATGAGGACCACGCCAACTAGGGCACTGGAGACTATTCTAAATATCCGACCCATTGACATACAGATTAAGTGTGAGGCAGCCACTGCGGCTATGAGACTTAAGGCGATGGGAGAATGTATTGAGGATGTGAGCAGCGCATACCACCGCAGTATAATCGAGGTGACGATAGAAAACCTGGAAGGAAGGGAAGAGGTTTCCGATTGGATACCTGAGATGAACCTTGAGGTCGATTGCGAGGCACTGATGCCAGCGGCACAGTCTTGCATTGACGGAACCCTAGTATTCCCATCTGGAAGATCATGTTACACGGATGGATCAAAGCTAGAGGACAGAGTGGTCCTGGGGGTTTACATTGAGAACCCAGAGACTGACATCTGTTTTAGACTGCCTGACCATAATACGGTCCTGCAAGCGAAGATCCGGGCGATCAGGGAAGGCATGAGGTGGTGTAGTACTAACCCTAGGACGTCAAGTGTGAACATCTTTACCGACAGTAAAATTGCCATAGAGCAAGAACAACCAGGACGGTAAGGTCACGAACAGTCTTGCAGTGTAAGGAGATTAACGCATTCTCAGAGGATGAGAAAATCCGCATCGTTTGGGTGCCGGGCCACAACGAAGTAAGGGGAAATGAAAGGGCAGACGGTTTGGCGATGAAGGCCAGAGGACTGCCGTCAATAAACTTGGTTAACCCGAAGCCTTTCGGGTCGACGCAGTCCGAGTTAAGGGAGTGGGCGACGAATGCGCATGCAACATTGTGGAACAGCGAAACGGTCAGTAGGACGGCGAAAATCCTATGGGAGGGATCCAGATCGTAAGAAGACGAAGCTATTAATAAGAGGAAGTATGAAGAAGTTCAATATACCTTTGGGTGTCCTAACGGGACACATAGGACTACAAGCTCACTTATGCAAAATCGGTGCGGCAAGTGATAGCAAGTGTAGGGCATGTGGGGAAGATGATGAGACGTTTGAGCATTTTCTATGTCATTGCCCGGCTTTCGCGTCCAACAGATACCGGTACTTAGGTGGAGACACAATATCAGACATGAACCAACTTAGGGGAGTGGTATTGAAAACAATTATGGATTTTGTAAGTAGCACGGAATTCCTAACTTAAAATTCTCTTTTTAGAGGTTATATAATATATTGGGTTGCCCAAAAAGTAATTGCGGATTTTTCATATAGTCGGCGTTGACAAATTTTTTCAACGGCTTGTGACTCTGTAATTGCATTCTTTCTTCTGTCAGTTATCAGCTGTTACTTTTAGCTTGCTTTAGAAAAAAAAGTGTAAAAAAGTATATTTGATTAAAGTTCATTCTAAGTTTTATTAAAAATGCATTTACTTTCTTTTAAAAAAATCCGTAATTACTTTTTGGGCAACCCAATAGTTTTAAAGCGCACAACATGCCGATTACTGGCTTAGGTGTATGTCCATAGATAGTGGCATGGGGCGGATTAATATCTGCACCCTCTTTTTAACCTAACGTAACATAACGACAGTAATTTCATAGAGTAAATGTATACAAAGCACATAGTTGCATGTTTGATAACTTTGCATGTGTACAAAGTTTGAATACCGTAGTAGTACTGCATACAAACATTGCATTGATACATTTTGGAATTCAGCCAAACAGCTATACGAACCACCAATGTTACCTCTTCAAATGAGGTTGCAAACTTAGATTAAGGTAACCACGAAATATTAAAGTTTTAAATGCATTGGCTAAGTTTTATGGAAGTGCAGACATCAACCACTCTGTTATAGTATTGCCATACAGACATTGCGATAGCCTCAGATACATTATATACAGATAAAGAATTTGAAGTTCGCATCTAGCCCGGCTGATGGCGCTTGAGAGAATAGAACAATGAGATTTATCTAAGTTCCTGACGTAAGCAGCATTTTGTGTACAATGTCATGCTGTTTGAATTTGTATACCCTCCACCATAGAATGGGGGGTAAACTAATTAAGTGATTCCATTTGTAACATCTTCAAATATGCATCTAAGACCCCATAAAGTATATTTATTCTTGATCGTCATGACAAGTCGATCTAGCCATGTCTGTCCGCTTGTCTGTCGAAAGCATGCTAACTTTCGAAGAAGTAGAGCTAGACGCTGCAAATTTTGCACAGCAATATCTTATTAGTGTAGGTCAGTTGGAATTGTAAATGGGCCAAATCGGTCAGCTTGCATATAAACCGATCTTGCGTCTTGACTTTTTGAGCATCTAGAGGGCGCAATTCTCATTCGATTTGGCTGAAATTGGCATAAGATGTTCTGTTATGATTTCCAACAAATGAGCTTAGTATGGTTTAAGTCGGTGCATAACCTGATATAGCTATCATATAAACCGATCTTCGGTCTTGATTTGTTGAGCCATTAAAGGGGTCAATTCTCATCCGATTTGGCTGCAATTTTGCATGAAGTATTTTGTTATGACTTCCAACAAATGTGCTAAGTATGGTCCAAATCGGTCCATAACCTAATATAGCTGCCATATAAACCGATCTGGGATCTTGACTTCTTAAGCCTCCAGAGAGCGCAATTCTTATCCGATTTTGCTGAAATTTTATACAACGACTTCTCCCATGACCTTCAACATATACGTCCAAGGCAATCCAATGATTTCTACTGGTGTTCAACATTCAATTCACTTATGGTCCGAATCAGACTATAACTTGATATATCTCCAATATCATAACAATTCTCATCCATTATTCTTTGATTGCCCTAAAAAAAGATACCGCGCAAAGAACTCGACCCACAGAGGTCTTGTGCTATATGTACGTAATGATATAGTGTTCCATAGGCAGCAACACTTGGGCTCACAAGATCCGGAATTTAATTCCATTTGGGTTAAATTTTGGATTGGAACACACATACTTTACTTCGGATTTATATATAGAAGTTCAAACTCGGAAAGGGAGGTTTCCTTAAGCGGCTTTGACTCCCTTTCTGACTCAATTACTACTAGTTTCAATGTTCGCAACTCCTCTTGGATTTCCCATTCGGGACATACGACTCCGGGGGGTCAATACGCCGAGCTATTCGCCGCGGCCTGATGCCAACTAGTGAATGAACCGACACACATTTCATGCGTCGAAGGGCACCAACATAACACTCTTGGCCTATTGTTAACTTCACACCCTGGGAAGTATAAAGTTAATGTCCTTGCGCCTCTTGGTAATTCCGATCACTGCACCATTTCAGCGTCCTTTTTGTGTTATGCTAGATGCGGTCAGATCAAAAGAGGATGCATTTAGGACTTGGCATCTGAACAAAAAAGCCAATACCAAAATGCTGCGTAAACAGGCAAGAACCCCGTGTGCCAGAGTACTTAGACACGAAAAGTTTCTTTACGAGCAGCGTCTTCGTGCCAAAGTTATTGCTTCTCCGAGGGGAAGCAAGAGCTTTTGGACATTCGTAAAAAGGGTAAAGGGCAACCCATCGACAATCGCAACTCTTGTAAAGGATGATCAGGTATTCACTCACCCGGTTGATAAGGCTAATCTACTGGCTAAAATGTTCGCAGGAAATTCTTCTTTGCCGTTTTGCAACCAACCACTCCACGTGATTGATAGTGTACCTAGCTCGATGCCTCAGATATTATTTCGAACACGTGGAGTTAATAGGGTCCTTGCCGATCTCGACGTTAATAAATCTCCGGGCCCGGACGGTATATCAACACTTGTCCTTTCTTCGACGCTTGCTGGTCCACTACGCAACCTTCTGCCTTGCTTACCGTGCAGCAGTTTTGCCGGCGTGTTGTAAGGTTGCGAACTTTCAGACCATCCCCAAAAACGGTGGGCGAACAACCCTGCGAATTACGGCCAGTTGCAATAGGCTCCGCGCTCTCTAAGGTTATGGAGAGCATGGTTAACCATTATCTTCATCATCGTCAGATACTTAGAGTCCAATGGCCTTCTTAGCGACAGACAATATGGGTTCCGCAGAAATCGCTCTACGGGAGACCTAATGGCATTTTTGTCGGAACGATGGAGTCGCTCTATCCACCAGTTTGGTGAGAGTAAGGTCGTAGCTCTGGATATCTCCAAGGCATTTAAAAGGGTCTGGCACGGTGCACCTTTATAAAAGCTTGTCACTTTTGGAGTCGGTAATAACTTCGTTCGATTTATATCAAGCACTATACGAGTTGTTGTAGATGGGTTCTGATTAGATAAATATACATTGAACGCAGGTGTGCCACAAGGCTCTATCCATTCCCATTCCCCTTCCCTTTTTCTTATTTTCATTGACGATCTATTGGTTCAGACTTCGAATCCGGTCTACTCCTTCTTTTATTTCGTTTTTTTTTGTGGGTAAGTTTGTTATACCCTCCACCATAGGATGGGGGGTATACTAATTTCGTCATTTTGTTTGTAACTACTCGAAATATTCGTCTGAGACCCCATAAAGTATATATATTCTTGATCGTCGAGACATTTTTATCGATCTAGCCATGTCCGTCCGTCTGTCTGTCGAAAGCACGCTAACTTCCGAAGGAGTAAAGCTTGCCGCTTGAAATTTTGCACAAATACTTCTTATTAGTGTAGGTCAGTTGGTATTGTAAATGGGCCATATCGGTTCATGTTTTGATATAGCTGCCATATAAACCGATCTTGGGTCTTGACTTCTTGAGCCTCTAAAGTGCGCAGTTCTTATCCGATTGGAATGAAATTTTGCACGACGTGTTTTGTTATGATATCCAACAACTGTGCCAAGTATGGTTCAAATCGGTCCATAACCTGATATAGCTGTCATATAAACCGATCTTGGGTCTTGACTTCTTGAGCCTCTAGAGGGCGCAATTCTTATCCGAATTGAATGAATTTTGGCACGACGTGTTTTGTTATGATATCCAACAACTGTGCCAAGTATGGTTCAAATCGGTTAATAACCAGATATAGCTGTCATATAAACCGACCTGGGATCTTGACTTCTTGAGCTTGTAGAGGTCGCAATTATTATCCGATTTGGTTGGAATTTTTTACGACGACTTCTCTCATGACCATCAACACACGTGTTTATTATGGTCAGAATCGGTCTATAGCCCGATACAGCTCCCATATGAATCGATCTCTCTATTTTACTTCTTGAGACCCCAAAAGGGCGCAATTCTTATTCGAATTGGCTGACATTTTACACAGATCTCCAACATATAATTTAATTGTGGTCCAAACCGGACCATATCTTGATATCGCTTTAATAGCAGAGCAAATCTTTTCTTATATCCTGTTTTGCCGGGAAAAGAACTCGACAAATGCGATCCATGGTGGAGGGTATATAAGATTCGGCCCGGCCGAACTTAGCACGCTTTTACTTGTTTTTTTTTAATTTTTTCGGCAGAGTTGCTTACTTTGAAGAAAAATAAAATGGTGATGAGACTTTCTGCTACGCATTTAATCTATAATGGAGCGAGCTTTTGTGGTGAATTACATACCACGCGCAGCACCTACACGTTCTTATGCGTGTTTGTCAAAATAAGTTAAACCATGTTTACACTTGGAGCAAACCTAGATTTGCGACGAAATTTCAGATATCTCGTGTTTTGCAACGAGGTTTCTTATACGTTTTTAGTATAAGCAAACCTATTTATTTGAGGATATTTAGCAAATTTCCAACACTGCGTTTGTTGTTGTTCTAGCTGTGTGTTGTACACTGAGGCGGCAGCCCTTGCCGATGAAAGACTCCATCGGGCCAATCCGGTACGTACAACCATGACATAACTACCAGGTAGTGTACCGTAAACAGCTGAGTACAATATTTTCTCGCAAAGTTCGCTATCTGTGAACGAGTTATGGTTGGGTGGGTGTATTATTGTTAAGTACTATAACACACAAAAACAACGAAAAATGGCACGAACTAGTAATATACTCTAAATCAGAGTTGCACTAATAACAAATTTTGACGGATAGTGCACTCAATATTTTGTTGTTGCGCAACTGCCACTACCTGTAAATGAATATATCTTGCGTACAACCGGCTGGCATGGGATTGACAATACGTTTGTATAGAATACCAGTTATTATCGATATTTTCAACAGCACTTTTTCTCAACAATTGACAATTGAAATTATAAAATTTTGTTGTTATATTTGTTCCCAATAAAACCGCTGTCGAAAACATCCCTGTTGACAAATACAAACCACTTAAATCAAATCAAGTGGATTAGGGCTCTAGTGTAAACGTTGTTTTTAAATATGTCGAAACGAAGACACTAGCACATCTATACGCGTTTAAAAGTCAAATGTTGGTCAATTTTTTAATGAGTTTTGAGAAAAACTTGAAAATAAAAAGTCAAACGAAATAGAAGGCGAACAATTAATTGAAGAGGTTAAAAAACACTCAGTATTGTATGTATAATAATATAAGTGTGAATTATATAAAATAAACGGGCAAAGATATTCCCATGACTATGCTGAAAACGACTAAGGCATAAGGGCAGTGAAAAATTAGATGCCTTAGGTGCAGTCATAAAAAACTGGGCGGCGACGTTGTAGTGCCACAGCAGAGCAGAGTTTGCAGCCGTCACTTCACGGAGGACTGCTTCAATAAGCGGAAAATTAGAAAGGGTGCACTGCCAACCTTGAGCCAGTGTCAGAACTAGTGCCAAAGCCAGATCAAGTGGCAGACAGAGTCAATACCAGTGAAAACATTTAGGCCTAAACCAGATTCACTAACAGAGGGTTGAGTCACTTGCGAAAACAAAGTGGAAAGGCCTCATGAACATCATTAAGATTGCCAAAATCTGCCTGTCGTGAATGTAAACAACCGTTTTTAAAATACAGCTTGAAATATTTCAATTTTGTATATTTTATTACAATAGTTCAATTTGAGTATGGAAAAAGGCACATTGCAAACAAATAAAAGCGGGCGAAGTTCGACCGGACCGAATCTTGGAAACTCACCACCATGGATTTTGCAATAAATTTATACAAAATAAATTTTGTTGAAGTGCATGCAAAATTTCAGCCAAACCGGAAAAAAACTGCGGCTTGTAAGGACTCAAGAAGTCCAATCGGGAGATTAGTTTATATGGGAGCTATATCAGGTTCTAGACCGATTCGGACCGTACTTGGCACAGTTGTTGGAAGACTTAATAGAACACTACAATCAAAACTTCAGCCAAATCAGAAAAATATTGCTGCTCGTAAGGACTCACGAAGTCAAATCGGGAGATCGGATTATATTGGAGCTATATCAGGTTGTAGACCGATTCGAGCCGTACTTGACACAGTTGTTGGAAGTCCTATCCTATGGGAGCTATATCAGGTTATGGACCGATTTGGACCGTACTAAGCACAGTTGTTGAAAGTCGCATACTTTGCGGCTTCCAGGGGCTCAGGAAGTCGAATCGGAAGATTGGTTTATATGGGAGCTACATCAGGTTATTGACCGATTCGAATCGTTTTTAGCACATTTATTGGAAATCATAACAGAACATCGCATGCAAAATTTTAGCCAAATCGGACATAAATTGCGGCTTCCATGGGCTCAAGAAGTCAAATAGAAAGATTGGTTTATATGGGAGCTATATCTATTGGGTTGCCCAAAAAGTAATTGCGGATTTTTTTAAAGAAAGTAAATGCATTTTTAATAAAACTTAGAATGAAATTTAATCAAATATACTTTTTTACACTTTTTTCTAAAGCAAGCTAAAAGTAACAGCTGATAACTGACAGAAGAAAGAATGCAATTACAGAGTTACAAGCTGTGAAAAAATTTGTCGACCCCGACTATATGAAAAATCCGCAATTACTTTTTGGGCAACCCAATAAAACTGAACCGATATGGCCCATTTACAATACTCAATGACCTACATCAATATAAAGTATCTGTGCAAGCAGCTAGCTCTACGCGTTCGACCGCTATCGTGACATCGACAGACGGACGGACTTGGCTAGATCGACTCGAGACGATCAAAAATATATATACTTCATGGGGTCTTAGACGAATATTTCGAGGTGTTACAAAAGGAATGACTAGATTAGTATACCCCCATCCTATGGTGGTGGGTATAGTAAAGAATAATTTGTTAAAACCCCGAACAACATTTTATATATCAACAAGTAAGAGCGTGCTAAGTTCGGCCGGGCCGAATCTTATATACCCTCCACAATGGATAGCATTTGTCAAGTTCTTTGCGCGATATCTCTTTTAAGGCAAACAAAGAATGATGAAAAACAAGTTATCGTCCGATTTGGGCCATAATTGAACTGAATATTGGAGACCATAGTAGAAGTCGTTGTGTACAATTTCTGCCAATTCGAATAAAAATTGCGCCCTTAAGGGGCTCAAGAAGTAAAATAGGGAGATCGGTTTATATGGGAGATGTTTCAGGCTAAAGACCGATTCAGGCCATAATTGACACGTATGTTGAAGTTCATGAGAGAAGTCGTTGTACAAAATTTCCAAATCCGATAATAATTGCGACCTCTAGATGCTCAAGAAGTCAAGATCCCAGATCGGTTAATATGGCAGCTATATCAGGTTATGGATCAATAAAAACATATTTCAGCCAAATCGGATAAGATTTGCGCTCTCTAGTGGCTCAAGAGGTCAAGATTCAAGATCGGTTTATATGGCAGCTATATCAGGTTATGAGCCGATTTGAACTGTACTTAGCGCAGTTGTTGGAAGTCATAACAAAACACCTCATATAAAATTTCAGCCAATTCGGATTAGAATTGTGTCCTATAGAAGCTGAAGAAGTCAAGACCCCAGATCGGTTTATATGACAGCTATATTAGGTTATGGACCGCATTACACTTAACACAGTTGTTGGAAATCATAACAAAACATCTCATGCAAAATTTCAGCCAAATCGGATAGGAATTGCGCCCTCAAGAAGTCAAGATCCAAATGGAAATCTCTTTCTAGGAGTGAGCTATCTTTTTGGCGTGCTGTCAATGGAAAACGCGCAAATTTTCATCCTTGTCTAAAGAAAAATGCTTAGTGTGGTCGAGAATTTGCGAAAAGAATGAAGTGAAGTGCCGGCGAGAGAAGTAACTTTGCGAAGTGGATATCCACTGCGTCACTTTCCCAAAGGACGACATTGAGCAGTGGTGCGCTAACCTACGCTTAAATAAAGTGGAGATTAATAGTTTCACACGGCTGTGTGGTCGTCACTTCGAGCCGGAATGCTTTTTAAAGCGTTGTTTCCGCAAGGGATCCAGGCCAACATTGCATTAAGGCAAGAAGTTGTGTTCTGTCCCTTGTGTGTGATATACATATGTATATATCTGCCGTAACGCACATAGCGTTCTGTTATGACTTTAAACAACTGTGCCAAGTACGGTCCAAATCGGTCAATAACCTGATATAGCTCCAATGTAAACGGGTCTCTCGATCATTTTTTGCTGGTTTGGCAGAAGTTTGGTTCAACTAAATTTATTTTGTACAAATTTTTAGCAGAATCAATATTGGTGTGTTCCCAAGATTCGACCCAAAGAGGGTGAGATAATACAAGAGAGGGTTTCTGCTTTGTCTTCCCCGTATCGTAAAATAACTCGCGTTAAAGACACAACATTTTCAATGTATTCCAATTGGAATCACTTTGAGGTTGCAACATTTTTTCTTTTTTTGTTTTGATTTGCCATTCTTTGGAACATTTTTTTGTATTTCACTTTGTGTTATTAATTCATCGTGAATTAATTTTAGTTCATTTCGGGTTTTTAAAACGTAAAGTATTTTTTTTTTCGTGTCGCTTGTGCTATTTGTTAACTTTTAATTTAATTTTTTATTTAATGTGAAAAAAATGATTAAATTTAAAGGGAATTAGATTTGTAGTCTAAGTTCCTTTGGATTTAATCATTTTAATAGTGAAAAGTGCCGGTTTATTACGGGTGACAAACTTCGGTCGTCGCGAGTTAAAATGTTTAAAAAAAAGAAAATAGTTTACTAAAGTGGCTTAATTTAAAGGGACTTAGATTAACAATCTAACTTCCTTTAAATTTAATCACTTTATGTGCAAAAAATTGGAAAAAAAAGGTTTCGGTTGTCGCGTGAGTTTGTGTGTTGATGTCGTATTTGGCAAAAAAGTTCAAAAATAAAAACAATTAAGAAAAGTTAAAAATGTTTAATAAAAAGTTTAGTGAAGTGTTTTAATGTGAAGTGAAACAGAACATCCAGGTAAAAACTCAATTTCATCCGTTTACTGTAATTCATTTAAATATTCGGTAATGGATGAAATTGTGTCCTTAACTGGATGAAGCAACGTATATAAACTCCAAATTTTCATAAACTCCAATTTTCTGGAGTGTTACAGGGTTCCATCGTGGAATGAAACCCTATAACAGTTGGAAATTTGGGGAAAGTAATTTCTCTCTTGTATAAATCTCTTTCTAGGAGAGAGCTATCGATTTGGCGCGCTGTCAATGGAAATCGCGCAAAATTTCCATTATTATATCAAGGAAAATTCTCAATGCGGTCGAGAATTTATAAAAAAGTTTGTAAAATTCTCAGTGCGGTAAAAAATCAATTAAAAATAATGAAGTGCGTACTGTGCCGGCGGGAGAGGAAACTTGGCGAAGTGGATATCCACTTCGTCACGTTTCCAAAAGACGATATAACCAAATGGCAAACAAAGTCCTTCATTGTTATTTATATTTTTTGTGTTTTTGGTTTTCTCCCTCAATTTATTTATTTAATTTTTTTTTCATTATGAAAGAATAAATGAAGGCATATCCTGGCTAATGGATGTTGATGACTGTTGATTGTGGCCCATGTGAGTGTAAGTGTGATGGGGTAGTAAAAGTCATTACAAACATGATGACAATGACAATTTGTGGTGAATGGAGTTTTTAGAGCCACTAAGAGGCTAAGAATTTTACAAAAGCCAACAAAAGTGATGGCTGAGATTGATGTATGTATGTGTGGTATATGCGAGAGCTATAACCACTGATATGATAATGAGATTGTAAGCTGTGGTTTTTTAGATCTGTAGGGGCTGATTTTTAATTGTTCTTTGAAAAAGCGTTCAGTAAGCGTGGGAAGTTTTTTTGTAATCGTGCAATCAAATCGAGGGTGTCATCTATTTCATATCTTGACTATTTTCTCTTGAATGCGGTAAAGAGGTCATGTGAAAAGGCAAATTCAAGTTGTCATAATATGGAAGGGACATGCAAACGTTCATTGTCCCTTATTCAGCAATTGCATGTTTAAGGAACAATTTTAACAGAATACAACTAATAAGTAAAAGCGTACTGAGTTCGGCCGGTCTGAATCTTGGGAACCCACCACCATGGATTCAGCTAAAAATTTATACTAAATAAATTTAATTGAATTTTTTTATTTTACACACCAAACTTCTGCCAAACCATCACAAATTAAGCTCTAGGAACAAAGATGATCGAGAGACTGGTTTAAATGGCAGCTTTTGGGTTGCCCAAAAAGTAATTGCGGATTTTTCATATAGTTGGCGTTGACGAATTTTTTCACAAATTGTGACTCTGTAATTGCATTCTTTCTTCTGTCAGTTATCAGCTGTTAATTTAAGCTTGCTTTAGAAAAAAACGCATTTAAACCATATAAACCGATCTCCCCATTTTGCTTCTTCAGCCCCGAATCTGACTATAACTTGATATAGCTCCTCCTCCGTTCTTTTTCATTATTCTTTGTTGGCCTAGGGAAGGTTAGTAAGGTTCCCGGGAAGGTTAGGTTTAAGTGGCAGTCTGCCATCAGACGCACTTACACGTTTTCCCCTATTATGATACCATAGGAACAAGAGAAGGAAGATGCTTTCTAGTTCCAACCGTATGTGTCTCGTCTCTCTGTAAAAACCACAAAGTTTTTATTGAAACAACCTAGCAGCGCATGACGATTTTTTCCCACTTACCAAACGTAGAATAGCGTCCTTTTTTATAATCTCTAACACCAACTTTGAAGGTGTCTCCCACTATTTATTCTTTCCATTTACCTTTTTCTCTACACCAATGTCGATGACAATTTCTTTTAATTCATTTTTACTTTGATTGACGTCATTTCAATGTGAATTATTAGAGGTTGTCTTCTTCTTATTCCACTTGAAACCGAATGTTGGAATAAAAAGAAATACGAAATATCGTATGTTCTACCCCTTCAATCCAAACATGCTGTGTCTTTAAACTTTGTCACTCGTTATATCGAATTGCGGTCTAAAGCCAACTCTTCTTCTTCTCACCCTCTTTGATAATTACCAGGTAGTGTACCGTAAACAGCTGAGTACAAATTTTTCTCGCGTGTGCACAAAAGAGGGAGAGATAATACAAGAGAGGGTTTCTGCTTTGTCTTCCCCGTACCGTAAAATAACATGCGTTAAAGACACAACATTTTCCATGTATTCCAATTGGAATCACATTGAGGGTTGCAACATTTTCGGGTTATTCTGTTTTGATTCGGGCATTCGTTCGAACATTTTTCGTATTTTGCTTTGTTTCTTTGCAACCGAAAGTTGGAATAAAAGGAAAAACGAATTATCGTAAGCAACTCAATCATGTTGTGTCTTTAACTTTTGCCACTGGCCATGCTGTATTTCGCTCTAATGCCAACTCTTTTCCTTTCTCACCCTCTTTGGTGTGCACTATCTGTCAACGAGTTTTGGTTGTGTGTATTATAGTTAAGAACTATAACACACACTCAATGAAAAATGGCGCGACCTAGTAACATACCCAAAATCAGAGTTGCACTAATAACTGATTGATGAGAAGGCGCACAATTAATTGAAGAGGTTAAAAACACTCAGTATTGTATGTAAAGGGTGATTTTTTTGAGGTTAGGATTTTCATGCATTAGTATTTGACAGATCACGTGGGATTTCAGACATGGTGTCAAAGAGAAAGATGCTCAGTATGCTTTGACATTTCATCATGAATAGACTTACTAACGAGCAACGCTTGCAAATCATTGAATTTTATTACCAAAATCAGTGTTCGGTTCGAAATGTGTTCATTCACCGTTCAGCGATGAGGCTCATTTCTGGTTGAATGGCTACGTAAATAAGCAAAATTGCCGCATTTGGAGTGAAGAACAACCAGAAGCCGTTCAAGAACTGCCCATGCATCCCGAAAAATGCACTGTTTGGTGTGGTTTGTACGCTGGTGGAATCATTGGACCGTATTTTTTCAAAGATGCTGTTGGACGCAACGTTACGGTGAATGAACACATTTCGAACCGAACACTGATTTTGGTAATAAAATTCAATGATTTGCAAGCGTTGCTCGTTAGTAAGTCTATTCATGATGAAATGTCAAAGCATACTGAGCATCTTTCTCTTTGACACCATGTCTGAAATCCCACGTGATCTGTCAAATACTAATGCATGAAAATCCTAACCTCTAAAACATCACCCTTTACAATAATAGAAGTGTGATTTATATAAATAAAATAAACGGCCAAAGATATTCCCATGACTAAGCTGAAAACGACTAAGGCATAAGGGCAGTGAAAAATTAGATGGGTTAGGTGCAGTCATAAAAAACTGGGCGGCGACGTTGTACTGCCACAGCAGAGCAGAGTTTGCAGCAGTCACTTCGCAGAGGACTGCTTCAATAAGCGGAAAATTAGAAAGGGTGCACTGCCAACCTTGAGCCAGTGTCTGAACTAGTGCCAAAGCCAGATCAAGTGGCAGGCAGAGTCAATACCAGTGAAAACATTCGGGCCTAAACCAGACTCACTAACAGAAGGTTAAGTCATTAAGATTGTCAAAATCTGCATATCGTGAATGTAAACAACCGTTTTTAAAATACAGCTTGAAATATTTAAATTTTGTATATTTTATTATTGGGTTGCCTAAAAAGTAATTGCGGATTTTTTAAAAGAAAGTAAATGCATTTTTAATAAAACTTAGAATGAACTTTAATCAAATATATAATTGCCATTTTGTTCGATAACCTTTTGCCATCTTCCTGGCAAATTTAGTATTCCACGCTCATAGAACTTCTGGCCTTTATCTGCAAAAAACTGAACCAAGTGCGATTTTATAGCCTCATCATTGCCGAAAGTTTTACCATTTAAGGAGTTCTGCAAAGATCGAGTATGGAAAAAGGCACATTGCAAACAAATAAGAACAAGTCAAAGCATGCAAAGTTCTAACGGGCCGAATCTTGGAAACTCACCACCATGGATTTTGCAATAAATTTATACAAAATAAATTTAGTTGAAGTGCATGCAAAATTTCAGCCAAACCGGAAAAAAACTGCGGCTTGTAAGGACTCAAGAAGTCCAATCGGGAGATTAGTTTATATGGGAGCTATATCAGGTTCTAGACCGATTCGGACCGTACTTGGCACAGTTGTTGGAAGACTTAATAGAACACTACAATCAAAACTTCAGCCAAATCGGACAAAAATTGCGTCTTGTAAAAATTCATTAAGTCAAATCGGGAGATCGATTTATATAGGAGCTATATCAGGTAATAGACCCATTTGGACCGGCACAGTTGTTGGAAGTCGTAACAGAACACTACATTCAAAACTTCAGCCAAATCGGAAAAATATTGCGGCTCGTAAGGATTCACGAAGTCAAATCGGGAGATCGGATTATATTGGAGCTATATCAGGTTGTAGACCGATTCGAGCTCCTATGGGAGCTATATCAGGTTATGGACCGATTTGGACCCTACTAAGCACAGTTGTTGAAAGTCGTAACAGAACACCGCATGCAAAATTTCAGTCAAATCGGGCATACTTTGCCGCTTCCAGGGGCTCAGGAAGTCAAATCGGAAGATTGGTTTATATGGGAGCTACATCAGGTTATTGACCGATTCGGATCGCACTTAGCACAATTATTGGAAATCATAACAGAACATCGCATGCAAAATTTTAGCCAAATCGGACATAAATTGCGGCTTCCATGGGCTCAAGAAGTCAAATAGAAAGATTGGTTTATATGGGAGCTATATCTACAATAAAACTGAACCGATATGGCCCATTTGCAATACTCAACGACCTACATCAATATAAAGTATCTGTGCAAGCAGCTAGCTCTACGCGTTCGACCGCTATCGTGATATTGACAGACGGACGGACTTGGCTAGATCGACTCGAGACGATCAAAAATATATATACTTTATGGGGTCTTAGACGAATATTTCGAGGTGTTACAAAAGGAATGACTAGATTAGTATACCCCCATCCTATGGTGGTGGGTATAGTAAAGAATAATTTGTTGAAACCCCGAACAACATTTTATATATCAACAAGTAAGAGCGTGCTAAGTTCGGCCGGGCCGAATCTTATATACCCTCCACAATGGATAGCATTTGTCAAGTTCTTTGCGCGATATCTCTTTTAAGGCAAACAAAGAATGATGAAAAACAAGTTATCGTCCGATTTGGGCCATAATTGAACTGAATATTGGAGACCATAGTAGAAGTCGTTGTGTACAATTTCTGCCAATTCGAATAAAAATTGCGCCCTTAAGGGGCTCAAGAAGTAAAATAGGGAGATCGGTTTATATGGGAGATGTTTCAGGCTAAAGACCGATTCAGGCCATAATTGACACGTATGTTGAAGTTCATGAGAGAAGTCGTTGTACAAAATTTCCAAATCCGATAATAATTGCGACCTCTAGATGCTCAAGAAGTCAAGATCCCAGATCGGTTAATATGGCAGCTATATCAGGTTATGGATCAATAAAAACATATTTCAGCCAAATCGGATAAGATTTGCGCTCTCTAGTGGCTCAAGAGGTCAAGATTCAAGATCGGTTTATATGGCAGCTATATCAGGTTATGAGCCGATTTGAACTGTACTTAGCGCAGTTGTTGGAAGTCATAACAAAACACCTCATATAAAATTTCAGCCAATTCGGATTAGAATTGTGTCCTATAGAAGCTGAAGAAGTCAAGACCCCAGATCGGTTTATATGACAGCTATATTAGGTTATGGACCGCATTACACTTAACACAGTTGTTGGAAATCATAACAAAACATCTCATGCAAAATTTCAGCCAAATCGGATAGGAATTGCGCCCTCAAGAAGTCAAGATCCAAATGGAAATCTCTTTCTAGGAGTGAGCTATCTTTTTGGCGTGCTGTCAATGGAAAACGCGCAAATTTTCATCCTTGTCTAAAGAAAAATGCTTAGTGTGGTCGAGAATTTGCGAAAAGAATGAAGTGAAGTGCCGGCGAGAGAAGTAACTTTGCGAAGTGGATATCCACTGCGTCACTTTCCCAAAGGACGACATTGAGCAGTGGTGCGCTAACCTACGCTTAAATAAAGTGGAGATTAATAGTTTCACACGGCTGTGTGGTCGTCACTTCGAGCCGGAATGCTTTTTAAAGCGTTGTTTCCGCAAGGGATCCAGGCCAACATTGCATTAAGGCAAGAAGTTGTGTTCTGTCCCTTGTGTGTGATATACATATGTATATATCTGCCGTAACGCACATAGCGTTCTGTTATGACTTTAAACAACTGTGCCAAGTACGGTCCAAATCGGTCAATAACCTGATATAGCTCCAATGTAAACGGGTCTCTCGATCATTTTTTGCTGGTTTGGCAGAAGTTTGGTTCAACTAAATTTATTTTGTACAAATTTTTAGCAGAATCAATATTGGTGTGTTCCCAAGATTCGACCCAAAGAGGGTGAGATAATACAAGAGAGGGTTTCTGCTTTGTCTTCCCCGTATCGTAAAATAACTCGCGTTAAAGACACAACATTTTCAATGTATTCCAATTGGAATCACTTTGAGGTTGCAACATTTTTTCTTTTTTTGTTTTGATTTGCCATTCTTTGGAACATTTTTTTGTATTTCACTTTGTGTTATTAATTCATCGTGAATTAATTTTAGTTCATTTCGGGTTTTTAAAACGTAAAGTATTTTTTTTTTTCGTGTCGCTTGTGCTATTTGTTAACTTTTAATTTAATTTTTTATTTAATGTGAAAAAAATGATTAAATTTAAAGGGAATTAGATTTGTAGTCTAAGTTCCTTTGGATTTAATCATTTTAATAGTGAAAAGTGCCGGTTTATTACGGGTGACAAACTTCGGTCGTCGCGAGTTAAAATGTTTAAAAAAAAGAAAATAGTTTACTAAAGTGGCTTAATTTAAAGGGACTTAGATTAACAATCTAACTTCCTTTAAATTTAATCACTTTATGTGCAAAAAATTGGAAAAAAAAGGTTTCGGTTGTCGCGTGAGTTTGTGTGTTGATGTCGTATTTGGCAAAAAAGTTCAAAAATAAAAACAATTAAGAAAAGTTAAAAATGTTTAATAAAAAGTTTAGTGAAGTGTTTTAATGTGAAGTGAAACAGAACATCCAGGTAAAAACTCAATTTCATCCGTTTACTGTAATTCATTTAAATATTCGGTAATGGATGAAATTGTGTCCTTAACTGGATGAAGCAACGTATATAAACTCCAAATTTTCATAAACTCCAATTTTCTGGAGTGTTACAGGGTTCCATCGTGGAATGAAACCCTATAACAGTTGGAAATTTGGGGAAAGTAATTTCTCTCTTGTATAAATCTCTTTCTAGGAGAGAGCTATCGATTTGGCGCGCTGTCAATGGAAATCGCGCAAAATTTCCATTATTATATCAAGGAAAATTCTCAATGCGGTCGAGAATTTATAAAAAAGTTTGTAAAATTCTCAGTGCGGTAAAAAATCAATTAAAAATAATGAAGTGCGTACTGTGCCGGCGGGAGAGGAAACTTGGCGAAGTGGATATCCACTTCGTCACGTTTCCAAAAGACGATATAACCAAATGGCAAACAAAGTCCTTCATTGTTATTTATATTTTTTGTGTTTTTGGTTTTCTCCCTCAATTTATTTATTTAATTTTTTTTTCATTATGAAAGAATAAATGAAGGCATATCCTGGCTAATGGATGTTGATGACTGTTGATTGCGGCCCATGTGAGTGTAAGTGTGATGGGGTAGTAAAAGTCATTACAAACATGATGACAATGACAATTTGTGGTGAATGGAGTTTTTAGAGCCACTAAGAGGCTAAGAATTTTACAAAAGCCAACAAAAGTGATGGCTGAGATTGATGTATGTATGTGTGGTATATGCGAGAGCTATAACCACTGATATGATAATGAGATTGTAAGCTGTGGTTTTTTAGATCTGTAGGGGCTGATTTTTAATTGTTCTTTGAAAAAGCGTTCAGTAAGCGTGGGAAGTTTTTTTGTAATCGTGCAATCAAATCGAGGGTGTCATCTATTTCATATCTTGACTATTTTCTCTTGAATGCGGTAAAGAGGTCATGTGAAAAGGCAAATTCAAGTTGTCATAATATGGAAGGGACATGCAAACGTTCATTGTCCCTTATTCAGCAATTGCATGTTTAAGGAACAATTTTAACAGAATACAACTAATAAGTAAAAGCGTACTGAGTTCGGCCGGTCTGAATCTTGGGAACCCACCACCATGGATTCAGCTAAAAATTTATACTAAATAAATTTAATTGAATTTTTTTATTTTACACACCAAACTTCTGCCAAACCATCACAAATTAAGCTCTAGGAACAAAGATGATCGAGAGACTGGTTTAAATGGCAGCTTTTGGGTTGCCCAAAAAGTAATTGCGGATTTTTCATATAGTTGGCGTTGACGAATTTTTTCACAAATTGTGACTCTGTAATTGCATTCTTTCTTCTGTCAGTTATCAGCTGTTAATTTAAGCTTGCTTTAGAAAAAAACGCATTTAAACCATATAAACCGATCTCCCCATTTTGCTTCTTCAGCCCCGAATCTGACTATAACTTGATATAGCTCCTCCTCCGTTCTTTTTCATTATTCTTTGTTGGCCTAGGGAAGGTTAGTAAGGTTCCCGGGAAGGTTAGGTTTAAGTGGCAGTCTGCCATCAGACGCACTTACACGTTTTCCCCTATTATGATACCATAGGAACAAGAGAAGGAAGATGCTTTCTAGTTCCAACCGTATGTGTCTCGTCTCTCTGTAAAAACCACAAAGTTTTTATTGAAACAACCTAGCAGCGCATGACGATTTTTTCCCACTTACCAAACGTAGAATAGCGTCCTTTTTTATAATCTCTAACACCAACTTTGAAGGTGTCTCCCACTATTTATTCTTTCCATTTACCTTTTTCTCTACACCAATGTCGATGACAATTTCTTTTAATTCATTTTTACTTTGATTGACGTCATTTCAATGTGAATTATTAGAGGTTGTCTTCTTCTTATTCCACTTGAAACCGAATGTTGGAATAAAAAGAAATACGAAATATCGTATGTTCTACCCCTTCAATCCAAACATGCTGTGTCTTTAAACTTTGTCACTCGTTATATCGAATTGCGGTCTAAAGCCAACTCTTCTTCTTCTCACCCTCTTTGATAATTACCAGGTAGTGTACCGTAAACAGCTGAGTACAAATTTTTCTCGCGTGTGCACAAAAGAGGGAGAGATAATACAAGAGAGGGTTTCTGCTTTGTCTTCCCCGTACCGTAAAATAACATGCGTTAAAGACACAACATTTTCCATGTATTCCAATTGGAATCACATTGAGGGTTGCAACATTTTCGGGTTATTCTGTTTTGATTCGGGCATTCGTTCGAACATTTTTCGTATTTTGCTTTGTTTCTTTGCAACCGAAAGTTGGAATAAAAGGAAAAACGAATTATCGTAAGCAACTCAATCATGTTGTGTCTTTAACTTTTGCCACTGGCCATGCTGTATTTCGCTCTAATGCCAACTCTTTTCCTTTCTCACCCTCTTTGGTGTGCACTATCTGTCAACGAGTTTTGGTTGTGTGTATTATAGTTAAGAACTATAACACACACTCAATGAAAAATGGCGCGACCTAGTAACATACCCAAAATCAGAGTTGCACTAATAACTGATTGATGAGAAGGCGCACAATTAATTGAAGAGGTTAAAAACACTCAGTATTGTATGTAAAGGGTGATTTTTTTGAGGTTAGGATTTTCATGCATTAGTATTTGACAGATCACGTGGGATTTCAGACATGGTGTCAAAGAGAAAGATGCTCAGTATGCTTTGACATTTCATCATGAATAGACTTACTAACGAGCAACGCTTGCAAATCATTGAATTTTATTACCAAAATCAGTGTTCGGTTCGAAATGTGTTCATTCACCGTTCAGCGATGAGGCTCATTTCTGGTTGAATGGCTACGTAAATAAGCAAAATTGCCGCATTTGGAGTGAAGAACAACCAGAAGCCGTTCAAGAACTGCCCATGCATCCCGAAAAATGCACTGTTTGGTGTGGTTTGTACGCTGGTGGAATCATTGGACCGTATTTTTTCAAAGATGCTGTTGGACGCAACGTTACGGTGAATGAACACATTTCGAACCGAACACTGATTTTGGTAATAAAATTCAATGATTTGCAAGCGTTGCTCGTTAGTAAGTCTATTCATGATGAAATGTCAAAGCATACTGAGCATCTTTCTCTTTGACACCATGTCTGAAATCCCACGTGATCTGTCAAATACTAATGCATGAAAATCCTAACCTCTAAAACATCACCCTTTACAATAATAGAAGTGTGATTTATATAAATAAAATAAACGGCCAAAGATATTCCCATGACTAAGCTGAAAACGACTAAGGCATAAGGGCAGTGAAAAATTAGATGGGTTAGGTGCAGTCATAAAAAACTGGGCGGCGACGTTGTACTGCCACAGCAGAGCAGAGTTTGCAGCAGTCACTTCGCAGAGGACTGCTTCAATAAGCGGAAAATTAGAAAGGGTGCACTGCCAACCTTGAGCCAGTGTCTGAACTAGTGCCAAAGCCAGATCAAGTGGCAGGCAGAGTCAATACCAGTGAAAACATTCGGGCCTAAACCAGACTCACTAACAGAAGGTTAAGTCATTAAGATTGTCAAAATCTGCATATCGTGAATGTAAACAACCGTTTTTAAAATACAGCTTGAAATATTTAAATTTTGTATATTTTATTATTGGGTTGCCTAAAAAGTAATTGCGGATTTTTTAAAAGAAAGTAAATGCATTTTTAATAAAACTTAGAATGAACTTTAATCAAATATATAATTGCCATTTTGTTCGATAACCTTTTGCCATCTTCCTGGCAAATTTAGTATTCCACGCTCATAGAACTTCTGGCCTTTATCTGCAAAAAACTGAACCAAGTGCGATTTTATAGCCTCATCATTGCCGAAAGTTTTACCATTTAAGGAGTTCTGCAAAGATCGAGTATGGAAAAAGGCACATTGCAAACAAATAAGAACAAGTCAAAGCATGCAAAGTTCTAACGGGCCGAATCTTGGAAACTCACCACCATGGATTTTGCAATAAATTTATACAAAATAAATTTAGTTGAAGTGCATGCAAAATTTCAGCCAAACCGGAAAAAAACTGCGGCTTGTAAGGACTCAAGAAGTCCAATCGGGAGATTAGTTTATATGGGAGCTATATCAGGTTCTAGACCGATTCGGACCGTACTTGGCACAGTTGTTGGAAGACTTAATAGAACACTACAATCAAAACTTCAGCCAAATCGGACAAAAATTGCGTCTTGTAAAAATTCATTAAGTCAAATCGGGAGATCGATTTATATAGGAGCTATATCAGGTAATAGACCCATTTGGACCGGCACAGTTGTTGGAAGTCGTAACAGAACACTACATTCAAAACTTCAGCCAAATCGGAAAAATATTGCGGCTCGTAAGGATTCACGAAGTCAAATCGGGAGATCGGATTATATTGGAGCTATATCAGGTTGTAGACCGATTCGAGCTCCTATGGGAGCTATATCAGGTTATGGACCGATTTGGACCCTACTAAGCACAGTTGTTGAAAGTCGTAACAGAACACCGCATGCAAAATTTCAGTCAAATCGGGCATACTTTGCCGCTTCCAGGGGCTCAGGAAGTCAAATCGGAAGATTGGTTTATATGGGAGCTACATCAGGTTATTGACCGATTCGGATCGCACTTAGCACAATTATTGGAAATCATAACAGAACATCGCATGCAAAATTTTAGCCAAATCGGACATAAATTGCGGCTTCCATGGGCTCAAGAAGTCAAATAGAAAGATTGGTTTATATGGGAGCTATATCTACAATAAAACTGAACCGATATGGCCCATTTGCAATACTCAACGACCTACATCAATATAAAGTATCTGTGCAAGCAGCTAGCTCTACGCGTTCGACCGCTATCGTGATATTGACAGACGGACGGACTTGGCTAGATCGACTCGAGACGATCAAAAATATATATACTTTATGGGGTCTTAGACGAATATTTCGAGGTGTTACAAAAGGAATGACTAGATTAGTATACCCCCATCCTATGGTGGTGGGTATAGTAAAGAATAATTTGTTGAAACCCCGAACAACATTTTATATATCAACAAGTAAGAGCGTGCTAAGTTCGGCCGGGCCGAATCTTATATACCCTCCACAATGGATAGCATTTGTCAAGTTCTTTGCGCGATATCTCTTTTAAGGCAAACAAAGAATGATGAAAAACAAGTTATCGTCCGATTTGGGCCATAATTGAACTGAATATTGGAGACCATAGTAGAAGTCGTTGTGTACAATTTCTGCCAATTCGAATAAAAATTGCGCCCTTAAGGGGCTCAAGAAGTAAAATAGGGAGATCGGTTTATATGGGAGATGTTTCAGGCTAAAGACCGATTCAGGCCATAATTGACACGTATGTTGAAGTTCATGAGAGAAGTCGTTGCACAAAATTTCCAAATCCGATAATAATTGCGACCTCTAGATGCTCAAGAAGTCAAGATCCCAGATCGGTTAATATGGCAGCTATATCAGGTTATGGATCAATAAAAACATATTTCAGCCAAATCGGATAAGAATTGCGCTCTCTAGTGGCTCAAGAGGTCAAGATTCAAGATCGGTTTATATGGCAGCTATATCAGGTTATGAGCCGATTTGAACTGTACTTAGAGCAGTTGTTGGAAGTCATAACAAAACACCTCATACAAAATTTCAGCCAATTCGGATTAGAATTGTGTCCTATAGAAGCTGAAGAAGTCAAGACCCTAGATCGGTTTATATGACAGCTATATTAGGTTATGGACCGCATTACACTTAACACAGTTGTTGGAAATCATGACAAAACATCTCATGCAAAATTTCAGCCAAATCAGATAGGAATTGCGCCCACAAGAAGTCAAGATCCAAATAGAAATCTCTGTCTAGGAGTGAGCTATCTTTTTGGCGTGCTGTCAATGGAAAACGCTCAAATTTTCATCCTTGTCTAAAGAAAAATTCTCAGTGCGGTCGAGAATTTGCGAAAAGAATGAAGTGTATACTATGCCGGCGAGAGAAGTAACTTGGCGAAGTGGATATCCACTTCGTCACTTTTCCAAAGGACGACATTGAGCAGTGGTGCGCTAACCTACGCTTAAATAAAGTGGAGATTAATGTTGTTGTTGTTGTTGTAGCAGTGTGTTTTACACCGAGACGGCAGCCCTTGCCGATGGAGGATTCCATCGGGTCAATCCGGTACGTACAACCGGCTGCCATGGGATTGCATATATATCTGCCGTACGGCACATAGTGTTCTGTTATGACTTTAAACAACTGTGCCAAGTACGGTCCAAATCGGTCAATAACCTGATATAGCTCCCATGTAAACCGGTCTCTCGATCATCCTTGTTCGGTTCCTAGAAGCTTTAATTTTTGCTGGTTTGACAGAAGTTTTGGTACAACTAAATTTATTTTGTATAAATTTTTAGCAGAATCAATGTTGGTGTGTTCCCAAGATTCGACCCCGCCGAACTTAGCACGCTTTTACTGGTTTTGTTTTGATTCGGGCATTTGTTCGAACATTTGTTCGTATTTTGCTTTGATTTATTGCGACCGAGAGTTGGAATAACACAAAAACAAAATATCATAAACTAATTCAAACATGTTGTGTCTTTAACTTTTGTCTTTTATGATACGGTATATGGCGCTAAAGAAATCTCTTCTAATTAATAAGCTATTTGGTTCAGCCATGGAGTGACCCATACGAATATTTAAATGTGCTTACTTACCATCCACCAACGTAGCGCCTTTTCTCCGCTCTTTGCTTTTCGCTCTTTCACATCGTTCGGCGCTGTAAACAAAAAACAGCTGTTTGTATTCAACATTTGGCTTGTATCTGTGGGTGTATGCGTGTGATGACGATTAAAAAAAATTGGAGGACGTGAGTTCTGGCCACAAACATATCTGTGCTATTGCTTGGGGGTTGTAGGTAAAAAGACATACGTGCATCGGAAGACGTACATATCTACGTACACTTACTGAGTTCATACTTACAGTCTGTACTGCATGCCGCACAGCGATGTGTTTTTCTGCAGGAAATGAAACAAGAGGAGACAACATCACAAAAGTTGAGTATAGACTGTATTCCTCTGCTGCCAAATGGTATGACATGGAGAAAACATCTTGACAAAGATAAGCCCTCTTTGCTTCGTACAGGCTCTTTATTTATACTTTGTTTATATTTTTTGCATCCCTCATCAAAGAACAACACCACACACTACTATTGCCGGTCATACACAATTCGCTGCCATTTTCGCTCTGCCGCAGCGACCACCTTATGCTAGCTGGTGTATGTGGATCTTATTCATCGCCAACGACAGGGTGAGAGAGCATGTATAAAACCGGCCGTTCGTATGGAATTGGCAAACATTTTCTTTACAAACGTCAGACCAATAAGACGAGAGTGCGATAAAGCAAAGCACAAAACAAACAGACTAAACTTACTTAAAAACACTACATTGCGGCGCATTGTGTAACAAAACGAGAAACTAACTAGATATCAATTAAAGTGTTCTTTTTCGGAAAAGAAAATCAGTTTTTTTCTAAAATAAATCTGCAACAATTTGTTAAAAAGACAACAACGACAAAATGAGTCAAATCGTTAACGTTGCTAAACAAACCAATCGTTTAATGCCACAAATCACCAAACAAGGTAAGCTTACAAGTTTCCAAAATGAGAAGGAAACCTGACAGGTACTTACTTCATGTTGCAACAGTGTCCGGGGCAAGAAATAAACAGTTCCATGGCTGCGAATCGGCAAAACTATTTTTCTAATTTTGGGAAAACCCAATAAGGTGTTTTAAAATTGGCAAAATTTGCAAAAAAGACCACTGGTGGTCGGTCCATGAGTGTTGTGTTAAGATTTCAAAATTCCAACAGCTATAGCAAAAAGATTATGAAAAACACCTTGTAGTGACGCACAAGTCCTGTGAATAATCTATTAAGCTGTCGGATATGATTTTCATTTGATTCTACTGAAACAGGCCTAAGATGAAGTATGTGGGCAAACCAGTACCCATTTGGATCTGTGCCTTAGTGTGGATTTGAAGTCTAAAAGACAGAAAAGGAGTTTAACGAATAAAAAGGGGATTTTAAAAGCTTTTGAACAATTCCAAATAATCAAGCAAGTGGTTAGCAGTTCGCTTAGAGTTTTACTTCCGGCTGGCTGACCAAACAAGCTACAGTAGGCAGAAATTCAGGCGATTACGGAAAGCGTAAGATGGTATAGTGACTTTCGGCATCATTATGGAACACATTACTACGCATGCATTTATGCTATGATAAGTCAGGACTCCTATCAGCATGTTCCCCAACTCAAGGATAAGTGACGTTCTGTATAGCAAAATACTCGAGCACCGGCAGCCGGTTGTACGTACCGGATTGACCCGATGAAGTCCTTCATCGGCAAGGGCTGCCGCCTCAGTGTACAACACACTGCTACAACAACAACAACCACCATTTATAACCCACAGTAACAGCCCACGCCTCATTCGCGCCGTTTTCGTAGAAAGCGTCCATTCTGCCAAGAAACTAGTGCTGGGGAGGTTGAACTGATTCCATTTCTAGCCAGCTGGTCGGCCGTCTCTTTCCCCCATTGCCTTTTGATGATCCGGGACTCAGCAGAGCCTGACATCCTTTCCATGATTCGAAGTAGTTTTTTGCGTCGTCCAACCAGCCTCGGCCGACCCGAAGCCAAAATCTTCAGTGCCGACTGACTGCCAATGTGGCAGTCCGTTAGGAATCGTCTCCAGTGCCTTAAGAACATCAATATGTAGGGTATCTGCGGAATTTGAAATCGCTAATGCTGTCTTGATTTCGACAAACGATCAGGTGCACAGAGGGACAGACAGACGGATGGGCGGTCTTAGTAGACCACATATAATTAAACTGAAGCTCAAATAAGACAGCACTGTACAGATTCTCCCTTCGATTCCATAAAATAATTCTCGTATAAAATTTGTTGTTAAAGCAATGTGTTGTACACTGAGGCGGCAGCCCTTGCCGATGAATGATTCCATCCAATCCTATGGCAGCCGGTTGTACGCAGCGGATTGGCCCGACGGAGTCTTTCATCGGCAATGGCTGTCGCCATAGTGTAAAACACACTTCTATAACATCAACAATGGTTCCATAGGATTACTCCGGTACATAAACCGCCGACTGCCACGCCATCTGGTGTTTAAAAAGTTTTATCCACATAGGCCTTTCTGCCCATTGTGCTAAAAACAACAACTTTAACTGCAAATTTCTCAAAACGATCAATTCAATATGGTACTAATTCTCCCCCATAAAGGCATACAGACATTGTTGTATACACATCTTTTTATTCAATTGACAATCGCAGTTGACTGTATTGCATTATTTAATTTATTGCTATGTTATTCTTTCTCTTCCCATTGCAGTGGCTTGCTTCTCTACCTCCTCGGCCCGCTTACAAGAAGGCGATGAATTCAAAGGTACACTGAAACCAAAAAGTGCTCGTTTCACAGAATTCCAAAAGAAGTTGAGAGCCAAAACACCTTTGGGTAAATTGGATGAATTTTCACGTCATCCCTTCCAAGAAGTCGAGCCTCTGCGTCCCTGGCCCAACAATACCAACCCACATACAGGAGAAATTGGTGGCCCTGCCGGTCCCGAACCCACACGCTATGGTGATTGGGAGCGCAAAGGACGTGTATCCGATTTCTAGTCATCGCCTTGAACAAATCAACAACAGTATAAGAACGTAGTTTAGTTAGTTAGCTTATAGCATAGAGGCCACTTTAGTTTTGTATGATATAAGAAAAGATGTGAAAAAATTGTTTTAGTGTGTAAGTTGCACGGCTTCCCGGGCTGCCTGATTTACAAATGTCCGCAGACATACATACATGCATGCTTACCCATAGCAACACAGGAAGAAGGGATAGTTGTTGACATGATTTAGATTAACTTCGATTACTACTTGTTTATCACTTGTACATGGATTGATATGGGGATATGTTGTGTTATTTTTTATACAACAACCCAGAATAGACTGCGTAAATTGTCGTAATTTTTACTGTATATTGTCGTAACTCGAAAATTATTATGTGAAACCAAAAATATGTATACTTAAAACAAATGAAAACAAAAGAAAACTATTTAATAAAAAAAAACTATTGACAAAATCTATTTAAAAAGGAACTTTTTTGTTAAATCTTTGATGTGGGGGCTTTGGCCTTATTACCGACTGCATTTAAGATCGGTACATTTTGTAACCTATGTGTAAAACCAGTAAGGAAGGGTAAAGTGGGTTGGTGCCGACTGTATACTACTCTTCACGTACCCTGTAAGTACAATGTGGGAGCTATAACCAATTTTGATGAACCTCGGTGGATGTTTTTAGATGGGTTACTAAACAATCCCTATCAAACTTCAAGCAAATATGTTCAAACTGTAATAACTACGGTTGACAAATTCCAACATAATTGCAAATTACCCAAAATCTGAGGAACATATTGGCCTTAGGTTCCTAAGTGAAGTTGCTAGATGAATGCACCTCAACCCAACCATTGATTTCCTGGGTTGATTCAATTCATAGGCGTATAGCTTATAGCTGTATAAAAGATAAATTGGATCCAAAGATTAGATACCATTATGATAAACCGCGATGACATAAGCTTCTCAGGGTATTTATAATATTTGTTTTAATTTTATTGTAATTTTATCATCAACCAATTAAAATAGATCAAAAATAACCTACAATCAAGTTTTCTCTGTAAAGACATAAGGAAATCTATAAGACAATAAAAATGCTGCGTCGTAAACTTAGTTCTACTTTATGCTTTCCTCCATATAAGAATCAGGAGTTTGTACTATTTTTAATACACCAATGGATCATTTTGTTGCTCCCTCAAAAGCTTCACCATATCTTCGCTTATGGACCATAGCTGATTTTGTAACTTCTCATTCTGCGACAGTTTACTTGGCTCACAGAAGTAGCAGTTGTTGAAATAGAGACCTGTAAGGCCGGTAAGTTCATTGGCCGTGGCACAATAGATGCTAGTAGCCGCAGCTTGTTGCTGAAAAGAACGAAAAAGAAAACACAGCGCTATCAATGACCTTCTTTGAGCTTGCATATCACCATCGTAGACGATCGTGTAATGCACTCTTGGCATTGCCACCAACAGTGAACATCATCAACTGGCAACTGTTTCAAAATTATGTTTGTATCGCTTCAAAGTTATGTTTGTGAAAAATGTATTCTAAAGCTTTAATAGGGCGCTTAACTTTTTAAATGAATCTTAATTAACAAAAATACCAGAATTCGCGATAAACAAAGCAATGTTGGAGGCAAACGAACGCACAGCAGCTCAATTCGAATGTTGTGAGATTTTCATATTTACCAGTGATTTTGTGAATGGCCTAACTAGGGCAAACAGCAAACGATAGAACCACCAATTACGCTGTATTTGTGTAGAGACCATATTGCCGGGATGTACAGAGAACACAGATATACCGCGATGCTTCCAAAGCTAAAAGATAAGAATAATTCAATTAGCATTTTATGGTTTATTTATACTTAATTTTTGATAATTTGCAATAGAAAATGGGTTAAATAGGTAATTCGGGCAGTCTTAAATCTCTGATCTATTGGTTTTAGTATATCAAACAGAGTAATTTATTGGAAAAATATGGAAAAAGTTGTGTCCTCTACAGAGCTGCAGAATTCTACCCAGGATTTGTTCTGAGCCTTTCTAAGCTCGCCCTCATATTTTCGTAGCTCAGCCTTATAGATGTCCCAATCAAGTGGTGCTCTTGTGGCTTTTGCTCTGTTGAAGAGTTTTCTGCAGTCCTTCCTTAGACCAACCTGTTCTGGGGTCCACCATGCTGACACAAACGAGTCATTCAAGGCCTTTGTGATCCGTTTGACCACTATGTCTATATCCTCCGTAGTTTCCACTTCCTTTTCTAGTCTAGAAATTTGGATACCAAATTTTTGATTGAGAGAGAGCACACAAAATTTCGCTTAAATCGCACCACTCATCTCCGAAATCTGGCGTTTCTGAGAATTAGGGTAAGGGGGAGGGTCCGCTCCCCCTTCAGATATCGAAAAATGTAGTACCCTATTTTCACCACGGGATCATTATGCACCATCTGTGAACATTTCAAGAAAATCGGTTCAGCCGTTTCTGAGTCTATAAGGAACGCACAAACAAACAAACACAAATTGATTTTTATACAAAAGATTCAATAGACGGCTCACCCCTTTCGTTGATATCCGAACTTTCCCATATCTGGTGATGTGCATTAGCATCACTTCCTACGATGAGGCTTTTCTTCCCTATAGAAGCGGCTTCAACCAGCGACTTAAGGTCTGGCATCTCTGAATCGTGTGCCAGCCAGTAATGAGACTTGTTTATTCCAAGGCTGGCTACTACTAAATCTTCATTGCTTAGCGACGGAAGAAGAAAAACATTTAGACTACCCTTGGCAAGAATACAGGCTCTGTGTCTCCCATTCCCCGTACCCTTGAGAAGTTTAAATCCCGGAATTCTTAGTCCACGTACGATTCCTGCACACACCCATGGTTCTTGGATAAGAACCATGTCAAATGCCCCAGCCATCAGGAGGACGTTTAGTGCCGCCGAAGCGGTCTTACAATGGTGGAGGTTTATCTGTAGAAACCGAACCATAGTCAGCAAGAATTTTCCTGTATTACGAGTTACAGGAAAATTCTTGCGGAGTGAAATAACAATAGGTCCGCTCCACTCGACGATTCAAAAAATATAAACCACCGCTGAAATTTTTTTCTAATGGTCTCGCCAGGATTCGGACCCAGGCGTTCAGCGTCATAGGCGGACATGCTAACCTCTGCGCTACGGTGGCCTCCGTCTGTTCGTTTAATCATGTCATATCTCTCCAATCGTAACCAATCCGTGGCTTCTGAGTTCCCTGTTACTAGTCACTTGTCTGTTATTCGAAGAGTGTCCCAGGGTTCAATATTCGGTCTTATTCTATTTATACCCTACACCTCTACTGTGGTACAGGGTATTATAACTTATTGCTTTTTTTTGTAACACCCAGAAGGAAGAGAGATAGACTCATTGATAAGTATACCGATCGGCTCAGAATCACTTTCTGATTCGATTTAGCCATGCCCGTCTGTCCAAGTTAATTTGTGTACAAAATACAGATCACAGTTTTCATCCGATTCATAGCTCCCATATATATGTTCGTCCGATTTGCACTAATATTGCAATAAAATGGTCATTTGTTAACCTATTCTCTCGAAATTTGACATGAAGGATTTTCTTTTGACTCTCGAATTTACTCGAATTTCATGAAAATCGGATCAGATTTAGAAATAGCTCTCATATATATATATCGCCCGATTTTCACATCTAGAGCCACTGCAAGCGCATTAATTGGCCAATCTTGCCAAAACTTTGTACAACGTTTTCCTCGACAACTACCACAATATCTGAGAAGCTTGCTCGAAATTCGTTCAGATTTAGATCTAGCTGCCATATATATGTTCGTCCGATTTTGAGATATTTTGCAATAAAGTGTTCATTTGTTAACCGGTTCTCTCGAAATTTGGCAGGAAGGATATTTTTATGACTCTCTTCATTACTGGTGAATTTCATATAAATCGGTTCAGATTTAGATATAGCTGCCATATATGTATATCGCCCGATTTTCACATCTAGAGCCACTGCAAGCGCATTTATATACCAATCTTGTCAAAATTTTTCACAATGCTTTCCTCGACGACTACCGCAATATCTGAGAAGTTTGCTCGAAATCGGTTCAGATTTAGACAGAGCTCCCATATATATGTTCGTCCGATTTTGAGAAATATTGGAATAAAGTGTTCATTTGTAGACCAATTCTCCCGAAATTTGACAGAAAGATATTTTTATGACTTTCGTCGTTACTGCTGAATTTCATAGAAGTCGGTTCAGATTTAGATATAGCTGCCATATATGTATATCGCCCGATTTTCACGTCTAGAGACTCTGCAGGCGCATTTATTGACCAATCTTGCCCAAAATTTTGCACAATGCTTTCCTCACGGGATACTACAATATCTGAGAAGTTTGCTCGAAATCGGTTCAGATTTAGATATAGTTCCCAAATATATGTTCGTCAGATTTTGGGTAATTTGCAATAATGTTGTCATTTGTCAAACCTAGTTATTACAGTTGGAACATATTTGCTAGAAATTTGATACGGAGTTTTAAATAACCCATCCGAAAACATTCGCCGAGGTCCATCAAAATTGGTTCAGAATTGGATATAGCTCCCACATTGTACTTATAGGGCAGAAGAAGGGTATTATACAGTCGGCACCGCCCGACTTTTGCCCTTCCTTAATGGTTTCTAGGGTGATTTTTTTGAGGTTAGGATTTTCATGCATTAGTATTTGACAGATCACGTGGGATTTCAGACATGGTGTCAAAGAGACTTACTAACGAGCAACGCTTGCAAATCATTGAATTTTATTACCAAAATCAGTGTTCGGTTCGAAATGTGTTCAAATTTTGACAAATTTTGTTCAGCGATGAGGCTCATTTCTGGTTGAATGGCTACGTAAATAAGCAAAATTGCCGCATTTGGAGTGAAGAGCAACCAGAAGCCGTTCAAGAACTGCCCATGCATCCCGAAAAATGCACTGTTTGGTGTGGTTTGTACGCTGGTGGAATCATTGGACCGTATTTTTTCAAAGATGCTGTTGGAAGCAACGTTACGGTGAATGAACACATTTCGAACCGAACACTGATTTTGGTAATAAAATTCAATGATTTGCAAGCGTTGCTCGTTAGTAAGTCTATTCATGATGAAATGTCAAAGCATACTGAGCATCTTTCTCTTTGACACCATGTCTGAAATCCCACGTGATCTGTCAAATACTAATGCATGGAAATCCTAACCTCAAAAAAATCACCCTTTAGTAAAGACCTACAAGACCAGCTCTTATTTTGCAAGGCCCACATGTATGCAAATGATGTGCAGGTCTGTATAAGTAGCCCTAAGGAATGTATAGAATACCTGTCTGGTATTTATGAATGGGCAAATGCTAATGGTATGTGCCTTAATACTCTTAAGTCCAAGTGCATGGTGATTAGAAAAGGGTTTCACGTTACACCTGCGATCCTGTTGTTGTTGTTGCTAATGAGAGATTGGAGATCGTGGCTCGTGCAAAGAACTTGGGGGTGACATTCAAGAGTGGACAGACCATATAAATGCTGCTGTTGATCAAGGGTATTCTAAGCTACGCTCGCTTTGGGCCACTCAACAATTTTCCCCTCTTTGGGTAAGAATCCTGTTGACAAAGTCATATATATTATGCCTAGCCTACTCTACGGTTGTGAACTATTTGATAACTGCGATTCTCGAAGCAGTCGGAAGATCGATACGTGCTACAACAGTGTAGTGCGCTATGTATATGGTCTTCGTCGCAGTGACTCCACATTCCATTACTTCATATCTTTATATGGTATATCATTTTGTGACGTGTTGCTCATGAAGTCTTTGGCCTTTTTACATAACATATTATATACACTAGTACCATCTCATTTATTATACCCACCACCGAAGGATGGGGGTATATTCATTTTGTCATTCCGTTTGCAACACATCGAAATATCCATTTCCGACCCTATAAAGTATATGTTTTCTTGATCACCGTAAAAATCTAAGACGATCTGGCCAAGTCCGCCCGTCCGTCAGTTGAAATCACGCTACAGTCTTTAAAAATAGAGATATTGAGCTGAAACTTTGCACAGATTCTTATTTTGTCCATAAGCAGGTTGAGTTCGAAGATGGGCTATATCGGACTATATCTTGATATAGCCCCCATATAGACCGATCCGCCGCTTTAAAGTTTAAGGCCCATAAAAGCCTCATTTATTATCCGATTTTGCTGAAATTTGAGATAGTGTATTGTGTTAAACCCTTCGATATCATTTTTTTGCAATTTGGCCCAGATCGGTCCAGATTTGGATATAGCTGCCATAAAGTCCGATCTCCAGATTAAATGTTTTGGGCCCATAAAAGGCGCATTTATTGTCCGATTTTGCAAAATTTTTGGGACAGTGAGTTGCCAAAATTTGGGACAGTGAGTTGCCAAAATTTGGGACAGTGAGTTGTGTTAGGCCCTTCGACATTCTTCTTCGATTTGGCCCAGATTGGTCCAGATTTGGATATAGCTGCCATATAGACCGATCTCTCAAATTAAAGTTTTGGGCCCACAAAAGGCGCATTTACTGTCCGATTTCGCCGAAATTTGGGATAGTGAGTTGTGTTAGGCCCTTCGACATTCTTCTTCGATTTGGCCCAGATTGGTCCAGATTTGGATATAGCTGCCATATAGACCGATCTCTCAAATTAAAGTTTTGGGCCCACAAAAGGCGCATTTACTGTCCGATTTCGCCGAAATTTGGGATAGTGAGTTGTAATAGGCCCTTCGACATTCTTCTTCGATTTGGCCCAGATTGGTCCAGATTTGGATATAGCTACCATATGGACCGATCTCTCGATTTAAGGTTTTGGACCCATAAAAGGCACATTTATTGTCCGATGTCGCCAAAATTTGGGACTGTGTTAGGCCCTTCGACATCCTTCTTCGATTTGACCCAGATCGGTCCAGATTTGGATATAGCTGCCATATAGACCGATCTCTCAAATTAAAGTTTTGGACCCACAAAAGGCGCATTTACTGTCCGATTTCGCCGAAATTTGGGATAGTGAGTTGTGATAGGTCATTCGATATCCCTCTTCAATTTCAGCAAAATCAGCCAATAAATCCGCTTTTTATGGAATTAGGAAATCGGTATATATGGCGGCCATATTCGTATAGACTGATCTGGATCATATTTAACTATTACTATCACTATTAAAATTTCAACGAACGAACGGTAATAAAGCTTTTACGGGCTTCAGACCCTAAATCGACAGTTCGGTCAATATGGCAGCTATATCCAAATATAGTCCGATCTGAACCATATATGGATCGGATGTTAAACTTCAGCGGAATCGGGTAGTAAATAAAGCTTTTATGGGTTTCAGACCCTTCATCGGCAGATCGGTCTATATGGAAGCTATATTTAAATATAGTCCGCTCTGAATCAGATTTCGATCAGATGTCGGCAGGTCTACAAAAACTCACTGTTCCAAATTTCATCGAAATCGGATAATTAATGCGTCTTAATGGGCTTCAGACCCTTAATCGGCTGATCGGTCTATATAGAAGCTATATCCAAATATAGTCCGATCTGAACCATATTTGGGACAGATGTTGGGAGGCTTTAAAAACTCACTGTCGAGAGGCTTAAAACAACACAATGTTTTAAATTTCAGCGAAATCGGGTAATAAAGCTTTTATGGGCTTCAGACCTTTTATCGGCAGATCGGTCTATATGGAAGCTACATCTTAATATAGTCCGATCTGAATCATATTTGGGTCGGATGTCGGTAGGCCTACAAAAACTCACTGTTCCAAATTTCAGCGAAGTTGGATAATAAAAGCAGCTTTTATGGGCTTCAGACCCTTAATCGTCTGATCGGTCTATATAGCAGCTATATCCAAATATAGTCCGATCTGAACCATATTTTGGTCAGATGTCGGGAGGCCTAAAACTACTCACAGTTTGAAATTTCACGAAATCGAATAAAAAATAAAGCATTTATGGGCATTAGACCCTTTGCCGACAGATCGGTCTATATAGCAGCTATATCCAAACATGGTCCGATTTGGCCCGTTCAAGAACTTAACTAGAGTGCATCAAAGAGACGTATCTGCGCCAAATTTCAGCTCAATATTAAAATTTGTGAAGGCTGTAGAGTGAGTACAACAGACGGACGGACAGACACACGGACATCGTTAAATCGTCTTAGAATTACGCCGATCCGAAATATATATAATTTGTAGGGACGGAAATTGATATTTCGATGTGTTGCAAACGAAATGACTAAATTAATCCTATGGTGGTGGGTATAAAAAAGGATTATTCATAAAAACTGCTATGCTATTGGAGCTATTTTGGGCCATACTTGGCGTGGATGTTGGAGACCATAGCAGATGTCATTGTGCAAAACTTCAACCAAATCGGATAAGACTTGCGTCCAATAGGGGCTCAAAAAGTTAAATTGGGAGATCAGTTTATATGGCAGCTATATGAGGTTATTGACCGATTCAGACCATTTTTGGCACATATGTTGAAGGGCCTGGGAGAAATTGTTTTGAAAAATTCCAAAATTGGCAGCTATATTAAAAAATGGACCGATGTGGCCCATTTACAATCACAACCGACCTACACCAATAGGAAGTATTTGTGAAAAATGTCAAGCACATAGCTTTATTCCTTCGAAAGTTAGCGTGCTTTCGACAGACGGACATGGCTAAGTGGACTTGGAATGTTGGGTCTCAGATCAATATTTCGATGTGTTATACACGGAATGACTAAATTAGTATACCCCCGCATCCTATGGCGGAGGGTATAATAATTCTATATCTTAACCTTCTGGCGACATACTATTTCTGACCCATTTTCAATCTAAGCGTACATGATGATAATTTGCATTCGCAACTGCGCACTATTTTACCTATGCAAATTAATACGTGTTGGCATTAAATACCAACATTTAATTAATTTGTTTTGCTTTTGCATTCTTACCGGTTGACTGTTAGTTGGTTCATTTGAATTTCTTATTCGCTTTTTATTGCCCTTAATATTGAAGGCATGAAATTTCCATAAATATGAAAACTTGTAAAATTATTAGCGATATTGGATAAAACATGTTGAACAAGTAACAAGTAAAAGCGTGCTAATTTCGACCGGGCCCAGTCTTGAGAACCCACCACCACGGATTCTTCTAAAAATTTATACAAAATAAATTGAAGGACATAATTTTATTCTACATACCGAACTTCTGTCAAACCAGCAAAAATTAAAGCTTCTAGGAACCGAACATGGAAAATCGAGAGACCGGTTTATATGGGAGCTATACCAGGTTATAGTACGATTTGGACTGTACTTGCCACGCATGTTGAAAGTCATAACAAAACACTACATGCAAAATTTTAGCCAAATCGGACAAAAATTTCGGCTTGTAAGGGCTCAAGAAGTCAAATCGGGAGATCGGTTTATATGGGAGCTATATCAGGTTATAGACGGATTCGGACCGTACTTAGCATAGTTGTTAGAAGTATTAACAGAACAATATTTGCAAAATTTCAGCCAAATCGGACAAAATTGCGGCTTGTAAGGGCTCAAAAAGTCAAATCGGGAGATCGGTTTATATGGGAGCTATACGAGGTTATGGACCGATTTGGACTGGTATATATGTGCATAGTTGTTAGAAGTCTTAACTAAACACTTCATGCAAAATTTTAGCCAAATCGGACGAAAATTGCGGCTTGTAAGGGCTCAAGAAGTCAAAAGGGAAGATCGGTTTATATGAGAGCTATATCAGGTTACAGACCGATTCGGGCCGAACTTAGCGTAGTTGTTTGAAGCCATAACAGAAAACTGTTTGAAATGATAACAAAGCATTGTTGGAAATCATGACAAAACACCTCACGCTAAATTTCAACCAAATCGGATAAGAATAGCGCCCTCTATTGGCTCAAGAAGTCAGAATTCAAGATCGGTTTATATAGCAGCTATATCAGGATATGGACCGATTTGAACCATACTTGGCACAGTTGTTGGAAGTCATAACGAAACACGTCATGATAAATTTCAGCCAAATCGGATAAGAATTGCGCCCTCTAGAGGCTCAAGAAGTCAAGACCCATGATCGGTTAAATGGCAGCTATATTAGGTTATGGGCCGATTTGAATCATACTTGGCACATTTATTGGATATGATAACAAAACACGTCGTACAAAATTTCATTCCAATCGGATAAGAATTGCGCACTCTAGAGGCTGAAGAAGTCAAGACCCAAAATCGGTTTATATGGCAGCTATATCAAAACATGGACCGATATGGCCCATTTACAATACCAACCGACCTACACTAATAAGAAGTATTTGTGCAAAATTTCAAGCGGCCAACTTTACTCCTTCGAAAGTTAGCGTGCTTTCGACAGACAGACGGACGGACGGACAGACGGACGGACGGACGGACGGACGGACAGACGGACGGACGGACAGACGGACGGACGGACAGACGGACGGACATGGCTAGATCGACATAAAATGTCGCGACGATCAAGAATATATATACTTTATGGGGTCTCAGACGAATATTTCGAGTAGTTACAAACAGAATGACGAAATTAGTATACCCCCCATCATATGGTGGAGGGTATAATGAAAGGTATTTGGAAGCAGGGTAACATACCTGATATAAGAAGTTGGCCTCACTAAACCCAAAAACCCCTAAAAACGCATGTATGTCCAACGTCACAAAATGGAAATCAAATCAAAGGTCATTGAGAAACTATGAAATCGGTTGTACAAATTTGGGGCAAAGAGTCTAGAGACCGCCCATCCACTAAATACCCTTCAATAGAATTGATCGGGACAATATGGGATTTAAATAAAAGGCTTATGGCAGTAAAGTACGAATCTCATATTAAGATAAGGATCCAACTATCTGGGTAATGTCCTTTAACATGTAGAACGCGACAATAAAAGATCTTTGACAGCAGAGTAATCATTTGATATTATCATTTTGGTCCAAGTAACGGATGGACTAACCCCTTCCCCCAATAAAAACAACATCAAATTGTAATGAAAGGACAAACGACTGATGGCCACCTACCAACAACATCAAAAAGAACGTTCGAGACAGAATGGGACACCAATGAAAGGTTGTTGTTGTTGAGGCGCCAGCCCTTGCCGATAAAGAACTCCATTGGGTCAATCCGGTACGTACAACCGGCTGCCATGGGATTGACCATTGAAAGGTCTTTGGTTGACACAGGAATAATCTGTGGATCTTTGAAAATGTATCCAAAATCAATTTGTGTGGATCTGAAATGGACCCATAGATCTGAATGACTTGACCATCCGCTTACAAATGCTTAAAGAAATATCCATTTTAAAATACACTTTTTAGGATGTAGCGATGTGTAGCGGGACAGTTAGTATATATCGATACTAGCTGGCCAGGGCCCGCTCCTCTGCGCCTTCTTTCTCTCTCTTATTTTATCTAAGCTCTATACTGGCACGGTCAGGAAAAAAGACGTGTTTGGGTGTGCTAGTACAGCCTTTCTGATAGTTCGCCCTTATGTTATGTTGGTGGTGGATTGGAGTAGCTAAACCCCTTGCCCCGAAAGTGGATATTAGATTCATACCCTTTTTCAAAAAATCATACTTGTGCTACATATTGCTAAAGTCGGTATGAGATGAGGCGTCCCTGAAGCACTTGGCCATAACACAGATATCATATTTGAGCCCGTTTTTGTCATAATCACGGTTTGAAGGGAGTTTAATGGGCGGACCCAGATATAATATCAGCATCGTGCTAGATCACGATATTGTTTGAGCCCCATAATGTCAAGCATTTCAGGACCAGAAACGTGATCCTGAAAGTGGGTGGGAATTTCGTGCTCTCCTCCAAAATACCCTTCATTTGAGTCCCATATTGCCATGATCGGTAAATACATATGTCTGATTGAGCGGTTTTTTCGGAGGTTAGGTGGTCCCCATACAATTTATTAAAGCTCCATATTGCCATTGGTTTAAGGGGAAGTCCCCCCCAACACTTGACCCCAATGTAGGTTATCAAATTCGTTTTCTAATCTCAAATACCTTTCATTTGAATCACATATTGCCATGGTCGGTAAACATGGACTCTTTGTGGGGTGTTTTGGGGAAGGGGCGGCAAATACATTTATTTAAGCCCCATATTACAATGGTCAGTAAATAATTGCTGTTTGTATTGGGGAAGGGGTAGACCCCTAAAAAGTGGATATCAATTTCATGCTCTACTCCTCAATACTTTTCATTTGAGCCCCACACTGACCTGGTCGGTGAATATGTCCGATTTAGGTGTGTTTTGGGAAGTGGGGTGGTCCCCCAAACACTTAGTCCTGAAAATAAATCAGCATTGTGCTCTACTCTCAAATATCATTTATTTGAATCCCGTATTGCCATTGGCCTCAAAATTGTATATTAAATTCGTTTCATTATCTCAAAAACCTTTCATTTAAACCCCTTATTGCAAAAGTCAACAAATATATCCGGTTTGGGAAAATAGGTCCTATTTAGGGGGCTGTTAAGGGGGTGGGACGTCCCCTAGACAGTTGGTCCCGAATGTTGATATCAGATTTGTGGTCTATTCCGAAATACCTTTCATTTGAGCCCCATATTTCCGACAATTGGATATCAGAAAAGTTTTCTAATCTAAAATACCTTTCATTTGAGTCCCATATTGTCGTGATTGGTCTTTATATATATTTGGTTGGTTTTGGGGGTGGGGCGGCCCTCCAGGTACCCCATCCGAAATTTAGATACCAATTTTTTCTTTAGGTTACTATAAGACGTCACACAAAATTTCGCTTAAATCGCACCACCCATCTGGCGTTTTTGAGAATTATAGTAAGGGGGAGGGTCCGCCCCTCTTCAGATATCAAAAAATTTAGTAACCTATATACGGAACAGTCAAACAAACCAACAAACAAACACAAATTAGTTTTTATATATAAGAAGAAGAAGAAGATATCTACCTTAGCTAATTTATTTGCAAACAAAACATTGCACAATTTTGCATTGTTGTAGGCCATCATACTCCAATACTTCTCCGGTGGAGGCGACAAATGTTGAGCAGTCAAATTATCCGCTGGTAAATTGGCAAACCTGAAAAATCCAAAAAAAAAAAATTCATCACCTCGTTATATACTCGTATGTAAATTCAAAAGCCAACAACTACATAAAGAAAATCGTTTTATTCGCATTTACATTTGCATATTGTAAAACGCACTAAAAATAGCTACCAAAACAAAAATAAAACCACAACGGTCACAACAATTAATCAAAGCCTATAAAGTGATAAAAAAAGAAGAAACTAAAAAAATAAATTTGCATATTTGTTACTCTGCTGAGAAGGAAAAACTGCAAAACACGCTGATAAGCCCCACATCACATGAACACTCAGTGTGCACATGCTGCAGGAGTATATGATGCTTAAAGTCACGTTTTAGACAGAGTTGGGAGTGTAAATAGTAGTGTCATAGAATACAAATTTTAAAATTGAAATAAAATATCTGAAATTTTATACGCCTTTAACACACAGTTCGAAAAATGTGGAAACCATCACCCAAAAACTACAAAAGTCGGTTCTAAAAGAAGTTATTGGGTTGTCCAAAAAGTAATTGCGGATTTTTCATATAGTCGGCGTTGACAAATTTGTTCACAGCTTGTGACTCTGTAATTGCATTCTTTCTTCTGTCAGTTATCAGCTGTTACTTTTGGCTTACTTTAGAAAAAAAGTGTAAAAAAAGTATATTTGATTAAAGTTCATTCTAAGTTTTATTAAAAATGCATTTACTTTCTTTTAAAAAATCCCCAATTACTTTTTGGGCAACCCAATATTTAGTGTGTAAAAGTGGATTGAAGACAGAGACCAAAGCATTTTGAGCTGCTTTTTGAACATTAAAAAAAAAATAACCTACTTTTCGCAGTTAAAGATTTTTATAATTAAAAACAAGAATTGCGTCTTGTAGGGGCTCAAGAAGCATATTCGGGAGATCGGTTTATACTGGAGCTGTATCAGGCTAAAAATCGATTAAGACCATATTAGATAAGTACGTTCAAGTTCATGGGAAAAGCGGTTGTACAAAATTTCTGTCAAATCGGATGAGAATTGAGCCCTCTAGAGGCTCAAGAAGTCAAGATCCCAGAACGGTTTATATGACAGCTAAATCAGGTTGTAGATCGATTTGAACCATATTAAGCACAGTTCTTGGAAGTCATAACAAATCACCAAAACGCCAAATCGGATAAGAATTGCGCTCTCTAGAGGTTTAGAAGTCAAGATCCCAGATCGGTTTATGTGGTAGCTATATCAGGTTATGGACCAATTAAAACCATATTAGGAACAACTGTTGGAAGTTGTAACAAAACACTTTTTGCAAAATTTCAGCCAAATCGGATGAGAATTGTGCCCTCTACTGGCTTAAGAAATTAAGATCCAAGATCGGTATATATGGCAGCTATATCAGGTTATGAACCGATTTCAATCATACTTATCACAGTTGTTGGAAGTCATAACAGAACACCTCATGCAAAATTTCAACCAAATCGGATAAGAATTGCGCTCTTGTGGCTCAAGAATTCCAGATCCAAGATCGGTTTAAATGACAGCTATATCATGTTATGAACCGATTTGAACCATACTTAGCACAGTTGTTGAAAGTGGTATCAAAGCACCACTTGCAAAATCTCAGACAAATCGGATAAGAATTACGTCCTCTAGATGCTCAAGAAGTCAAGACCCAAGATCGGTTTATATGGCAAACAAGTAAAAATGCGTTAAGTTCGGCCGGGCCGAACTTTGGATACCCACCACCTCGGGTATATATGTAAACCACCTTTCATCAAAATTCAGTGAAAATTTCATACCTTATGTGCCGCAGCAGTTATATCAAAATATGTTCCAATTTGGACCAAATACTAATAAGTACACTAGCTATATCTAAAAATAAACAGATCTGAACCATATACGACACGGATGTCGAAAAGCCTAACATAAGTCACTTTGTCAAATTTCTGTGAAATTGGACTATAAATGCGCCTTTTATGGGACCAAGACTTTAAATCGAGATATCGGTCTACATGGCAGCTATATCCAAATCTGGACCGATCTGTGCGATATTGCAGAAGTATATCAAGGGGCGTAACTTAACTCACTGTCCCGAATTTGGCGACATCGGACAATAAATGAGCATTTTATGGGCCCAAAACCTTAAATCAAACAAGTAAAAGCGTGATAAGTTCGGCCGGGCCGAATCTTATATACCCTCCTCAACGGATCGCATTTGTCGAGTTCTTTTCCCGCCATCTCTTCTTAGGCAAAAAGGATATTAGACAAGATTTGCCCTGCTATTAGAGCGATATCAAGATATGGTTCGGTTTCAACCACAATTAAATTATATGTGGGACACCTGTGTAAAATGTCAGCCAATTCGAATAAGAATTGCGCCCTTTGGGGGCTCAAGTAATAAAATAGATAGATCGATTTATATGGGAGCTGTATCAGGTTATAGACCGATTCAGACCATAATAAACACGTTGATGGTCATGAAAGGATCCGTCGTACAAAATTTCAGTGAAATCGGATAAGAACTGCGCTCGCTAGAGGCTCAAGAAGTCAAGACCCAAGATCGGTTTATATGGCAGCTATATCAATTTATGAACCGATTTGAATCATACTTGGCGCAGTTGTTGGATATCATAACGAAACACGTCGTGAAAAACTTCATTCCAATCGGATAAGAATTGTGCTCTCTAGAAGCTCAAGAAGTCAAGACCCAAGATCGGTTTATTTGGCAGCTATATCAGGTTATGGACCGATTTAAACCATACTTAGCACAGTTGTTAGAAGTGATACTAAAACACTATGTGCAAAATTTCAGTCAAATTGGATGAGAATTGCGTCTTGTAGAGGCTCAAGAAGTCAAGACCCAAGATCGGTTTATATAACAGCTATATCAGGTTATGGACCGAATTGAACTATGCTTGGCACAGTTGTTGGATATCATAGCAAAACACGTCGTGCAAAATTTCATTCCAATCGGATAAGAATTGCGCACTCTAGAGGCTCAAGAAGTCAAGACCCAAGATCGGTTTATATGACAGCTATATCAAAACATGGACGAATATGGCCCATTTACAATACCAACCGACCTACACTAATAAATAGTATGTGTGCAAAATTTCAAGCGTTACTCCTTCGAAAGTTAGCGTGCTTTCGACAGACAGACGGACGGACGGACATAGCTAGATCGACATAAAATGTCGCGACGATCAAGAATATATATACTTTATGGGGTCACAGACGAATATTTTGAGTAGTTACAAACAGAATGACGAAATTAGTATACCCCCCATCCTATGGTGGAGGGTATAAAAATCGGTCTATATGGCAGCTATATCCAAATCTGAACCGATCTGAATCAAATTGAAGAAAGATGTCGAAGGGCCTAAGACAACTCACTGTCCCAAACTTCAGCGAAATCGGATAGTAAATGTGGCTTTTATGGGTCTTAGACCCTAAATCGGAGGATCGGTCTATATGGCAGCTATATCCAAATTGACGAAGGATGTCGAAGGTCCTAACACAACTCACTGTCCCAAATTTCAGCAAAATCGGATAATAAATGTGGCTTTTATAGGCCTAAGACCCTAAATCGGAGGATCGTTCTATATGGCAGCTATAGCCAAATCTGGACCGATCTGAGCCAAATTGAAGATGGATATCGAAGGGCCTAACACAACTCACTGTCCCAAATTTCAGCAAAATCGGATAATAAATGTGACTTTTATAGGCCTAAGACCCTAAATCGGCGGATCGGTCTATATGGGGGCTATATCAAGATATAGTCCGATATAGCCCATCTTCGAACTTAACTTGCTTATGGACAAAAAAAAGAATCTGTACTAAGTTTCAGCTCAATATCTCTGTTTTTAAAGACAGTAGCGTGATTTCAACATACAGACGGACATGGCTAGATCGTCTTAGATTTTTACGCTGATCAAGAATATATATACTTTATAAGGTCGGAAATGGATATTTCGATGTGTTGCAAACACATTTCAAAAAAAATGCTCAATATGCACATTATGATATCTGCTAAACCTGGGAGTATTCCGTAGGAGTTGAATTTGAGGTTCTAATTATTTTGAGATTTGCTTGTAGAATATTTGAAACAATCTGGAAGGTCCAGATTTAGGAGTTGGTCATTCTTGCTTTTCTTAATCCTTTAATGTCACTAAGAAATAAATTGTCTAAATGAGCTCGATAAACGACTGACTATAATTTAAATTTCACTGTTATTTGATACTAAATTCAGGTGCATAATACTATAATTGTTAGGAATAATCCGAATCACATTTTTCTGAAGAACTGTTCATTTTCTGAACCTTTTTCAAAAACTCTGTTGACACAAGGGACTAAAAAGTCTAAGTAAGTCTGATGTCAGAATGCTATTATAACCTAACCTAACAAATAGATCACTCAAGATGAAGAATTTCTAGAACTGCCAACATAGTTTAAAGTACTAAGCCAACAAATATTGGATGAAGAAACAGCACCCTGTTACCACATACCATAACTTACTATTTGTAATATCATTGACTAATAATACTGTCCAACTCCGATATGACCACGGTTACTATTATTGTAGTGTAGCTTACTATTGATTATGAGTGGCCGCACGCTACACTCCCTTCCTATGATGATAATTCATAATAGCCAGTTCTTCAAGAAATGTTTATTTTAAGACGCAGTAACTTCAAATGTGTACTCAATTTTGATCGGTATACATTTTTCAGCTTTGGGTTTTTATGCCCACCACCATAGGATGGGGTATACTAACTTAGTCATTCCGTTTGTAACACCTAGAAATATTGGTCTGGGACCCATATAGTATATATGTATATATATTCCTGATCGTCTTGAGATTTAAAGTCGATCTAGTCATGTCGATCTATCTGTTTGTCTGAGAAAAGCATGCTAACTTTCGAAGGAGTGCAGCTAGGTGCTTGAAATTTTGCACAAATATTTCCTATTAGTGTAGGCCGGTTGGAATTGTAAATGGGCCATATCGGTTCATATTTAGATATAGCTCCCAAATGAACCGATCTACAGATTTTACTTCTTGAGCCTCTAGAGGACGCAATGCTTATCCAATTTTGCAGAATGACTTCTCCAGTGACCTCCAAGTTACGTGCTAAATCGGCCCAAAACCTTGTATAGCTCCCATACAAACCGACATCCCGGTTTGACTTCTTGAGCCTCTAAATGGCGTAATTCTTATCGGATTTGGCTAAAATTTTGTACTATGACATTTAATGGATGTACCAAGTATGGTTCGAATAGGTCTTAAATCTGTTATAGCTCCCATATAAACCGTTCTCCCGATTTTACTTCTTGAGCCTCTGGAAGATGCAATTCTTATCTGATTTGGCTGAAATTTAGCACAGTCACTGTATCCAAGACCTCTAACAAACGTGCCAAATATGATCAGAATCGGACCTGATATAGCTCCCATGCAAACCGGTCTCCCGAATTTATTTTTTGAGCCTCTAGGGCGTTATTCTTATCCGATTTGGTTGAAATTTTGCACAGTGGTATGTACTATTGTCTTTAACATCCAAGCCAAGTATGGCCCTAATAGGTTTATAACCAACTCCAATAGCATAGCAAATCTTATTCATTATCCTTTGTTTGTCTTTAAAGAGATGACGAACAAAGAACTTCACAAATGCGATCCATGGTCGAGGGAATATAAGATTCGGCCTGGCCGAACTTAACACGCGTTTACTTGTTTTTTGCTTATTTCAAATAAAAAACTTGGACTCGTATGTTGTTTTGTAGTGCAACATTATGGGGCACATACCGGCATGCATACATGTGAGTGAGTTAATTTTTTATAAAAAAAAAAAAACAAACGTCCAAAACCAGAAAAATGCCGGCTGTTTGTTTAGGCGTATGAATACCTCCTATTTTAAACTAACTATAAATGTGGACTTTGGACTCCGCTCCAAGTGCACTCTGCGGAACTGAGTGTTGGAGCAGCACGTTTCGTTGTGGCAGCATACTACAGCAACGTTCAGTGTACGCCAATGTATTCGTTACATTGGACACACTACCAGGCGACAGAGATCCCACTATGCGTTCATGGCGAACGTCAAGAAATGTAAATAAAAACAAAATCTGAGATGAAAACCACAACCACATAAAAAACACCGTGGAAGTTGTTTATATGTTACTATTGTACATTGCCCTAGAGAAGTGTTCGTGCAAAAAAATAAACCCAATCTGACATAACACCGTAACCCTGAGGATAACATGCTCGTCTTTGACCCTGAACGATTGGCTTCGAGTCCTGGCGATTACATCAGAAAAAAATTTCAGCGGTGGTTATCCTATCCTAATGCTGGCGACAGGTACTATGTCATGCAAAAACTTCTCCCCAAAGAGGTGTCGTACTGCGGACACACCGTTCGGACTCGGCTATAAAAAAAAGATCCATTATCGTTGAGCTTGTTATAATTCTTGTTAAGGGTCTTGCATATGGGGTCTCAATGTTAACCCAGAAAAGACTGACATATGCCTGTTCACGAGGAAAACGAAGGTGGGCCAATTTGACGCACAACGTTTCCTCAATAAAATGATTTCGATATCTGACAAAGTGAAATACTTAGGAGTGAGCTTGGGCAAGAAACTTAATTCGAAGTGTCACATTCATGAGCGTACTGAGAAAGCTCACAGATGTTGGGCGCTATGTAGACGGGCCGTAGGCTCGAAATGGGGCCTGAATGCGTGGATAGTCCACTGGCTCTACTGGAGCGTGATTAGAACAATACTTACTTATGCCTCAGGAGTAAGTCGCACGATCTCGACGGCCAACTGTTCGGTCCCGAACGTGAAATAAAATGTTCACCGAACTCGCCTCTTAATATGTCCATTGTTACGCGTGCTATGTAGCATGTGGCACCGTCTTGTTCAAACCACATGTCATGCAAGTCAAATTCTTGCATTTTGGGCAAAAAAAGGTGGATATAATCTCACAATAGCGTTTACCATTCACATTTACGTTACGATTCGCATCATCTTTGAAGAAGTACGGTCCAATGATGCCACCAGCCCATAAACCCACATGTCATGCAAGTCAAGCTCTTGCATTTTTGGGCAAAAAAAAGTTGGATATCATCTCACGATAGCGTTCACTATTCACATTTACGTTACGATTCGCATCATCTTTGAAGAAGTACGGTCCAATTATGCCACCTGCCCATAAACCGCACCAAACTATGACTTTTTCTGGATGCATTGGTAGCTCTTGCTTTTCTTTTGGCTGATCGTCACTCCGAAATCGACAATTCTGCTTATTTACATACCCATTGAGCCAAAAATGAGCTTTGTCGTAAAATGGAAGAAACGTGCGATGAAATTTCTTAGCAGAGCACGCATTTGATAATAAAATTCAATAATTTGCAAGCGTTGTTCGTTTGTTAGACATTTCATGGTTAAATTGTAGACCAAACTGAAGATGTTTGACGGTGAAACAAAACACGAAACGTGCGTGAGCTGTTTAAACCAGTGTTGTCAAAAAGATAAAAGCTAAAAAATCACCCTTTATTTATACCCACCACCGAAGGATGGGGGAATGTTCATTTTGTCGTTCCGTTTGCAACACATCGAAATATCCATTTCCGACCCTATAAAGTATATATATTCTTGATCAGCGTAAAAATCTAAGACGATCTAGTCATGTCCGTCCATCTGTGCGTCCGTCTGTTGAAATCCCGCTACAGTCTTTAAAAATAGACATATTGAGCCGAAATTTTACACATATTCTTGTTTTGTCCAAAGGGAGGTAAGTTCGAAGATGGGCTATATCGGAGTATATCTTTATATAGCACCCATATAGACCGATCTGCTGATTTAAGGTCTTAGGCCCATTAAAGCCACATTTATTACCCGATTTCGCTGACATTTGGTACAGTGAATTGTATAAGACCTCTCGACATCCTTGTTCAATACGGCCCAGATCAGTTGCATTGCCAACGGCCAAATTTGTTACAAAAATTTTCTTTTTGTATTAAATTACGTACATATAAAAATTTCTTAGTAGCTAAACTTCACAAATATTGATACTGAATGAAATTGACAAAAAATTCCATCTTTTTACTAATTTTTACTTCGTCGTTTTGTCTCCTGGCAACCCAACTTTAGTCGAGTTGCAATCCACAATCGACCCATAAGATATAGCTGCCATATAGAACGACCACTCGATGAAAGGTCATGGTCATGGGCCCATTTATTATCCGATTTCGCTAAAACTTGGGACAGTAAGTTATGTAAGGCCCCTAGACATCCCTGTTTAATTTTGTCCAGGCCTGTCCAGATTTGGGTGTAGCTGTCATATAGGCCTATCTCTCGATTTATAATCTTGGGCCCATAATAGGCGCATTTATTGCCGGATTTCACAGAAATTTGGTATATCGTGTTGTGTTAGACTCCCCGACATCCCTGTTCTATACGGCTCAGATCGGTCAAGTTTGGGATATAGCTGCCATATATATCGATCTCTTTATTTAAGATGTTGGACCCATAAAAGACGTATTTATTTCGCTAAAAATTGGGGCAGTGGGTACAGCCCTATGACATCCTGTTTTAATTTGCCCAGATCGCTCCAGATTTGGATATAGCTGGCATATGGTCTGATCTCTTTATTTAAATTCTTGGGCCCATTCATGCGCCTTTATTGTCCGATTTCGCCGAAATTTGGGACAGTGAGTTGTATTTGGCCCTTCGAAATCTTTTTTCAATTTTGTTGGGCCCATAAATGGTGCATTTATTGTCCGATTTCGCCCAGATTGGGATATAGCTGCCATATATATCGATATCCTTATTTAAGGTGTTGAGCCTATAACAGGCGTATTTATTGGCCGATTTCGCTAAAATTTGGAACAGTGAGTTGTTAAGCCTTTTCACATCCTGTTTTAATTTAGCCCAGATCGGTACAGATTTGGATATAGCCGACATATTGTCTGATTTCTCTATTTAAATTCGTGGGCCCATAAAAGGCGCAATTATTGTCCGATTTCGTCGAAATTTGGGACAGTGAGTTGTGTTAGGCCCTCGACATCTTTTTTTAATTTGGTTCAGATCGGTCCAGTTTTGGATATAACTGCCATATAGACCGATCTCTCGATTTAAGGTCGCATTTATTGTCTGATTTCGCTCAAATTTGAGACAGTGAGTTGTGTTAAGCCCTTCGATATCCTTTTTTTAACTTGGCCCATATCGGTTCAGATTTAGATATAGCTGCCATAGGGTCCGAACTCTTTATTTAAAGTCTTGGCCCCATAAAAGGAGCATTTATTATCCAATTTCTTTGAAATTTGACGCAGTGAAATATGTTAGACTTTTCGACACCCGTGTCCTATATGGTTCAGATCGGTCTATATTTGGATATAGCTGCCAAAAGGACCAATATTGAATCAAAATTGAATAGTGACTTATATTTATTAGGGCACTAAATGTCCGTGCCGAATTTGGTACAAATCCGACCATATTTCGGTATAGCTGCTATGGGTGCATAAATTATGCTTTTTTCACCGGATCATAACGAATGGTGATTTACATATATACCCGAGGTGGAGGGTATTCAAAGTCCGGCCCGGTCGAACTTAATGTTATTTTACTTGTTTCTATATATACCGTCTATCATACGAAAGGGTACCCTTACTTCGTCATTCTGTTTGTAACACATCGAAATATTGATCTGAAACCCCACAAAGTATTTTGATCATCATACATCGACATCGACGATTTAACGATGTTCGACCGGCTTCAAAAATTGAGATATTGGCTCAAAAACTTGAGATATATCCTAATCTCAAAAAATCGGTGCGGCAAGTGATGGCATGTGTAGGGCATGCGTGGAAGATGATGAGACGTTGGAGCATTTCCAATATCATTACCTCGATTTCACGGCTAACAGATACCGGGGCTTAAGTGGGGACACAATACCAGACATGGGCATGGCATGGAAAAGAATGAACGATTTTGTCGCACGGAATTCCTAACTTAGATTTTTTTTTTCGATGTTACTTTTTAAGATTTAGAGCGCACAACAAGCCGATTACTGGCTTAGGTGTATGTCCATAGCGGCATGGGGCGGATTAATATCCGCAAACCTCTTTTCAACCTAATCGAACCTAACCTATCCTTATCTTTCGATTAAGCGTCTTAAGCTAACTTATTGCCCGAATTCGCTAAAATTGAATGAAAAAAGTGAGTTGCACTAAGCCCCAGCAGCCAAGTTGGTAGCGAGCTCGGATTACCAGTGCGGGAGGGATAAGTTCGATTCCCATAGAGGCCTGGTCTGTCGTTACTTTGGTATCACAATGGTCTAAGAATGATCTATGTGAGTATGTTTAGAAAATAGACTGCCACTCTAACCTATGCCCCCTGATATCCGAACCGAATATGATTCAGATCAGACCATATTAAAATAGAGTCGAAGTTTGGTTCGGAGTTGAGCACGCTTGCCCCGACTGCAAACCACTCTCGGACTCCGGCTTAACACTCCGACTTAGACTAATGCTAGACTTCGTAGCTCTGCTATAGATTAAGAACGTCAACGAAAATAAAAAAAGAAGGAGAAAGAGACCGAGGCTTGTGCGAAACAGAGCCAGACTATTGAGCCGGAGTCGGAGTTTGGTTGGGAGTTGAGCACGCTTGCCTCGACTGCGAACCACTCTCCGACTCTAGCTTAACACTCCGACTTAGACGAATGCTAGACTCCGCAGCTCTGCTATAGATTAAGAACGTCAACGTAAATAATAAAAAAAGAAGCAGAAAGAGACAAAGCCTTGTGAGAAACAGAGCCTTATGATATATCTGAGAAAGGATTATGAGATGGATATAAATCGAACTTGATAAAAGTGCAACATGTCAAACACCATTAAATGCCTTGGAGATATCCGGAGCGACGTCCTTACTCTCACCAAACAGTTGGATAGAGCTACTCGTGCACCACATCAAACCGCGAAATGCAGATCACTGACAATTACTAAGAAGGCCGTTGGACTATAAATGCTCAATTAGACACAACGCTCTCCTTTGATAAGAGTTGACCATATGGCAATTGGTTGGTAATTTGCAAGCTTGTTTGCCTACCCGGTTTAGGAGATAGGCTGAGGGGTCATAGCCCTTTTATGGGCTGTGAAGATTCCCGCACGTAAAGAACCGTTGAAAAGATTGCAAAATGGACTAGTAAGTGTTGAGTAAGTCATGCATAGGACAAGTATTGATAAACCGTTCCGGACTTGCATTTTGTTTACGTCGAAAACCGCATGAACACATTTTACTTCTCCTCTTCGAAAAATAGGTCTCTTATCATTGAGCTTAAACTTGAATCGGACAACACTCATTGATGTGGGAGAAGTTTGCCCCTGTTTCTTAATCGAATGTTCATGAGCAAATATGCATTTTGTTCGAAAAATATCTGAGTCTTTACACTGGATACGCTTTCAATCATGAAAAGTGGTTCATGAGTTTGCGGCAAGGAACCCTGGATAGGCTCCTGGTCGACGATGTGACGCTAACATGGGTTTCTGGGCATAAGGGGATTACAGGGAATAAAAGGGGGACGATTGCGCCAGGAGGGGTTCGACTGCGCCGGGCGGACCAATCATCGGTCTTGCCTACGTGCCATTTGTTGAGCTACTGAACACAGTAGATGGGATGGCTAGGGTGGCGTCGGTGGCGAGGTGGAGGACTCGGTGGATGGTTGACGGACTGCGAAGGCGTTACGGCTAGTCATCGACCAGAGGAGGACAAGGGAGTTGCTGGCGTTCGAAAAGAGGTCGAGTGAGTACCTTGACAGGGATCATAACCGGACACTGTGCCATAGGCCGCATGGGGATACCGCATAATGACTTCTGTAGGAGTTGCCTCGATGAGGATGAGGAGAAGACTATTGAGCACTTGCTGTGTTCCTGTCTGGGTCTGCAGAGACGTAGGCTCTCCTTTCTGGGCAGACTTTTCCTCTGTGATCTGGGTGAACTTGCGAACGTACCTCTGGTATGTCTCCTGAGGTTTGTTGAGGAAACAGATGGTTCCGACGGGGGGTGCCACAAGCTCCGGCGTAGGTAGATCCCTGCTTGCGTGGGGACGAGCGTTTCTCCATCCCGCGCTCCGGTTCTCCACTCCTCCTGTCTTTCTTTTTTTCGTGTATAACCTCTAGTCCGAGGTCTCACATCTTCTTTCTCTTCCCTTTCTCTCTCTAGGGTACCACAATGGGCCAAACTGGCCTCCGAGTGAACTCACCTTTGGTGGGCAACCAATTCAACCTAACCTAACCTAACCTTGCGGCAAGGAAAAATAAAGGTTGCCAACATTTCAACCAGCGGGATAGTCTTATCAAACCTTTCGGTGAAAATCTTGTCATCTTTAACTATTTTGAAGATTACATATCTTGATCCCAAAATGTCACATGTTGAAAATAACGTTCTCAATTATCTTAATCGAAAAATCAACCATTTTATCAATCAAACTTAAATGGTCTAATTTTGATATCTATCCACACACCCAATAGCAGCCACTTGATTCCTAAATGCTTCCCTAACCTTACTCACTATGTGAAGATATTGAGCTGCAGACTTCTTATCTTCAGTGTAACTTTGGCATACACACGCGTCTTCACTATGTCGTAAGTAATATATCAGAGTGAAAATGTGACAGAAACAAAACAAAGTAAGACGACGACGCGACGCGGAACAGTACGCTACAGCGCTGCTCCGTACAGAAGAATGGACTTTGGATTTGTTTTGCCTATGGTTTTATTTTAGAAACTTACTTTGCAAATTTATGTATAATTTTTCAAGACAAGTTCAATTGGAATTACGCAGTTTAATTCAATCCAAACCAATAGAAATACCATATGTATGTATGCTCAGTTGGTTATTTGCACCGATTCCCAGAGAATTCGTGAACACAATCACAATGATAACATCCAGTATGCAAATCGTGCTGATAGCCAGCAAGAAGTCAACCCAATTTGGTGGTTCGTTCTCCCATTGGCGCTCCCAAATCACTCTATATTCTGGACCAATGTACACAGCACATTTTTCATTCACGTTTCTTATCAACCCGAAAATTTATATTTTTTGACTTAATTGGACTCACAAATGATTCTGATTTGACCATCACATCATCATCGCCAAAACAAAAACCATCAGCAAACAACGCAAATAAAAAAGACACACACACAATAGCTCAAAAAAAACCGCCAAAATCAACAGCGTTTGTGCATGCTTCTATAATAAATTCGACCTGTATAGGCAGACTGATAGATTTACTGACAGCTTTTCCACCTAGCCTAATCTACTGAAAGCGAGAAATACATGTGTGTTTTGCTTGACAAGAAAAATAACTTCATATTCAACATTTTGGAAAGGTCGAACTCTTGCCCTATATACCTGCAAGATGTAAGCTGCATGTCATGCGCTGGCTTCATACTGTATTTGTCAGACCCATAATGATATAGGGTGTTGTGGTTTGGTGGCCGAGGTCTCAAACATACACCTACGCAGAAAAATATATCACGAAAATTTTTTCAACAAAAAATTTAAATGAAAATAAAATATTTAATTGAATTAATCATTTTGTAATTGAATCCGGATTTTTTCAATTACGGTCGTGATTGAAATTTAGTCAATTAAAAAATTAATTGATTCAATAATTGTTTTAATTGAATCTGAACTTTTTATACCCTCCACCATAGGATGGCGTTATACTATTTTATATATATTTTTGATCGTCATGACATTTTAAGTCGATCTAGCCATGTCCGTCCGTCCGTTTGTCTGTCGAAAGCATGCTAACTTTCGAAGGAGTAAAGCAAGCTACTTGAAAATTTTTACGAATACTTCTTATTAGTGTAGGTCGGTTGGGATTATAAATGGGCCATATCGGTCCATGTTTTGATATAGCTGCCATATAAACCGATCGTGGATCTTGACTTCTTGAGTCACTAGAGGGCGCAATTCTTATCCGATTTGGCTGAAATTTTGCATGAGGTGTTTTGTTATGATTTACCAGAACTGTTCTAATATGGTTCAAATCGGTTCATAAGCTGATATAGCTGTCATATAAACTGATCTGGGGTCTTAACTTTTTGAGCATCTAGAGGGCTCAATTCTTATCCGATTTAGCTGAAATTTTGCATGAGGTATTTTGTTAAGACTTCCAACAACTGTGCTTAGTATGGTTCAAATCGGTTCATAACCTGATATAGCTGCCATATAGATGCATCTCCCGATTTTCACTTTTAATGCCTTTGCTAGCGATCTTCTCAAATTTTTGCACAACGATTTACTCTATGGCTCCTAGAATATTTACGGATTTTGAACGAAATTCTACATATCAAATTAAAGCAAATTTTAAATTCGACGACTTAGCCTGCATATCCAATGTAGGGTAGGGTATCAAAAGGTAAGCTTCGCCCTATATATGAGCCTATCGGGGCTATATATATGGGCCTAACTGGGTATTGGTATTTGGTGTTGGTGTAGGATGCTTATCCAAATCTGAACCAATTTGGCCCATTTGCAATCCCCAACGACCTACATCAATAAGAAATATCACCCGGATATCTCTATTTCTTCGACCGCTATCGCGATTTCGACAGACAGAGGGTGAGATGGACGGAAGGAGATGACTAGGTCGATTCGAATGTAAAGACGATCAAGGAATATATACACCTTATGGGGTCGCAGATCAATATTTCGAGGTTTTAGAAGGGAAATTACACCAATCCTATGTTGGTAGGTATAAAAAAAATTGGTTTTAAAATTCTGGGGGAGACGTTTCTACGCTTATGACTCTATGTATGGGCATGTAGCATAAGTATTATTCAATAAAATTTAAAAATAGTTTGCAATACATAAAATTTTTATTACTATTACTCAAAGTCTATTAGAGTTGTCCAACGAATACATTCTTAATAAACAAATGTAGCAAAAACCGGTAATGAAGGGCAAAAGTCGGGCGGTGCCGACTGTATAATACCCTACACCTATCCTATAAGTACAATGAGGGACCTATATCCAATTCTGAAGCAATTTTGATGGACCTCGGCGAGCAAATATGTTCAAACTGTTAAAACTACGGTTGACAAATGACAACATTATGGCAAATTACCCAAAATCTGACGAACATATTTATGGGAACTGTATCTAATTCTGAACCGATTCCGAGAAAACGTCTCAGACAAGGTGGTAGTCGCCGAGGAAAGCGTTGTGCAAAGTTTTGGCAAGATTGGTCAATAAATCGCTTGCAGTGGCTCTTAAAGTGAAAATCTGGCGGTATACATATATGACAGCTATATCTAAATCTGGGCCGATTTCTATGAAATTCACCAGTAATATTGAGAGTTATAAGAAAATCCATCCTGCAAATTTTCGACAGAATCGGATAACAAATGATCACTTTTTTGCAATATTTCTCAAAATCGGACGAACATATATATGAGAGCTATATCTAAATCTGCACCAATTTCAAGCAAACTCCTCAGATACTGTGGCAGTCGTCAAAGAAAGCGTTTTGCAGAATTTTGGCACGATGTATTAATAAATGCGCTTGCAGTAACTCTAGAAGTTAAAATCGGGCGATGTATATATATGGGAGCTATATCTGAATCTGAGCCGATTTCCATGAAATTCACCAGTAATTTTGAGAGTCAAGAGAAAATTTCCAAATTTCGAGAAAATGGGTAAACAAAAGACCATTTTATTGCAATTATACTGCAAATCGGACGAACATATATATGGGAGCTATATCTAAATCTGAACCGATCTTGACCAAACTCTATGTATATTGTGGTAGTCATTGAGGAAAGCGTTGTGCAATATTTTGGCAACATTGATCAATAAATGTGCTTGCAGTGGTTCTAGGAGTGAAAATCGGGCGATATATTGTGTTGCCCAAAAAGTAATTGCGGATTTTTTAAAAGAAAGTAAATGCATTTTTAATAAAACTTAGAATGAACTTTAATCAAATATACTTTTTTTACACTTTTTTTCTAAAGCAAGCTAAAAGTCACAGCTGATAACTGACAGAAGAAAGAATGCTATTACAGAGTCACAAGCTGTGAAAAAATTTGTCAACGCCGACTATATGAAAAATCCGCAATTACTTTTTGGGCAACAAAATATATATATGAGAGCTATATCTTTATCTGAACCGATTTCCATGAAATTTGCCAGGTAATTTGAGAGTCAAGAGAAAATGAAATTTGCCAGAAATTTGAGAGTCAAGAGAAAATCCCTCCTACCTAATTTCGAGAGAATCGGTCAACAATGACAATTTTATTGCATTATTACTGAAAATCGGACGAACATATATAAGGGAGCTATATCCAGATCTGAACCGATGTTTTCCAATTTCAATAGGCTTCGTCTCTAGGCCAAAAAACATGTCTCTACCAAATTTGAAGACGATCGGATGAAAACTGCGACTTGTACTTTGTACTCAAATTAACATGGACAGACAGACGGACGGACAGACAGACGGACATAGCTAAATCGAAACAGAAAGTGATTCTGAGTCGATCGGTATACTTATCAATGGGTCTATCTCTCTTCCTTTTGGATTTTACAAACTAATTCACTATGTTATAATACCCTGTACCACAGTAGTGGTGTAGGGTATACATATCAAACCCCAATTAAATAATCCTCTTCCTACATATGAATCTATACCCATATATGCTCTAGCTTTCACTTTGTTGTAATTTATAGCGTTGTAGTTTGTTTTAATTATCATCCAAATGGGAAGCAATATATATTCAAGATATCACAAAGAATAAATATTTTTTATTGTTAGCCATTTAACAAAAACAAGGAGTTCAGTGATTACCTTTTACGTTTATGATTAAAAAAAATAAAAAAAGGCATCTAAATAATAAAATACAATAAACAATGGATTTAAAGATAATTGTATTATGGCTCGCGAGTTCGTAGATGAATGTGCGAATGTAAAGGGTGTTGTTTTCAAAAGTTGGCATTTTTAAGCCCACGAATGAATATTCTCATATCATTGGCAAAACATATACAGAATTTATATTTCGCTGAAATATGAAATAATATATGACAATATTCGTATATTACCCGCTAATAAGTTATGACTATTAAAAACTATTAAAAATTTTTTAACTTACGCAGATAAGCTTATAACAAGAAATTAATCTTTTTTATTGATCATTGTACAAAGTTTTAACAAATGTGAATTTTTTTGGCTGCCAGATAAACAAACAAACAAGAGCAAAAAATAAGTGTTTTATATAGGATGACCTATTTTCTTCATGGAGTCTTAGATTGAATTAAAAAGATATGTATTGACTCTTATATGTTTTTAAACACTCCACGATTGAATGCTGGTGCACTGCCTTCGCCATACCCTAAGTGGCATCTCGAAATAGTTGGTCTATTGGTATACATACATGTAGTGGGAAGCAAAACCAAGTCTCACTTTTTATACACACCACCGAAGGATGGGGGTATATTCATTTTGTCATTCCGTTTGCAACACATCGAAATATCCATTTTCGACACTATATAGTATATATTCTTGATCAGCATAAAAATCCTAGACGATCTAGCCATGTCCGTCCGTCTGTCTGTTGAAATCACGATACATTCTTTACCCAGTAAGGAAAGGCAAAAATCGGGCGGTGCCGACTTTATAATACCCTACACCTACCCTATAGGTACAAAGTGGGTTCTATGTCTAATGAAATAATTTTGATGGACCTCGCCGAATGTTTTCAGATGGGTTGTTAAACAATCCGTATAACAGTTCGCGCAAATATGTTCAAACTATAATAACTACTGTTCACAAATGACAACATTATTGCAAATTACCCTAAATTTTACGAACATATATATGGGAGCTATATCTAATTCTAAACCGATTTCGAGCAAACGTCTCAGATAATGTGGTACTCGTCGAGAAAAGCGTTGTGCAAAATTTTGGTAAGATTGGTCAAAACATGCGATCGCACTGGCTCTAGAAGTGAAAATCGGGCAATATACATATATGACAGCTATATCTAAATATGAACCAATTTCTATGAAATTCATCTAATGTCGAGAGTCAAGAGAAAATCATTCCAACCATATTTCGAGAGCATCGATTAACAAATGACCATTTGATTGCAATATTACTTCAAATCAGACGAACATATATATGGGAGCTATGTTTAAATCTGAACCGATTTCGAGCAAACTTTATAGACAGACATTGTGGATGTCAGCGACTAAAGCTTTACAAATTTTTGGGTCAATAATTGCGCTTGCAGTGGCTCTAGGAGGAGAGAAAATCGGGCGATATATATATTATTCATCAGTAATATCAAGAGTCAAGAGAAAATCCTTCCCAACAAATTTCAAGAGAATCGGTTAACAAATGACCATTTTATTGCATTATTACTGCAAATCGGAAAAAAACGTATATATGGGAGCTATATTCAAATCTGAACCGATTTTTATGAAATTAACCTGTAATATCAGGAGTCATAAGAAAATCCTTCTTGCAAAATTACAAATGATCATTTTATTGCAGTATTACTGCAAATCGGACGAACATATATATAGGGAGCTATATCCAAATCTAAACCGATTTCTATGAAATTCACCTGTAATGTCGGGGGTCATAAGAAAATTCTTCCTGCCAAACTTTGAGAGAATCGGTTAACAAATGACCATTTTATTGCAGTATTACTGCAAATCGGAAGAAAATATATATAGGAGCTATATCCAAATATGAACCGATTTTTTTCTATTTCAATAGGCTTCGTCTCTAGGCCGAAGAACATGCCCATACCAAATTTGAAGACGATCGGATGACAAACGGACATAGCTAAATTGAATCAGAAAGGGATTCTGAGTCGATCGGTATACTTATCAATGGGTCTATCTCTCTTCTTTTTAGGTGTTAAAAACTAATTCACTAAGTTATAACACCCATTGACACAGTAGTGGTGTAGCGTATAGAAATAGAGACATTGATCTGAAACTTTGCACAGATTCTTTTTTTGTCCATAAGCAGGTAAAGTACGAAGATGGGCTATATCGGACTATATCTTAATATAGCCCCCATATAGACCGATCCCCCGATTTAGGGTCTTAGGGCCATAAAATCTCTATTTATTATCCGATTTTGATGCAATTTGGAACAGTGGGTAGTGTTAGGCTCTTCGACATCCTTCTTCAATTGGGCCCAGATCGGTCCAGATTTGGATATAGCTGCCATATGGACCGATCTATCGATTTAAGATTTTGGGCCCAAAAAAGGCGAATTTATTGTTCGAAGTCGCCAAAATTTTGGACAGTGAGTTGTGATAGGCCCTTCGACATCTTACTTCAATTTAATCTAGATCGGTCCAGATTTGGATATAGCAGCCATATAGACCGATCTCTCGATTTAAGGTTTTGGGGCCATAAAAGGCGCATGTATTGTCCGAATTCACCGAAATTTGGGACAGTGAGTTATGTTAGGCTTTTCGATATTTTTCTGCAACTTGGCCCAAATCGGTCCAGATTTGGATATAGCTCCCATATAGACCGATATCTCGTTTTAAAGTCTTGGACCCATAAAAGGCGCATTTATAATTTGAAATTTGACACAGTGACTTATGTTGGGCTTTTCGACATCCGTGTCGTGAACCATATACGACCGTGATCCGTATCGTGAACCATATACGGATCGGTTTATTTTTTGATATAGCTACTAAAAAGACCAATATTTTGTCATACACAATTGAACAATGACTTGTACTTATTAGTATTTGGTCCAAATCGGAACATATTTCAATATAGCTGCTATGGCGCATAAGGCATCGGGTATATATGGTTCACATATATACCCGAGGTGTTGGGTATCCAAAGTTTGGCCCGACCGAACTTAACGCCTTTTTACTTGTTGCATATCTTTTGAATATTAAAAATCAAAAGGAAAACAAAATCAATTTTTATACCCTCCATCATAGGAAGGGGTATACTAATTTCGTCATTCTGTTTGTAACTCATCGGAATATTAGTCTAAGACCCTATAAAGTATATATATTCTTGTTTGTCATGACATTTAAAGTAGGTCTAGCCATATCCGTCCGTCTGTCTGTCGAAAGCACGCTAGCTTTCGAAAGAGTAAAGCTAACCGCTCGAAATTTTGCACAAATACTTCTTATAGGTGTAGGTCAGTTGAGATTGTAAATGGGCCATATCGGCCCATGTCCTGATATTGCTTCCATATAAACCGATTTTCGATCTTTTCTTGAGCCATAAGCGGGCGCAATTCTTATCCGATTTGGCTTAAATTTAGCATGGGGTGTTGTGTTAGGGTATCCAACAACTTTGCGAAGTATAGTATAGCATATAGCTGTCGTATTAACCGATCTGGGATTTTGGCTTCTTGAGTCTCTAGAGGGCGCAATTCTTTTACGATTTGACTGAAATTTTGCATGACATGTTTTGTTGTGATTTCCAACTACACTGCAAAGTATGGTCTAAATCGGTTCATAACCTGATATAGCTGTCATATAAACCGACCTTGGATCTTGACTTCTTGAACCAGTAGAGGGCGCAAGTCTTATCCGAATTTGCTGAAATTTACACTTTTACAATTTGTTATGACTTCCAACAACTGTGCCAAATATGGTTCAAATCGGTGTATAACCTAATATATCTGCTATATTAACCGATCTGGAATCTTGACATTTTGAGCCTCTAGAGGGCGCAATTATTTACTATCCGATTTGGCTCAAATTTTGACTTCTCCCATGACTTTCAATGATATAGCCATGGTGGAGGGTATATAAAATTCGGCCGAACTTAGCGCGCTCTTACTTGTTTAAATTTTTGATAGTTATTATTCAACGTGATAATTGAGAGAGCATTCGAGTACAAAAAGTCATTGATTTTGTTTTACTTCTGATTTTTTTTTAATTTTCTCATCCCAATAGTTGACACTGTGCGTCAAGAAATTTTTTACTCAAGATCTTTTTATGACGCACAATTAAATAAAGAAAAGTTTTATTATTATGACTTTTAAGATTGTCTAAAGCAAAATCTTCTCAATGAAATTGATAACAAAAAAAAGAAAATAAATGCAAATTTCTACAAAAACAACTATAAAAACAAGGGAATTTGAATTAATGAAGATCAGTAAATCTTTCTGTAGCATCTTTGTTCACGATCGTCTTTTATGTTATCAATAACCACAGGCTGGCTTTAATAATAAAATAAAAAGATTTTTCTGTCTTACTGTTTTTTACTTCTCTGTCTAAAACGTGTTTTTAAAAATTCTGCATGGTTTATTTTATTTTTTACACATCCTCTGATGATTTTTATCCAACAAAGAAAGAAGAAAAGTGTGCATTGGTCGCCGGTCATAAATATGTTTGACCGATATTTTATTGTTTACAATGCAACCATTGTGCCATAAACTGGGATTTTAAGGTATAGCCTTTTTTGGGAACAAACGAATTGGTCAGCTAAGTCGCTTTTTAAATGGCAGTATTGCGGTTGTGATGCACAATCAAGCCAAAGTATCGAAGAAGAGGTGGATTTTTGAAGTTACGTCCAACAAAACACAAAATCATATACATAGCATTATATGTTTGATAACTGCTATAGACAGTGCATGGCACACGGTTTAAGCCCCCTACTTTCGCCAATGCGAAAAATTTGCCTTCAAGTTTGTTTAATTGACGAGAGTCGTTAGTTTGTGTAGTTGTTGACAGCCAATTCCAGAAGGAGGAAGTTGGTCTTTAGTAGCGCTCACAGGCTACCTCATAAAAAAAGGCAAGAGGAAAAACTTGCAGAGCCATATTATTATAATAATGGTGGTCTTATAGGATACATCCTTCCTTTAATCGATTACACTTCCCGCTTCAATCTATTACTGTCAATTCATTCACGGTAGACTTTTGCTTTAATTAGAACTTTTAATTCATATGTATTTGGTTTAGGGTAGGTTTAAAAGAGGGTGCGAATCCGCCCCATGCCACGATGGACATATACCTTAGTCAGTAATCGGCTTGTTGTGCGCTCTAAGGCTTAGAACTAACTTTAATAATAGGAGCAAATGCAAATTTGCCCATGACCATTCCATTAAAATGTCGCCAACATTTGTAAGGTAATTTTTATACCCACCACCGAAGGATGGGGGTATATTCATTTTGTCATTCCGTTTGCAACACATCGAAATATCCATTTCCGACCCTATAAAGTATAAATATTCTTGATCAGCATAAAAATCTAAGACGATCTAGACATGTCCGTCCGTCTGTCTGTTGAAATCACGCTACAGTCTTTAAAAATAAAGATATTGAGCTGAAACTTTCCACAGATTCTTTTTTTTTTGTCCATAAGCAGATTAAGTACGAAGATGGGCTATATCGGACTATATCTTGATATAGCCCCCATATAGACCGATCCGCCGATTTAGGGTCTTAGGCCTATAAAAGTCACATTTATTATCCGATTTTGCTGAAATTTGGGACAGTGAGTTGTGTTAGGCCCTTCGATATCCATCTTCAATTTGGCTCAGATCGGTCCAGATTTGGCTATAGCTGCCATATAGAACGATCCTCCGATTTAGGGTCTTAGGCCTATAAAAGCCACATTTATTATCCGATTTACTGAAATTTAAGACAGTGAGTTGTGTTAGGCCCCTCGACATCCTTCATCCATTTGGTCCAGATCGGTCCAGATTTGGATATATTGGGTTGCCCAAAAAGTAATTGCGGATTTTTTAAAAGAAAATAAATGCATTTTTAATAAAACTTAGAATGAACTTTAATCAAATATACTTTTTTACACTTTTTTTCTAAAGCAAGCTAAAAGAAACAGCTGATAACTGACAGAAGAAAGAATGCAATTACAGAGTCACAAGCTGTGAAAAAATTTGTCAACGCCGACTATATGAAAAATCCGCAATTACTTTTTGGGCAACCCAATAGCTGCAATATAGACAGATCTCTCGATTTAAGGTTTTTTGCCCAAAAAAGGCGAATTTATTATCCGATGTCGCCGAAATTTCGGACAGTGAGTTATATTTGGCCGTTCGACATCCTTCGTCAATTTGGCTCAGATCGGTCCAGATTGGGATATAGCTGTCATATAGACCGATCCTCCGATTTAGGGTCTTAGACCCATAAAAGACGCATTTATTGTCCGATGTCGCCGAAATTTTGAACATTGAGTTAGGTTAAACACCCTGACATAGTTCTGCATTATGGCACAGATCGGTCAAGATTTGTATATATCTGCCATATAGACCGATCTCTCGGTTTTAGGTTTTGGGGACAGAAAAAGCGCATTTATTGTCCGATGTCGCCGCAATTTGGGACAGTGAGTTGTGTTGGGCCCTTCGACATTCTTCTTCAATTTCACTCAGATCGATCAAGATTTGGATATAGCTGCCATATAGACCGATATCTAGATTTAAAGACTTGGTCTCAAAAAAGAAGCACATTGACTTATGTTAGGCTTTTCGACATCCATGTTGTATATGGTTCAGAACGGGTTGTTTTTTTAGATATAGCTACAAAAAAAATATACCTACTAAAAAGAATAGTATTTTACATATATACCCGTGGTGGGTATCCAAAGTTCGGCCCGGCCGAACTTAATGCCTTTTTACTTGTTTCTGATGGTCTCGCTGAAAATTTTTTCTGATGGTCTCGCCAGGATTCGAACACAGGCGTTCAGCGTCATAGGCGCACATGCTAACCTCTGCGCTACGGTGGCCTCCGCGTACTCCAGCAAAATACCCATTATTTTTGAAAAGACAAAAATGTGTGGAGGAAATCTAAATTTCAGAATTCATTCACTATTGCTCGATATGACCACCTTTTGCCTTTAGTACTGCTCAAGGTTTGATAATAGGCGGTTAAGTCACTTGCCATCTTTTGAGATGGAAAATTACTGGGTGGCCGTTTGCAGGCTCAAATTCTCATACAAGCGCTCGTTTAAGTAGGCACAATCATTTTGGGAGTTTACGAATTGCTCAATTGCAAAATTTATCTCGTCAAAGAAAACGAATTTCGGAAATTCAACACATTTGTGTAAGAGCTGAAACTCCTCTGCTCTTTCGAGTCTAATTTTCTGTTCCTTTGGTCTAAGATCGTGTACTTTTTCGAACTTGTAAGGTTTAACCTTCAGCTCTTTATGCAAGATGTGCTGCATTCTTTTACAAGATTTGCTTCCCACTGTTACATGGATTTCATAGAATTCGAGATTCTCCCACCAAACCATTTCAGGCGTTGTGTAGTTTTTTTTAAACCACTATGGCGTTTGGCACAACTACCAGTGTCATAATAAGGATTTATGGTGAGATACCCAAAACATTTTGTTTACTTTAAGGTGCTTGAGTTGGCCAACAAATATAACGCTTGAACTTTATCACGAATAACTATTTTTTTTTTAAATAAAATCATTAGCAACTCCTTATGGTGGCTTGTAAACAACGCCAATAAAACAAATATCAGGTCATACCATCGGATATTGTCCCACAGTAGGCCGTAGAGTTCTGTTTCTATTGCAAATTGAAAATAAAAAACCTAGCGAGGCGGTCAATATTTTAATACGAAAAAGCACGTTGGGCTGAGCTTAATAGATTCTTTCAGCATTTTAATTGGAAACTATGTTTTCTAGAGGAAGATATAAATGCTACTGCTGAAATGATTGAGAAGATAATTTTAAATGGAATGAGGATATTTATTCCAGTTAAGACTATAACAGCTAAATCAGACGACAAAAGTTGGTTTAACCAGACATGCAGAAATGCAGTCAGATCGAAAGAAGTGGCATTCAGGAACTGCGCTTGGATAACTTAACTTAACTGCTGCGCAAGCAGGCAAGATCTTCGTGTGCCAATGGGCGCCAAAAATTTCTTTACAAACAGCGTCTGCGTACTAATGTTCTTCCTTCTACACGAGTAAATAAGAGTTTTTGGTCGTTCGTAAAAAGGGTAAAAGGTAGTTCTTCATCTATTCCGACTCTTGTTAAGGATGATCAAACGTTACCTGACCCGCTTGATAAGGCTAACCTGTTGGCTGATATATTTGCAGGGAACTCTTCCCTGCTGGATAACAATCAACCACCCCCCTCAATCGAAAATGTATCTGGCGTCATGCCCCAAATATTTTTCAAACTAGTGGAGCTAAAAGGGTTCTTGAGAATCTGGACATGAATAAAACCCTGGGCCCGGATGGCATATCAACAGTTGTCTTGCGAAGAAGTTCTTCGACGCTTGCTCTTCCATTACGCAACCTTTTCAACCTTGCCTACTGTGCGGGAGTCTTCCCGGCGCGTTGGCAGGTTGCGAACGTTCTGCCAATACCCATGAAGGGTGAGGCAAATAACCCTGCGAATTATCGGCCAATTGCAATGTACTCCGCTCTCTCCAAGGTCATGGAGAGCATGGTTAATCACCATCTTGTGAGGTATTTACAGTCTAATGGCCTTCTTAGCGGTCAACAGTATGGGTTACGCAGAAATCGCTCTACGGGCGACCTCATGGCACTTCTGTCGGAACGTTGGAGTCGCTCAATCCATCAGTTTAGTGAGAGTAAGGTTGTGACTCTGGATATCTCCAAGGCATTTGAAAGGGTCTGGCGTACTACTATCAAAGCTTGTCGCATTTGGTGTCGGTAATGGCTTCAGAGATCGCACTATTCGAGCCGTTATAGATGGGTTCTCATCCAATGAGCATAAATTGACCGTAGGTGTACCCCAGGGCTCTGCTCTTTCCCTTTCTCTTTTTCTTATTTTCATCAACAATTTGTTGGGTTAGACAACGAATCCGATCTACTAATTTGCGAATGTCAGTAATCTCTCTCTTCGTACTCATTCGACCATAGGCCGAGTCTTCGAGAGATTGAGGACAAGAGGCGGGTTATGAATGAAACACTCTGCCAGGATTTGCTGGCCATTTCTGAGTGGTGTCGAATGAACTGAGTAGATTTTAATGCACGGAAGACTCAGCGCTGCTTGTTGTCACACAAACGATTCGCTGACCCATTACGACCATCTTTGTCTATTAACGGTGTAGATGTTGAGCAATCAGAAGCTCTTGATGTTCTGGGCATGAAAATATAAAGTAATGTCCGTTGGGCTTTACATGTATTTGAAATGTCGAAAGAAGCACCCTAGTGTCTAGGCTTCCTTAAACGGTGTAAGAATTACTTCACTCCGTCTGATCTTCTTAACATCTACACCACTTTCATTGGACCGAAAATAGAGTACAGTATGGGCTGGAGCTTCAAGATCATCCTGGAGCTACTGGACTGTGTACAAAGGAGAGCAATGGCGTAGATTGGAGACAGCGGGGTATCCAACTCTATTGCCTCCCTCATCGTCGCAATGTGAGTTGTTTGGCGCTGTTCTATCGGTTCTGTCATAGTGTGTGTGTTCTTCTGATATTCGTCTTCTTATTCCTGATGTAAGGATGTTTGTCAGGGATACTAGACATTCCAGGAACTCACACCCGTTTGTAGTTGATTGGCCAGCGGATCCCACAATGCATTATAGAGAGAATTCTTATTTCGCCCGAACCGTTCGTATGTGGAATCCACTTCCGGCTAATGTTTTTCCCACCCACTTTGACATCCAGAGATTTAAGACAAATGTCAATAAACGCTACATCCTTTTCAAACCTCCAATGCCTTATTTCTTTTCGCCAACGCAATGCACTCCATTCATAGGGGACATCCCCTGCGTATTGGTTGATAGAAAAAAATAGCATTTGACTAGAACGCTAGATCGCGATTTCGTTTAGCTCAAGAAGCTTAATCGGGAGATTCTTGAAGCTCAAGAAGTCTAATCGGGAGATCGGTTTGGATGGCAGCTATATCAGGTTATGAACGGATTTAAACCATACATGGCAGAGTTGTTGGAAGTCATGCCAAAACACCACATTTCAATGCAATCGGGTGGTAATTGCGCTTTCTAGAGGCTCAAGAAATCAAATCTGAATATAGGTTAATGCGGCAGCTATTGTATATCACGTTAAAGACAGATTTGAACCATACTTGGCACAGATATTGGAAGTCACAAAAAACGTGCAAAATTTCAGCCAATTCGGGTAAGAATTGCGCTCTCTAGAAGCTCAAGAAAATAAATCGGGAAATCGATTTTTATGCCAGCTATATAAAAAAATGGTGCAAATTTTCAAGCGCCTAGCTTTACTGCTTTGAAAGTTAGCATGCTTTCGACAGACAAACAGGCAGACGGACGGACGGACATGGCTTAAAATATCATAGCGATCAAAAACGTAAACACTTTATGGGGTCTTAGACGAATATTTCGAGGTGTTACAAACGAAATAACGAAATTAATATACCCCCCACTTTGGTATTATTTAACTTCTAGTAGCGTGTTTGAAAATTGGTTTGTGTACAATAGATGATTTTAACTTAATTTAAGCCAATACAAGCTTTTATACTTAAAGATCGACTTAAGCTAACACCGTTCAATAATTGTTTATCTGCATACAATATAATGGAAAAATCAATAAGAGAAATTAGAGTAATTGAGAGCATTAACACCTTTTTATGCAAAAAAAATATTTACTTAAATAAAAAAGAATGCATTTCAAATATTTCCAGTTGTATGGAAAGTTAGATGTCCATCATAACAGCAATAGCAAATAAGAAAAATGTTAAAGGATGGCAAGAGTTAAATGAACTTTAATGTAAAGAAAATGGAAATCCTTGAACTCTGAAAGCAGTTGTAATGGCTCACAAAAGGAAATATTGGGTTGCCCAAAAAGTAATTGCGGATTTTTCATATAGTCGGCGTTGACAAATTTTTTCACAGCTTGTGACTCTGTAATTGCATTCTTTCTTCTGTCAGTTATCAGCTGTTACTTTTAGCTTGCTTTAGAAAAAAAGTGTAAAAAAAGTATATTTGATTAAAGTTCATTTTAAGTTTTATTAAAAATGCATTTACTTTCTTTTAAAAAATCCGCAATTACTTTTTGGGCAACCCAATATATAAACGAAATATGCACAATGGCGTAGAAAGACCTCTGGGCGGTAGGCTAGCCCCCAGAATTTTAAAACCAAATTTTAAGTTTTTCAATTTTAACGGATACTGTATTTAATACGGTGGGTTCCCAGCCACCACCATGGATTCTACTAAAAATTTGCAACGCGTACTTTACGTAAAAAATTTTTGGCAAATCGAAATTTGAGGCTTCTTGGGGCCTTAGAAGACTAATTGGGAGATCGGTTTATATGGGACCCATACCAGGTTGTACACCCATTTGGATCGTGCTTTGCATGGTTTTTGGAAGTCGTAACTAAATACTACGTGTAAAATTGCAGCCAAATCGGAAAATAACTGCAGTTTCCAGGGAGCTATATCTGGTTATATACCGATTTGAACCGATAGCAGTGCCAAACCGCTATTGGAAGTCGTATTGAAACACACCGTGCAAAATTTCAGCCAAATCGGATAAAAATTGCGACTCCCAGGGGCTTAAGATGCTTTTTATATAGAAGCTATATCAGGTTATGGACCGATCTAGACCATATCTACCTCGGCTGTTAAAAGTCATGAAAATAACTTTAAATGAAATTTCAGCCAAATCGGATAGTTATTGCAGCTTCCAGGGGCTCAAGATCCCAAAAAATTAGTTCAGTTTATATATCAGGTTATAGACCGATATGGACCATACGGAAATCATGACAAAGCACTACATACTAATTTTTACACAAATCGGAGAATAAATGCGACTTCTAGGAATCCACGAAGTCTAGTCAAAGGACCAGTTTGTATGGGAGCTATTTCCAAATCTTGACTCATATGGCCCATTCGTATTCCATCAAAAAGTAGTATATGTGCAAAATCCCGAACAGATATTTTTATTCGTTCGATCGCTATCGTTTTTCCACAGAAGAACGGACATGGCTAGGTTGACTTAGAATGTGAAGTCAACCAAGAATATACAGGGTTTTTTTTTCAGAGACGCTTCAAAAGTAGACCGCCGACATTCGGAGTCATTGCCCCAACGATAATAGCGCTGCGTCCAACTTAGAGAAGAGGCTCATTTCTGGCTGAATGGCATGGTCAATAAGCAAAATATGCTGAATAAGGTTTTCTATACAAAACCTTTTCTATAGGAAAACTTTTATTCAGCTTGGCTGAATAAGGTTTTCTATAGGAAAACTTTTATTCAGCTTGGCTGAATAAGGTTTTCTATAGGAAAACTTTTATTCAGCTTGGCTGAATAAGGTTTTCTATAGGAAAACTTTTATTCAGCTTGGCTGAATAAGGTTTTCTATAGGAAAACTTTTATTCAGCTTGGCTGAATAAGGTTTTCTATAGGAAAACTTTTATTCAGCTTGGCTGAATAAGCCTTATTCAGCCTGGCTGAATAAGGTTTTCTATAGGAAAACTTTTATTCAGCCTGGCTGAATAAGGTTTTCTATAGGAAAACTTTTATTCAGCCTGACTGAATAAGGTTTTCTATAGGAAAACTTTTATTCAGCCTGGCTGAATAAGGTTTTCTATAGGAAAACTTTTATTCAGCCTGGCTGAATAAGGTTTTCTATAGGAAAACTTTTATTCAGCCTGGCTGAATAAGGTTTTCTATAGGAAAACTTTTATTCAGCCTGGCTGAATAAGGTTTTCTATAGGAAAACTTTTATTCAGCCTGGCTGAATAAGGTTTTCTATAGGAAAACTTTTATTCAGCCTGGCTGAATAAGGTTTTCTATAGGAAAACTTTTATTCAGCCTGGCTGAATAAGGTTTTCTATAGGAAAACTTTTATTTAGCCTGGCTGAATAAGGTTTTCTATAGGAAAACTTTTATTCAGCCTGGCTGAATAAGGTTTTCTATAGGAAAACTTTTATTCAGCCTGGCTGAATAAGGTTTTCTATAGGAAAACTTTTATTCAGCCTGGCTGAATAAGGTTTTCTATAGGAAAACTTTTATTCAGCCTGGCTGAATAAGGTTTTCTACAGGAAAACTTTTATTCAGCCTGGCTGAATAAGGTTTTCTATAGGAAAACTTTTATTCAGCCTGGCTGAATAAGGTTTTCTATAGGAAAACTTTTATTCAGCCTGGCTGAATAAGATTTTCTATAGGAAAACTTAAATTCAACCAGACTCAGGCTTGAATAAGCGAATAAGCATAAATTTTAAGCTACATTTCGAATTCTTCGTTAAAAATATCAGTTGGCCTACTGAACCAAAACTGCCTACCAAGAAATGATTCTGAAAATATAAAAGAAATATGCATTTGCGAAATGCAAATGCTTTAGTGGTTATAACTTAATTTTTTGTGCTTTAAAGGCTTTGTCAATGAAGGGTAATATAAATGAAGAAGTTTCGTTTGGTTTACGATTTTTTATGATAATGACGATCATGTGAAACATTCGATGACTCATAGCACTATTGGGCCTGGGTGGCGTCTGTATCGAAGTACACAAAGAACGATATGGCTCATTGGCGGTTTTGCCATAGGTCAGGTATACCGCAAACGATTGGCACGGCAAAGAAATCAGAGCGCAAGTTTGGTGATTTGCTATTGTTGATTTTGGAAATTATACATATTGTTTGCCAAAACTAAACAACAACATTTCGCAAGACCTTAAGATGTTTTCGTTATACTTTGACTTCATTTCATGCTCATTCAACAGGGGCGATGTGACTGCTTGGTAGTAGCTTGATTCGATGCCGATGGTGTACGTGCAATTTGCAACGAATGATTTTGGCCTCTTCTCAATAGCGGATATTTGAGATTTATTTCTTCGTTTGCTCTGCGTTTGCTTCTTAGTGAGCTCACTCGCCAAAATAGAGGAAACGAGTGCAAACAAAACTGCTTTTGTTTTACTTGACTTTCTTCACAAGTTCATCATTCAGCAACCAGTTTGACACACCGGTTGCTGTAGCGCAGTACAAGTAGAGTGAGAGAGGAAGGCAGTGTTTGTTTGTACTTATGTTCCACAATATTAACCACAACAATGGACCTGAGTAGTATTTCACGCTACTTAAGCAAAGCACGCCATAATCACGTGCATTGTCGAATGTATGCAACATGTGCTATATGTTATTGTTTACTCAGTGCTGGTCGTCTGCCGGTCACTCTGTCTGCCTATGCTTTAAATGAGTACTTCCTTCATATAGCAAATGGGTGGCCTTTTGAGAATGACAAAACTTTAAGTTAAGATTTTACGGCCGTTTCACAAAAATGAAGCCTTCAAATAGGATTATTTGACAGTTCTGCAAACCTACTTATTTCACCTATTTGAAGTCTACATTAGAATCATACATATATGCAAACCGTATGTTATGCAATGGGTATATACTGCAGTTGTAGGACCTATAATGATATATGGTGTTGTGGTCTGGTGGTCTGGTGGACGACGCTCCGAAAGTTCACATACTGTTCAATACTCAGCGCCGTCCTGTTGGAATCTCATGTTCTTCAAGTCCATATCATCCAATTGGGGTCAAAAATATTTTGCGTTATCATTGAACGGTAGCGATTCCCGTTCACAGTAACGTGCCGCTCTTGATCATCGCGGAAGAAGAACGGCCCAATGACGCCGCCGGCACATAAACCGCACCAAACCGTAATTTTTTCGGGATGCAATGATGACTCATGGAGTACGTGTGGATTGCTGTCTGACAAATAACGCAGAAATGAGCTTTATCGTAGCGCTCTTAACGTTAAGACCACTGACTCCGAATTTCAGTAGTAAATTTGAATAATTTCGACTCGTTGTTGGCTCGTATATCTTGTTTTCATGAAATGGCAAACCTTACTGAAGAGAAATAACAAAAGAGCGGCAAAAAAATATGGCGTCGTTTACTGTCCCTATCGGTCTACTTTTGTAGTGAACCTGCGCTCGATCTTCTCCGCTTCTTCTAAAATCTCTGACACCAAATTTCGAGGTGTCTCTCACCACTTGATCTTTCCATCGGGCTTTGGGCCGTCCTGGTTTGCGTGTACCATCGGGATCGACCTTAAAAGACTTCTTCGCTGGAGCTTCTTCATTCATTCATTCTAACAACATGACCTGGTCAATGCTATTTAATACGTTTGATTATGCTAACGTGGTCATACAGTTCTTGGTTCATACGGCGCCGATACTCTCCATCAATGCAAACTGATTCATAAATTTTCAAACGATAAGCGGTCTCCTTGTCTGAAACGTCGTTTGGTATTGAATGGTTTGTAGAGATTCTTTACTATTCTTACTGAGGAACGTGTATCAGGAAAGAATGTCTCCAAACCATTCAATACCAAACAAGGTTTCAGACAAGGAAATCGCTTATCGTTTGAACTCTTTAATATCCTGCTGGAAAGTGTCATCCTGCAGAGTCTAATAAATAAATAAATTTGCAGGAATACCAAACTCAGACATGGCTTGAAATGCCTTTAAATAATTAGGGACATCGAAAGCGGCTTTGTCCTTCTCGGGGGTTTTTCCAGGATTTGGCGCAGCGTGAATATCTGGTCTATGGTGGATTTACCAGGTCTAAAGCCGCATTGATAGGGCCCAATTATCTCATTGACTTTAGGTTTTATTCCATTCCGTCTTGTCTCATTGCTTGTGTACAGGACATAGTATGTTGAGGACCAATCATCGGGTATGCGTTCTTCTAGCCAGATCGCCCAGACCAGCTGATGCATACGCCTTACTTGGGTGCCGCCTCCGGTCTTAAATAGTTCAGCGTCAACCCATCGCCTTCTGCTGCCTTGTTGTTCCTCAAGAAGTCAAGACCCAAGATCGGTTTATATGGCAGCTATATCAGGTTATGAACCGATTTGAACCACACTTAGCAAAGTTGTTTGATATCACCACAAAACACGTCGTTCATTCCAATAGGATAAGAATTGCGCCCTCTAGAGGCCCAAGAAATCAAGAACCAAGATCGGTTTATATGGCAGCTATATCAAAACATGGACCGCTATGGCCCATTTACAATCCCAACCGACCTACACTAATAAGAAGTATTTGTGCAAAAATTCAAGCGGCTAGCTCTACTCCTTCGAAAGTTAGCGTGCTTTCGACAGACAGACGGACGGACATGGCTAGATCGACATAAAATGTCACAATAATCAAGAATATATATACTTTATGGGGTCTCAGATTAATATTTCGAGTAGTATACCATCCTATGGTGAAGGGTATAACAATCGAGGAATAAGCAATAGAATATCTGCTGTGTAAATAAAGGGTGATTTTTTAGCTCTTATTTATTTGAATACAATGGTTTAATCAGCTCACGCACGTTTCTTATTTTGAATAACTGTCAAGCATCTTCAGTTTGGTCTATTATTAAACCATGAATCGTCTTACAAACGATCAGCGCTTGCAAATCATTGAATTTTATTATCAAAATGCGTGCTATGTTAAGTAAGTTCATCGCGCGCTTCTTCTTCTTCTTCAGCGACTAAGCTCATTTTTGTCTCAATGGGTACGTAGATAAGCAAAATCGTCGATTTTGGAGTGAAGATCAGCCAGAAGCATTACAAGAGCTACCATCCAGAATAAGTCACAGTTTGGTGCGGATTATGGGCTGGTGGCATCATTGAACCGTACTTCTTCAAATTGATGCGATGCGAATCATAACGTAACTGTGAATGGTGAGCGCTACGTGAGACGATATCCAACTTTTTTCGCCCAAAATGCAAAAGCTTGACTTGCATGACATTTTTTTTTTTTTTTTTTTTTTTTTTTTTTTTTTTATTTTTATATTATTTTTATTTATTTACACCCGCACAATAACAATACAAAATTCTTATAATTAAAGTATGGGTAATTTCTCCAACAAATATTATATAAAAATTTAAACTGGTTATAAGAATACCTTATTGACTATGTGACAATAACTAAAAGTTGTCTGTCACACCAGTTAACAATTGCGTTTCGTCTGCTAAATATTTTATAGTAAAGAAATAATATGCATTTGCTTAATATTTATAAAATTAATATAATTTCAAAACATTTCATGAATTATACATTTTCTGTAATTTAATGCAGTACGAACATAATTATACAAATTTTCCCAGTTATTATTTCCTTCACCATTTAATAAGCTAATTAGCTCTCCTTCCTCTAATTGACTCTTTCCTAAATATCTAATCCTTAGTTCTCTCATAATTGGGCATTTTGCAATGAAATGTTGTATAGTTTCATTTTGCTCTGTGTTACATAAGGTACATTGCGGACTAACCGCTCGGTTAAAAGAGTTGGCATTTAATGGCAGTATATCGGCTCTGGTCCTCATTAAGATAGAGATTTTATCCAGCTTATAGAAATCTTTCATATAATTTATGCCTACAGTGTAATTTAGAAATCTGTAGTAACGGGTTTCGCTTGTTAGAGCACGATCAATTTTTTCCGAATAACTTTGTGACTTGAGTTCTTGCATCAACGCATGAGTTTTTAAATTCCATTCTTGAGCATTTCTCGTCAAATTATCAGTCGAGATATTTGCCTCGCTCATCCTGCTCATTAACGCCTCTGCCCAAAAAATTCTTCTATTCCATACCTTCAATGCTAGTTTATGTGGCAGTCTTTCGTTTCCATATTGATACAACGCCTTAGAAATATAATTCATATGCATTTGTAGCGTGTAGAAGTGATTGTCAACAGTATCGGTCTCCAACGACAGAATATAGTTCGGTATAAAATCAGGGATTTTAAGAGCCCTTTTAAGAAAATACCTTTGAAGCTTGTCCACCTCTTCAAACCAGGAGTAGCCCCATATCTGGGCAGCATACGCCTGAGTGGATCTGCATACACTCTTAAAAATTCTCCACTTTGATAAAAGGTTAACCTGTGGTCTGTTTATCAGTGATTTCCACGTTGAATTAATGCAAGTTTTGGATAACTTATTCCTTTTTTCAACATGTTTTGTAAATGACATCGTCGGTGTTAGTATGACTCCCAAGTAAGAATATTCATTTACAATTTCGATGTCTTGATTGCGGTATGACCATTTATTGTTTGCAGGTAATCGACCTCCGTTTCTAAACACCATTATTTTCGATTTCTCCAGATTTATCAAAAGATTCCATTGTATACAATACTCCTCGAGCTTAAGTATCATATTTTGCAAAACAACTCTCTCTTCCGCTAGTATTACTATATCGTCTGCATATAATAACACTCTAATATTGAGGTCCTCCAACATTAGACCCCCTTCCAGCCAGTCATGGAGATCATTCAAATAAAGAGTGAAAAGTTGAGGTGATAAAAGACATCCTTGCCTCACTCCTGAATACGTAATGAAGTATTCTGATAGATCGTTTCCAGTCCACACAACAGATTTTGTATTCTGGTATAAAATTTGTATCATATTCACCATTTTGGTGGACATTCCTGCAGTATGCAATTTATATATCAAAAGGTTTCTTGATACCCTATCAAAAGCCGCGGAAAAATCAACAAAAAAGGCATACACCTTTTTCTTCTCTGCCAATTTCAGCTGGACTATAGACGACAGATTGAATATATTGTCCACTGTTGAATAGCCTGCTCTGAATCCAGCTTGATACTCGTTCAGTACATTGTTTTTTATAGACCATTTCGAAATTCTTGCATTTAAGACTCCCATCAGTACCTTTGCCATAGTGTTCATAAACGATATTCCCCTGTAGTTGCCTGGTGTCTCAGTATTTCCCTTCTTGTGTATTGGGAATATGACCGTTTCGTTTAGAATATCATCTACTTGCCCAGTGTTAAACACTTTATTATATATTCTTGCCATTTCTTCTAAAAACTCGTTTGATGCATTCTTGTAGAATTCGTACGGCACTCTATCTATACCTGGGGCTTTGTTATATTTCGTGTTTTTTAAGATGCTGCGTATTTCCGCTACATCAATATCTCGGTCCAAATCTTGATCGGTCTGATGAAATATAGCGTACTGAATATCATTTGCAGTAAGTGGTTGGTTTAAAAGAGCGCTAAAATATGTTTTGAAATCGTCTGATGATATGCTTGTACTTATTTTAAAGTTTTGACCTCTTATTTGTCTAGCAATCTTCCACCATTCCTTGGGATCAGATGCTCGGCTTAGTTTTTGTTCCAGATCTTTGATAAATTCAATTTTACTCCGATTGCAGATGTCTTTATATGATTTTACAGCATTCAAATATATTCTCCTATCCTCCAGTGTATCTGTTCTTCTAAAGTTTTTGAGACATTCAAAGGATCTACTTCTTGCCTTCTCACACTCATAATTAAACCACTTGCTTTTGTATTTTAAAATGTACTGTTTTTTTGGAGCTGGGACTGAATTTTTTACTATATTTACAAGATCGGTTAAATTGTTTATACTTCTTCCAGCATCCAACAAACATCTATTCAAATTTCCTTGATATCGGTCTTTTTCGTGGTCCTTCCATTTCAACTTTGGCAAAAGGCTCAATGGTTTTATTGTTTTTTGGTTTTGTTTAACATTCATTTCAATATACAGTGGTAAGTGATCAGACCATATTTTTTCCTCAATGCCGAATTTGTGTATGTTCTTAAGTATATCCAGTGATACCGAAGCAATGTCATTAACAGAAGATCCAATTGTACTGATATAAGTAAAATTTCCATCCTCATCCCCAAGTGTTCTTCCATTCAGTACAATGAGTCCATTATCGTCACAAAATTCTAGAAATCTTTTGCCTTTTGAATTCAAAATTGGATCCTTAGATCTCCTTGTCTCCAAACCCGCCGAAAATTCTGTCGCCAAAGCGTCTTGAAGCTGTTGTTGCTGCATACCAATTCTAGCATTTGTGTCCCCTGCTATAATTATACTTGTCTCTTCGATTCCTAGAAAAGTATCTTTCAATAATCCAAACTCAGTATTCCAGTTCTCTCCTCTAATATATATTGGTATATATGTAAACTTCATGTGCAGTGATTCAATTTTCACTACGATGAAACCATTTTCCGTCATGTATTCATGTTTGACTCCTCTCTTTAATAAATTTTTCTTTATACCACAAAGAATTCCACCACTTGCTCTACCATAATGATTTACCCGTTTTGCTGCCTGCCAGAATAGATCGAAATCATTAAAATATTTTGACCATCTTTCTGTCTGATTTTCCATGATATGTGTTTCAAGTAAAGCAAACATTTCAAAACTCCCAATATATGAGAAAAATTCGGGATATAAACATTTATTATTGAGACCGTTTATATTGTATGAAAGGATTCTAAATATGCCAGATATAAGATCATTTTCCTCTTCTACTACACCCCTCATTAAATTATTAGATTTTACTGTTTTTTCTAGTTTTTTGACTCCCAATTCTTTTTTAATATATTATATTTAATGTTTAAATTAAAATTGCATGACATGTGGTTTCAACAAGGCGGTGCCACATGACACACGCCACACATGACGCGTAACAATGGACTTATTGAGAGGCGAGTTCGGTGAACATTTTGGAGACCGGTCAATTGGCCGCCTAGATCGTGCGATTTAACGCCTTTGGACTATTTTTTGTGGGGCTGTGTTTAAGCTCATGTCTATACAGACAAGCCCGCTTCAATTGACGCATTGGAAGGCAACATTGAAGCATTTATTCGTGAGATACCGGCGAAAGAGTATTGGACTAAGCGGATGGGCCGTTTGAGGCGCGGTCACGGTCAACATTTGCATGAAATAATCTTCAAGAATTAAATTGTATGGACAGTACTATCGATTCAAATAAAGATTTCAGGTATTTTTCAGAATTTTATGTGCTTTTTTAACTTTCCTATAGCTTTTAAAAAATCACCCTATATGATGTAATGACAAAAAGATGTTATTATTTCTTTGAGGACTGGCTATTGAGCTTTTTAAAGCGATCTACCTGGTTTAACGGCAGGAATAGAAGAAATTTAATATAAAAAGTTTAGTAAGTATGTTTTTTCTGTAAGTCTGTCTAGGTGTAGAATTATTTTGGATTTGAGTAGTACCATTAACGACAGTTTAAGCCATATTATAAATCAAAAAATGCAAATTTTGCCCATGAACATTCCACTAAGGGACAGGGGCAAACTTCTCACATATTAATGAGTGCTGTACGATTCAAGTTTAAGCTCAATGATAAGCCGCCTCCTTTTCATAGCCGAGTCCGAACGTTGTGCCGCAGTGCGACACCTCTTTGGAGAGAAGCTTTACTTGGCATAGTACCTCACAAATGTTGCCAGCATTAGGAGGGGAAAACCACCGCTGAAAATTTTTTCTGATGGTCTCGCCAGGATTCGAACCCAGGCGTTCAGCGTCATAGGCGGACATGCTAACCTCTGCGCTACGGTGGCCTCCTATTATAAATCATTGATTAAAATTCTGTCACTCTAAAAATCACCTTATTCTACATTATATTCACCAACGTATGCTGACATACAGCATGTGCATTAGTTGGAATTATGTTTTATGATTTCGATTTTTGGGACTACGTGAGAATTTAAACGCGCACTCAGTACATCCATGTATCTATCGCAGCAACAGAAAAAAATTGTTCCAAAATAAATAAGTCTCTTATTCAATTACATTGAACGTACAGACAGACAACTGATGGGAGTTTCATTCAAAAAAAACCAATTGCGTTGTAAAATGTAAACACTTTGGAACTCAAATAAACATATTACAGACGAAGAGTACAGCTGTGAGCAATTTAAATAGCAAAATAGAATGTCAGCGAAATTTTTCATTGCATAGAAAAAAATTCTTTGACGTTTGAGCTCGTCTCGAAGAGAAATGAAAATTATAAGATAAAATTAACTTCGCCTTAAAAGGCAAAAAACTTAAAAAAAATAAAAAATATAATTTCAATCAAATTTTCTATAAAATTTTAATTAAACTTTTCTCCCAAGACAAAATTTATATGCAATTTTCTCCAAAGACAAATTTCTTTGGAATTTGAAGGAGACAAAATAAAAAAAAAATTAAATAAAATCTTCCCTTATATTTTTAACCAAATTTTCTCTAAGAAAATATTTTAATACAATTTTTCCTTAAGACATTTAAGAAATTTAAATGGTATTTTCTCTAAAGACAAAAATTAAGTGAAATTTTCTCTAAAGACAATATTTCAATGAAATTTTCTTTAAAGACAAATTTCTATAAAATTTGAAGAAGGCAAAATAAAACAAGTAAAAGTTTGGCCGAGCCGAATATTGGAAACCCACCTCCATGGATTCTGCTAAAAATTTATGCAGAATAAATTTTTCATTTTTCAAATTTTTTGCCTGTTAGGGCGAGATCATTAAATTTTACAATTCTTGTTTGTTTCTCTTTCGAAATTTAGTTAAAGGGCATAATTTTTGTCTACGTACCAAAATTCTGTCAGACCAGCAAAAATTAAAGCTTCTGGGAACCGACCAAGGATGATCGAGATACCGGTTTACATGGGAGCTATATCAAGTAATAGACTGCTTTTGGCCATATTTGGCACAGTTGTTGGAAGTCGTAACAGAACATCGCATGCACAATTTCAGCTTAATCGGACAAAAATTGCGGCTTGTAAGGCAAATCAGGAGATCGCGTTATATTGAAGCTATATCAGGTTAAGGACCGATTTGGAACGTACTTGAAACAGTTGTTGGAAGTTATAACAAATCTTTAAATGAAAAATTTCAGCCAAATCGGTTAAAAATTGCGGCTTGTAAGGACTCAAGAAGTCAAATCCGGCGATCGGTTTATATGGGAGCTATATGAGGTCATAGACTGATTTGGACCGTACTTGGCACAGTTGTTGGAACTCATAATTGAGCAAAAATTGAGTCAAATCGGATAAAAATTGCGGCTTCCAGTGGCTCTAGAATCAAATCGGGCGATCGTTTTATATGGGAACTATACCAGGTCATAGACCGATGTAGTTCGTACTTGGCACAATTGTTGAAAATCATAACAAAACACTACATGCATTCAGCCAAATCGGACAAAAATTGTGGCTTCCAGAGGCTTAAGAAGTCAAATCGGGAGATCGGTTTATATGGGAGCTATATCTTAGTTTGAACCGATATGGCCTATTTGCAATCCCCAACGAACTACATCAATATTAAGTATCTGTGCAAAAATTCAAGCGGCTAGCTTTACGCGTTCCACCTCTATCGTGATTTCAACAGACGGGCGGGCGAACATGGCTAGATCGACTCAAAACATCGAGACGATCAAGAATATATATACTTTATGGGGTCTTGGACGAATATTTCGAGGTGTTACAAATGGAATGACTAGATTAGTGGTAGTGGTTATAAAATTTTCCTCAAAGACAAATTGTTAACAAGTAAAATCGTGCTAAGTTCGGCCGCACCAAATCTTATATACCCTCCATGGATCGCATTTGTCGAGTTTTTTTCCCGGTATCTCTTATTAGGCAAACAAAGGATAAAAGAAAAGAATTGCTATGCCATTGGAGCTATATCAAGCTATGGTCTGATTCGAACCATAATAGAATTGAATGTTAGAGATCATAGTAGAAGTTATTGTGTAAAATTTCAGCCAATTCGAAAAAGAATTGCGAATAAGAAGTCAAATAGGGAGATCCGTTTACATGGGAGCTGTATCAGGCTATTGACCGATTCAGACCATGTTTGACACAAAATTTCAGCCAAATTCGATAATAATTGCGCCTTCTAGAGGCTCAAGAAGTCAAGATCCGGGATCGGATTATATGGCAGCTATATCAGGTTTGGACCGATTTGAACCATATTTGCCACAATTGTTGGAAGTCATAACAAAACGCGGTAAGCAAAATTTCAGCTAAATCGGATAAGAATTGCGCCCTCTAGAGGCTCAAGAAGTTAAGACCCAAGATAGGTTTATGTGGCAGCTATATCAGGTTATGGACCGATTTCAACCATATTTGCCACAATTGTTAGAAGTCATAACGAAATACGTCATGCTAGATTTCAGTCAAGTCGGATAGGAATTGCGCCCTCTAGAGGCTCAAGAAGTCAAGACCCCAGATCGGTTTTTATGACAGCTATATTAGGTTATGGACCGATTTCAACCATAATTAGCACAGTTCTTGGAAGTCATAACGAAACAGGTCATGCTAGATTTCAGCCAAATCGGATAGGAATTGCGCCCTCTAGAGGCTCACGAAGTCAAGACCCCAGATCGGTTTATATGACAGCTATATCAGGTTATGGACCGATTTCAACCATACTTAGCACAGTTGTTAGAAGTCATAACGAAACACGTCATGCTAGTTTTCAGCCAAGTCGGATAGGAATTGCGCCCTCTAGAGGCTCAAGAAGTCAAGACCCCAGATCGGTTTATATGACAGCTATATCAGGTTATAGACCGATTTTAACCATACTTAGCACAGTTGTTGGAAGTCATAACGAAACACGTCATGCTAGATTTCAGCCAAGTCGGATAGGAATTGCGCCCTCTAGCGGCTCAAGAAGTCAAGATGCAAGAATGGTTTATATGACAGCTACATCAAAACATGGACCGGTATGGCCCATTTACAACCCCAACCGACCTACGCTAATAAGAAGTATTTGTGCAAAATTTCAAACGGCTAGCTTTACTCCTTCGAAAGTTAGCGTGCTTTCAACAGACAGACGGACGGACGAATAGACGGACGGACATTGCTAGATCGAGTTAAAATGTCATGACTATCAAGAATATATATATGCTTTATTGGGTCTTAGACGAATATTTCGAGGAGTTACGGAGCGACGATATTAGTATACCCCTATCCAATGAAAAAATGTTTTCTTCAACAAAATTTTAGTGCAATTTTCTCTCAAGCCAAAACTCTAATAAAGTTTTCTCTAACGACTTTATTTTAAATATATTTAGTTTTAACCCTAATAAAATTTGTAAACAAATTTAGTGCTATACAATTTTGTCTTAGCTATATAGTTTTTCGGCACTAGTGCTGACAGTCACGTATCACTCATTCATATCATTCAAATGTGCAGTACCAAATAAATAAAGCAAAATTGTCAAATACACCAACAACTTCTATGTAATTATTGATTATGACAGACACACATTAATCTTAAAGGAATATCTTCATTTTCATTAGTACAACAAAGCATTGCTTTGAGGGTGAAGCATGAAACGATGATAGCACCAAACATTTTTATTTCATCACACAAAATGTCATTACCAATAGAATCCCGCAAAAAAGGCTAAAAAAAGGCTAAAAGATGGAGCGATTTTAGGATCTTATTTCTGCTTCTGGCTTTAAAACAAATGGCAGTAGCATGCGCGGCAGAATAGCCTATCACATTCATCTGTCGACGCACTTGTATTGTTTTATATTGTTGTTGTTGTTGTTGTAGCAGTTTATTGTGTACTATCTTTCATCTGCTTGATTCTGTTGAGTGTCAAGACCCAGGAACTCCGCGACTAAGATGGGGTGCGTCCACAGGGATCTGGGTCTGAGTCGAGTGGGTCTGGCCGGGCAGTTAAACAGGTGACGTGTATCGTGCGGTCCCTGGTTACAATCGGGACATACATCTTGCACGTCGGCATCAATCCTAGCTCTGTGGGAATTGAGGCGGCTGCATCTGCCGGAACGTAGTTGAGCCAGAACCACTCTGGTTTGCCGGGGGAGGTCGATTTCTTCGGGTGCAATGGGTGGCGGTCGTTCTCCAAGGACTATATTCACCCGGTAGCCAATTAACGCGTCTGCTACCGTGTCTGCATGAATGTTGTTCAGACCCGCTTGATATGCCGCTTGATCTAGAGGTTCTCTCTTGTAGCGCTGGACCTCACGCTCTAGATCGTGTAGATCAACCTTAAGGCTTCTGGGCGGTGGGTATCTATCCACAAGATGATGATTTGGATGATTTCTGCGATAACAACCCAGAAGGTATTGCTTGGACAGCATGTAGTTATGTCTTCGCACTGGTAGGATCTTTGTCTCCTGATGGAGGTGGTCCACATGAGAACTAAGGAGACAGCCCGTCGCAGTTCGGAGGGCGGCATTCTGACAGATCTGAATATTATTCCACTGCGTGTCACAAAGTTGACGTGACCACACTGGCGCTGCATAACTTACCACAGACCGGCCAATTGCTTTGTACGTGGTCAACAAGGTTTCTTTGTCTGCACCCCAAGTGCTGCCAGCGAGTGACTTGAGGACCTTGTTTCTACTTTTGACTTTATTGCAGATTGCTGTGGCATGTGGGGAGAAAGTGTAGGAGCTGTCAAATGTGACGCCAAGTATTTTGGGACACTTGATGGTCGGAATCATTTCTCCATCGACCATCACAGTCAGCTCAGAATTCACCTCACGCGTATTTGTAGTGAACAGTGTGGCTGAAGATTTGGTGGCGGATATCTTCAGATTTCTTGCAGCGAAATATGAGGCAATCTCGTTGAGGTAGACGTTCAACCTATCGCAGATGTCATCAATGGGTGGGGGGCCTGATGCCATGATCGTACAGTCGTCCGCATATGATACGATCTCTATGCCGTCTGGAGGAGGTGGGATGGAGGATAGGTAGAGGTTAAACAGAACCGGAGATATCACCCCACCTTGGGGAACTCCCTGTTTCACTCTACGGTGTTTTGACTTCTTATCCCTAAATTCCACAAATGACTGGCGGCCACACAGATAATTCGCGACCCAACGTTTCAGGCCTGGCTGGAGGGACGTGTTGGCGATGTCCTCAAATAATTTGGCATGGCTGACCGTGTCGAATGCCTTCGATAGGTCCAGTGCCACGAGGACCGTCCTATCACATGGCCTGGGTTGATTGAAGCCACGGCAAATGTGTGTGGTGATGGCATGCAAAGCTGTTGTTGTGCTGTGCAGTCTCCGAAATCCGTGTTGATGCTCGGCGAATGGAAATTCTCTGGTGAGAGAAGTGAGATCGGTCTGTACGACTCCCCCAAACTCGGGTCCTTACCAGGCTTCAGTAGCGGGATCACTCTGCCCATTTTCCAGACATCGGGAACTATAAGAGTGTTCAATGACAGGTTAAGGACTGTGGTAAGGTACTCAACTCCAGGTAAATCCAGATTCTTCAGCATCAATGTAGAGATTCCGTCGGGGCCCAACGCCTTGGAAGGTTTGGCGCCACGGATGACATTCGTAACTTCGCCCACAGTAAATTGTGATGGCTGTTCATCGGCTCGGAGACCACGAATACGGCGAATGGCTCTCCTCCTTGCCCTGTCTCTCTCGGGATGCACAATAAATTGACGGTTGAACAACCTGGCGCATCTCTTCGGATCAGTCACGGTTAACTCGCCAAAAGTGACTGAGGTCCTGTCGTCCCGTCTACCGGGGTTCGACAGAGATTTAACAGTGGCCCACAATTTGCCTGCACCGGTGCCTAAGTTACATTGCTCCAAGTGTTCCAGCCACAAGTTCCGCTTATGTTCGTTGACTACCCTGTTTATTTCCAGATTCAGCTCGCTGATTCTGGGGTTAGCGGGGTCCATAGCACGAATCCCATCACGCTCGTCTGCGAGTACCACTGCTTGCGCCGGGATATTGTGTCGCACTTGCGGTATTCGACCTGCTGGTATAAAGCGAGCGGCTGCTGCGTTGATGATGTCTCGGAATTTCCTCTCGGCCACAAGCACATCAGAGGGGGTGGCAGTTCATTGAAGCGGCGATTGGTATACTCTCTGAAGCCAGTCCAATTGGCCTTCTTGTAATTGATGACCGTCCGGCGCTCAGAGGTTATGAAGTCGGGTGGTCGGTCGATGGTGAGGATTATGGGGAGGTGGTCTGACCCCAAAGAGATGACGGCTTGCCAGGATACGTCACTCAGGAGATCAGGGGATGCGATTGAGATGTCTGGCGAGCTGCTGCACCTCCTCGTAATCCTAGTGGAGCATCCTCATTCACCGTGCAAAACGTGGAGCTATCTATCTGCTCTGCCAAAGCTATGCCACGCTGGTCGTTACCTAGGGGAGAATGCCATGACGAGTGATGTGCATTAAAATCCCCCAGAACCAGACGACTATGGCCAGATAGCAACCCACTTATGTCGGGGCTGTAGGCCTGGCCATTAATCGGGACACAGCTACCAACCGGCGGTATATACACGTTGTATATCTCTATCTCGGCAGTACCAGACCTGACTGCTACCCCCATACATTCCATGTATGGGTCACTAGCGTCAAGCGCAGGCGAGATAGGTCTATACTGCACGGAATGGTGTATAACGAAGGCCAATCCCCCACCTCCATTCCTTGAGCGATCCTTACGTAGCACATTGTAGCCGTGACAACTGTGCAAGCTGCAGGTGTTAGTCAGCTTTGTCTCCTGGATCGCTGCGACCGATATGCTCTTCCGACTCATAAAATCTACAATCGCATCATAAAATCTTGCCTCGCAGTCCATTGCAGTTTAACTGCAAGAACGATACATTTCCCGAAACTGGCCTGGCAATACTAGGGCTAGGGTGCTGTCGTTGCATAAATTGCCGTACGGGAGAGGTCGGGGGGGTCACATAGTCCGACGACTAGGACACCGAAGGCGACGACGGCGACGCTTGTGACCCACTGCTGGCTATGTTCGCACAGCACCTAGCGACATAGCCAGTATGACTATACTCCCGTAGCGAGGTTAGGCCAGAGCAAGAACGGAAATGTACCCACTCCAAGCACCGGTTACACCTCACCGACACTGACCGATGATGAAGGCGGTTCTGGCAAACGGAACAGAACCAGGGTCCGGGGTTCTTTTCAATCCCGGCACGGACCAGAAGCATACGGAGAAGGCACTCCGGATGTGCCTCTCCCATGACGAAAAAAGACGAACACGTACACTGAGGCGGCAGCCCTTGCCGATGAAGATTCCATCGGGTCAATCCGGTGCGTACAACCGGCTGCCATGGGATTGATTGTTTTATATTGTTGTTGTTGTTGTTGTAGTAGCAGTGTGTGGTACACTGAAGCGGCAGCCCTTGCCGATGAAGGAATTCATCGGGTCAATCCGGTACATACAACCGGCTGCCATGGGATTGATTTATATTGTATTTACTATTCGCTCCACTATAGGATGGGGTATACTAATTTCGTCATTCCTTTTGTAGCACCTCGAAAAATTTGTCGAAGACCACAAAAGAATATATATTCTTGATCGTCATGACATTTTAAGTCGATCTAGCCATGTCTGTCCGTCAGTCTATCCGTTCGTCCTTCTGTCTGTCGAAAGCACGCAAACTTTCGAAGGAGTAAAGTTTGGCGCTTGAAATATACAAATACAAATACTTCTTATAAGTGTAGTTCAGTTGGGATTGTAAATGAGACATATCGGTCCATGTTTTGCTAAAGCTGCCATATAAACCGATCTTTGGTCTTGACTTCTTGAGCTTCTTATCCGATTTGGCTGAAATTTCGTGCATATCGTTTTGGTAAAACATCCAACAACTGTGCCAAGTATGGTTCAAATCAGTCCATAACCTGATATAGCTGCCATATAAATTGATCTTGGGTCTTGACTTCTTCAGCTTCCAGATGGCTCAATTTTTATCCGATTTGGCTGAAATTTTGCACATATCGTTTTGGTATGACATCCAACTGCGTCAAGTATGGTCAAATTGGTTCATAACCTGACATAGCTGCCATATAAACCGATCTCCCAATTTTACTTTCTGAGACTCTCGAAGGTGCAATTATTACTTGATTTACCTGAAATTTTGGAGGTGATATTTTTATATGACTCGTACTACATGAAAAGTATGGTCCATATCGGTCAATAAATTGATATAGCTAATATATTTTGAAAAAGTCATTCAAAGAACTTAACAAATGCGATCCATGGTGGAGGGTATATAAGATAAGGCCCGTAGAGTGAAACAGGGAGTACCCCAAGGCGCGGTCATATCTCCGACACTGTTTAACTTCTACCTATACTCCATTCTATCCCCCCAGACGGCATAGAGATCGTATCATATGCGGACAATTGTACGATCATGGCATCAGGCCCCCCACCCATTGAAGACATCTGCGATTGGTTAAACGTCTATTTCAACGAACTTGCCTCATATTTCGCTGCAATAGATCTGAAGATATCTGCCACCAAATCTTTAACCACATTGTTCACTACAAATACGCGTGAGGTGAATACTGAACTGACTGTAATGGTCGATGGAGAAATGATTCCGACCATCAAGTGTCCCAAAATACTTGGCGTCACATTTAACAGCTCTTACACATTCTCCCCACATGCCACAGCAATTTGCGATAGAGTCAAATGTAGAAACAAGGTCCTCAAGTCACTTGCTGCCAGCACTTGAGGTGCAGACAAAGAAACCTAGTTGACCACGTACAAAGCAATTGGCCGGTAAGGTAGTAACTGTAACTGTAGTAAAGTAACTGTGGTAAGTTATGCATCGCCAGTGTGTTCTCGTTAGCTTTGTAACACGCATTGGAATAATATTCAGATCTGTCAGAATGCCGCCCTCCGAACTGCGACGGGCTGTCTCCTCATGGAGATGGTCCATATGCGTTAATAATGTCACGTGATTTCTTTCCACCAACCACCTAAACATGGATTGGTGAATTCTCTAAGGCCATCCCAATTGGCTTTCTTTAATTGAACGCACGTCGCCCATAGATTAAGAGGTCAATGAAGAAAATTGGGGGATTGGTTGTGATCCCTATGAAATAACGGGGTGCCTGGTAGCGTCATTTACAAGACCAGGCGATGCAATGGAGATGTCTGGGAGGTTTCATTCACCATGCATGGAGCATTGGTCCTTTCAAGCCATGCTACTGTCTAAAGTGGCTAACTGGACAAACTCTCACCGAGTATGAGTATGCACCTTTTGCGAAATTTTGGGTTGCAGGCAACACATTTATGTCGGAATACAAGATCTGACAAATATCGATTTATAATTTTAGCCGAATTTTAATCATTTTTGGCAAATAAACTACAAATGTGCTGTAATTAATCGTTTTTATTTGCAAATAACTTTATTTCATTTCTATTAACACATACATTTTCATTCGTAGTTGCAAGCAAAAATTCAGGAATGCCTATTATGTCACCCAGTTACGCAAAGAAAATTTTATTTGAGCGAAATTTTCGGTAACATTACCGGTAACGAAAATTTCGACAGAGGTGCATACTGCGCTTAAGCTTCTCAAGATAATAAAGAACACCACACAGACTGAAGCTCAAATTTCCAACCTATGTGATGCTCATAGTTATACCGTGGCGGGTATAATATTGGTTGCTGTTGTTGTTGTAGCAGTGTGTTATACACTGAGGCGGCAGCACTTGCCGCTAAAGTACTCCATCGAGTCAATCTGGTACTTACAACCGGCTACCATGGCATTGGGAATAACTTAATCTTAAAGCTACCACCCTGATTGCATAGTCTTAAGATCTTCATACATGACGGAAGCTGTGCTTGATTATTTAAAAAAAAAGCAAGACTTCGATAGATATATCAGCACCGCGACCCCGAAGAATTTGGAGAAATTTCCATCGTTAGGCCATGGAGTTATAAGCACTCTCTCTAGGCTACCTAAAATTTGAACTTTTTATTCTATTTCTTCAATAGAATTTTAAATATAAACTTTACCCAGATCACCCTGGTGTTGCCAAACGCAAAAGTTCACGCAGCTTTCAGAGAGTGAGATTCTCATATAAAATGGATGCAAATTTGAACTTTAAAAATAGGCATCCAAAATTGACAAATTGGCAAGTGTATATCTGTATTTACCCTAACAGCCCCGGCGTTGCCATATGACAACAGGATATTTCTCGCATCAAAGAACACATACGAATAAAATCAAACAATTTTTGGAATCCTTAACGTTCAAATGACCATTCTTGTATAAATCATCCAAAAATATTCTGCAGTATATTTCCGGTGGATTCGGGTTCAACTTCATTAGAATTAAATATAATACAGCCTAAAAATATGCTTTTCTTTTTTAATGGTTTCCCCTAAAATACCTGTTATCTTCTTCTTCGTTCTAAAATATGCATTATGCACGCAATTTTGCCGTCCCTCTATTAACGTTTTAATTTTTTGTTTGTTTTAATTACCTCAAAGCCTTAAATCTCTACACAAGCATACATACCTGTGCGACTCCGAAGATAACACAACAATGCGTGTATTATGATCAAATAATGAATCAAGTTGCTGCGTTATATAAAAATGAGATAAATGCGAAACTTGGAATGTAGTTTCCAGACCATCCTCAGTTATAGTATAAGGTAAAGCAAAGACACCGGCATTTAATATCAGCATATCAATATGCCTAGAAAACACACACACACATCCAATTACATATATAAACAAACAAAACTAATTATAACTTACTTCACACTGCGTTTTAATTCCTCAACAAAATTGCAAACAGATTTAAATGAACTCAAGTCCAATTGCATCCATCGTAGACGGCTACGACAGACTGCTCTGTCCTTAGCAATACGTTCGATGGCATCTTCCGTTGAAGACCGACTGCGACAGGCCATAATTACATCGCAACCGTGAAATGCCAAGGAGCGTGTTGTCTCATAGCCTATGCCACTGTTAGCTCCTGTTATAACAGCCAAGCGGCCATGCAAATCCTTGCCATGTAACACTTGCAAGGCATTTGTGCTGCCATCGAAACGCTGGCGTACTTGCGATATATTCATGGGCGGCTCCTCCAAAGCAAATGCCAAACGTGGATCAATATGAGTTGTTTGATTAGTCAAAGTGTTGAAAAACACGGTCTTTTGTGTTCCCTCCTCGAAACGTTTCTCCCAACCCAAAGGCAATTCTGTGGTCATACGCTTTGACCGACCGGTACGGGGATGTGTCATTTGAGCCACATTCGTTTGTTTGCTAGCAAAGTCGATAGGGTTAATTTATCATTATTTTTGCTTAAAACAGCTCATCTATTTACTTGATGTAGCAAACGTAACCATTTTCTGTGGCCTGTTCCTCCCATCCTGGCGGAAGTTCATCCTCGCTATCGGAATCCGGCATAAAACCTAATGAATTAAAGGTTGTTTATCGGATGTATGTATGAAGTAGCATTAGACTTACTCATTCTTGGATTTAGTTTGGCTTATCTTTAGAATAATATCAAGAATAAAATCAAATTATTGCACTTGTTTAGATGTCCGGTCAGTTCTTAATTCTCAACGTCCCGCGTGTACAAAGCTACTAATAAGCAAAATTACAGCTACTTAAGTAAGTAGAATTGAGATTTGGGTTGCAATTGGCCAAAAACGGCACCGATAAAATATTGGCCCACTCAAAGTACCCTTTTTTTAACTCGGGCTATAAAACCAACAACTCCGTTTGGCCCGAACTTTTGAGTTTGTTTTGGTTTTCACCTTCGCATTTGCAGAATTTAAAAGCTGCACTGCCAAGGCTATCAATTCCAGTGAATGCCCTATGAATCATGTTTATGTAATGGTTCGTTCACAAGAAAAATTTCAACAACGAATATTTTGTCGACAACATTCTAAAAGCATGGTGAAACAATTAAAGATGGTCTAATTTGTACAACAACCACAAATCATATGGTGCTAACTATTTGACAGTACTTGGCATTGAGGATGTCAACTTGTTCTCTTTTTACATTCATTCTTTGTTTACGTTTTCTCCTATATGATGACATTTTCAATCGTCAGATTTGACATCTTTAATGATGTTTATGGGGCCTATCCACTTTATGTTTTTACATGTGACCTAACCTTCTATTAGTGAATCCTGGGTGCTAACACGCAGAAAGAAATTTGTGTGTGTGTAAACGTGTGCGTCATGAGTAGAGAATATGCGAAAAAGAAGATAACAACAAAGAGAATGCAAACAAAAATCTGACATCTTAATACCGTCAAACCTGGCCGGCTATTAACAGCTGTTCGCGTGAGACCACCTTTTTAACTCCGCCTTGCCTACGTAGGTGATATGCTTTTAAAAGGTAAGCAAATTATTTTCATCTTTTAATTGCATGGCTATAAGAACCTTTCACCACTCATTTCTCAAAGGTAAGCCGGTGGAGGCGTCCCTCTAAAGGCCAAAACGCACTGAGCTACGTTGCTACTCTGCACACATATTCCACAAAAGAAACGCGGGAAAGCGAGCGTCATACTAAGCTGCTACATGTGAAGTATTGTTTGTTGTAATCAAATTCAAAAATTTTTTAACTTTTGCGGGTTGATTTTTTGATACTTCTTTGACTCTGGCACTATTAATGCCAAAACAGAATGAGCACGTTGAGTTTTGTTTTTGAGCATTGCGTTGGAAAATGCAACTCTGCAAACAAACCCCATAAAAACAGCAGGCAAAAGTTAAATAATTTTCAACTTCGGCGCCTTAAACTTTGAAGCCTAAAGCTGCCGAGGGTTAGAAGATGCAAGGAGCACTTCAAACCTTGGGGATGGCTATCAGGCTCTGCTGGGTCCCGTGCCTTTTAGGGTTGGAGGGAAACAAAGTGTCTGCCACGGAGCTACGGAATTAGTGAGCCCTTAATAGGGAGGAAGCCTTCTACAATGACCGCCAATATGCGGCGTGGGCTGATGCTGTGTTTTGCGGATTGGCAAAACCCCTGTGATCTGGTATTTTGCGGGACTGGACGTCGCTTAGGATAACGTCAGGTCCTTGACTTCGCGCTTAACTCAGGGATAGGCAGACTTTTGCAGGGTATTCGATGGCGAGGAGAAATTGAAGACGGTTGAGCACATTTTGAGTAACTGTCCCCCAATTTTGAGGAGAAGACTTAGGACAATGAGTGAGCGCATCTTTCCGTGCGTGGGTTTCTTCCAAGCACTTTGTCTTCTTATCATTTGAGTTCTAAAGAAGCCTGAATTGGCTGAATGGACCATACGCGCACTGTTGAGAGTTTATTCCTGGTCCGCTTGATTGCTACTTCTTTGTCTTATGCTTTGGTTCAATTTTTCATTAATTTTTGCTGCCGTGTCTTTTAGTCTTTTATATTTCGGAATTGGACAAACCTTTTAAATATTAAATCGTAAACATTTTCGTGCGATTATTTTTTACAACTTTCGACGTGAATTAACTCAACAACAGTGCAGTGATTAACTTAATTCAATTTTTGGCGATGAAGCTCCATCAAGGACCAGTGTTTATCGATGGAATGGTTTATTCAACCGAAGTCGTAGTTCACACCAAGACGAATTTCGTGAAGGTTGTCCAAAATAGTCGTTGTTCCAAAAACCGTTAATGCTGTGCGCCAACTGATATTACAAGATCGCCATGTGACCTATCGTGAGACTGAGACAACCTTAGGCATAAGTGGTTTCCAAACGTATACCTGAGATGAACTTTGAAGTCGAGTGCGAGGCACTGCTGCCATCGGCACAGTCTAGGATTGACAGAACCCTAGTATCAGGAAGATTAAGTTACACGGATGGATCAAAGCTAGAGGACAGAGTGCGCCTGAGGGTCTACATTAAGAACCCAAGGAAAAGCCGTCAATAAACTTGGTTAACCCAAAGCCTTTCGGGTCGACGCAGTCTGAGTTTAGGGAGCGGGCGACGAATGCGCATGCAACATTGTGGAACAGCGAAACGGTCGGTAGGACGACGAAAATCGTGAGAAGAAGAGGCTATTACAAAAAGGAAGCAAGAAGGAGGTCAGTATAGCTATTGGTAACGGAATACATAGGACTCCGAGCTCACTTATGTAAAATCGGTGCGGCAAGTGATAGCATCCGCCGTATAGTCCTGACTTGGCAACGAATGACTTCTTTTTATTCCCGTACTTAAAAAGTAATATGAGAGGTCAACGCTTTTCGACACCCGAAAAAGCAGTTGATGCGTTCAGAATGCATTTTATGGAGATACCTCAATCAAAGTGACAAAAATGCTTCGACAATTGGTTCAAACGCGTGCAAAAGTGTCATGGCGAAACAATTAAGGATGGTCTCATTTGTACAACAACCACAAATCATATGGTGCAATCCGCCATATTGCCATCAAGCTGATCGTCGTTCTGCCAACACGCACAAAGAGCAGAGAAAATGGGAGAAAGAAGATAACAAAAAAGAGAATGCAAACAAAAATCTGTCATCTTAATACCCTAAAACATGGCCGGCTGCAAACAGCTATTCGCATGAGACCACCGTTTTAAATCCGCCTTGCAAAAGTGTATAGATCTTAATGGGGAATATTTTGAAAAACTATAAAGCTATTTTCGATGATTAATATTTGCTTTTGTGTTCTCTAATCTCGAAATATAAAAGGCAACCCTCGTATATCTATCATTTTTCTCAGTCTTCTTGTCATATTGACACTTGCTTCCAATTTACTTCTTTTATTGCTTAGCCTTTCTATATCACATCTAGGTCTAATTCAGGGACTCCCACAGTTGTTTATTTCTCATCTGTATTCCTGAACGAAGCAATATGAATATTAAATAGAAGAGTTGATTACAAATACGTACTCCCACTGCCCCTATATTTGGCTATTTGAAACGACATCCATTGTTAACTACCACTACCCTTAAGCGAACCATTTAATTTACCATGTTGGCCTTTGTTTGTTACATATAGACTCAAAAACGGCTGAACCGATTACCTTAAAATTTCCACAGATTATGTAGGTTGGTCTGGAAGGAAACATAGGTTATATATTTTTTTTTTTATATCGGTAGGGGGCGGACCCTCCCCCTTATCCCAAAAGTACTACCCAAGACTAAAAGTGGACCGATCGGAACAATATGGGATTTAAATGAAAGGTATTCAAGAGTAGAGTACGAATTTTTTAATAAAAGGTCCAAGTAAATGGGGGGCCGCCCAGCCCCAAAACCCCTATACGTTTATTTGCCGATTATGACAATATGGGACTCAAATGAAAGGTATTTGGGAGTAGATTACGAGGGAGTAGGAATAGGCTTTATAAATTATTAATAACGGAAGCGGGCGGACCCCTCACCGTTACCCCAAAAACATCACCCAAAATCAAAAGTGGACCGATAAGGACAATATGGGTATCAAATGAAAAGTATGCGGGAGTAGATGGCGAATCTGGCATACAAATTCATGTCGTAGTATAGGGGGTCACCCCACCCCCACAAAAAGGCCCAAAATGGGCACATTAGCCAATCACGGATACATGGGACTCGGTTTGTTTTTTCCATATAGACTGAAAAACGGCATAACCGATGTTCTCGAAATTTTCGCATATTGTATGGGTAGGTCTGGAAGGAAACATAGGCTACATAATTTTTCGATATTGGAAGGGGGACGAATCCTCCCCCTTATGCCAAAAACACAACCCAAAATCAAAAGTGGGCCGAACGGGACAATATAGGTATCAAATGAAAGGTATTGGAGAGTAAAATACGAATATGGTATTAAAATTTGAGTCTCAGTACCCATCGTACTTCCCCAACCCCAAAACTCGCCCAAACAGACATATTGGACGTTCATTTCAAAATGGGGCTCAAGTGAAAGGTTTTCGGGAGTAGATTTCGAATCTGGCATACAAAATCAGAACGAAGTAAAGGGGGTCACTCCATCCCTCAAAAACTCCATTAGATGCATTGTGACTATATGATACTTGGCTGAACAGATTTTCTTAAAATTTTCATACATTGTATACGTTTGTCTGGAAGGAGACATAGGCTACATCATTTTTAGATATCGGTAAAAGGCGGACCCCCCCTCTTACCCCAGAAACGCCACCCATATCCGAAAGTGACCTGATGGGCACAATAAGGGTATAAATTGAAAGGTATTGGAGACCAGAAAACGAATATGGTATTAAAATTATGATCCAAGTACCCAGCGGGCCCCCTCATCCCCAAAACTCCTCTAAACAGATATATTCGAAGTTCATGTCAATATGGAACTCAAATGAAAAGTATTAGGCAAATATGGCATAAAACATTAGGTCCAAGTAATGGTCGCTCACAGCCAAATGGGCATATTAGCCGACCATGGCTATATGAAACTCAAATGAAAGGTATTTGGGAGTAGATTACGAATATGACATTAAAGTTTGCGTTCAAATCTAGGTGGCGCTTTTCCTCTTAAAGATACATCAAATGGGTTATTTGACCCAATATGACAATATGGAACTCATATGAAAGGTATTTGAGAGTAGAAAACGAATTTGATATCCAATTTTGGAGCCAAGTGTTTTGGCTCCAAAGCACCCCTAAACTGAACTTAATTTCCGTTGGGAATAAAGAACGAATTTGATATCTATTTTCAGTGCAAAGTGCCGGTGGCCGCCCCAGCCCCAAAACACTCTCCAAACGGTTTATATTGGGTTGCCCAAAAAGTAATTGCGGATTTATCATATAGTCGGCGTTGACAAATTTTTTCACTGCTTGTGACTCTGTAATTGCATTCTTTCTTCTGTCAGTTATCAGCTGTTACTTTTAGCTTGCTTTAGAAAAAAAGTGTAAAAAAGTATATTTGATAAAGTTCATTCTAAGTTTTATTAAAAATGCATTTACTTTCTTTTAAAAAATCCGCAATTACTTTTTGGGCAACCCAATATTTACCGGCCATGGCAATGGCACGAATTCGATATCCCCATTCAGGGTGAAGTTTCCCCACGCTAGAAAGATATCAGAGAGTTAAAGTAGGCGCAGCGGGTCGAGCCCGGTTCGGATAGTCTTTTATATAAATCTATGCAATACACTATACCTACTAGTTTCCCCTCCTAATGCTGCCGACACTTGTGAGGTATTTACTTTTGGTAATCAGCTGTGTAAACTTCTCTACAAATTGGTGTAGCCCTGCGGCAAGACGTTCGGATTAAAAAGGAGGTCCTTTATCATTGAGCTTGAACTTGTATCGGACAGCACTCATTGACACGAGAGAAGTATCCCCGCTATTCCTTAATAGAATGTTCATGGGCAAATTTACAATTTTTCTTACTCCTATATATATACAAAGTTTTTATTATAATTTAAATCAGTATTCGAGCATTGCATAAAGTATTGATGAATAGGTATCATTAATAATTAAGAAACAATGGTTTACATAACATTAAAAATACATAAATTACAGCTATAATATTGAACAATATATAATTGCGTTTCTTCACAACATACAATCAATCCAATTCGGGTTTATTGACTATTCCATAAAAGAGTGGCAACTTTGTAGGATCATGACGTATCACAAATAGGAACGGGGTATCTCCACGGAAGACAACATCAGTACCGGAACGATGTAAATAGGCAGCGGTTGCAGCTGCAGCCTCTGTGCCATACTCATCGATGCCAATGTCCACTTTGTGGACAATTTCATCTACAAAGAGATCCGATCGCATTATGTCTTGCCTGAAGCGATCAGATTCAAGATTTGCGAGAGCCTGAACATTACGTTGATCGTAAGCGTTAGGAACTTGGCGTTTCCTTATTTTGTGCTTCATTTCATTCGAATCTAAAGTTGTAGATTCAGAGGTAGTAGATTCAGAGGAAGTAGATTCAGAGGTAGTAGACTCAGAGGTTGTAGACCCAGATGTAGTTGATTCATAGGTTGCATCGATATCGCCAAAGCGACTTGTAAATATTAATAGTCTTTCATTGTACCTATCGTAGAATTGAGGTTTCGAATTCTTAGTTCTAAAACGATCTGCACAACATATGGGCGTTATAGCCAATCCTTGTGCTGCAGCTAATCGGTGAGCTGTAACTGGTGGGGGAGCTCCATCTGGTGTGGGAGATCCAGCTGGTAAGGGAGCTGCAGCTAATGGGGGCGCTGCAAAAGTTCTGCCACCACCTATCAATGACAAATCGCTCCGAACCCCATTGAATATATCGGAAACTCCCATACTTTGCAAAATATTCTTCATATTCATGGTGCGGGTAAAATGCATTTTGGGAAAGACCATAACCGTCGTCTTGTAAACCATTCGGTCAATCATTTCGTTAATTTTGCGAGCATCCAAAACACTCATTAACTCCTTTAACTTTTGTCGAGTGGAGGCATTCGGCTGTATAACATACATAGTTGTCTCATTTCCTTTATAGGGCAAGCCTATAATGCGACAGTCATAGTCCTTGGCATCGTAGAAGGGAAATATACCACCGGTAGCCATGAATTTCGCCCGAATAGGTGGACTGCCGGGACCATCTTGATAGAAATTATCCACATTTGTTGAGCGCGGAAAGAATGGAATTTCCCATAATCCTCTAAAGTAGAGTACACTGGCGAGCACAACATTGGTTGAACTTGAGATGTCACCTGTAATGATTTCCGAAATTTTTCCGTTTGTACTTCCATTAACCCAGTTGTTGATATATTTTACAGCTTCACGAGATTTTCTTATAAAATCTAACTGTGTTAGTTGTGAATCATAAATGGAACTGACCACTTGGCTGCAAAGAGAAAAAGTAAAAAACATTTAATTATAATAGCAATGAAAACGACACACACAGAAAAATGGAACAATTTGCGCTTCTCTAGGTTAGGTTGAAAACAGGATGGGCATATAATAATCTGCGCCATGCCACTATGGACATACACCTAGGTTAGGTTGAAAAGAGGAGGCGGATATTAATCCGCCCCATGCCACTATGGACATACACCTAAGCCAGTAATCGGCTTGTTGTGCGCACTAAATGCTAAAAACATAACCTCGAAAATGAAAATCTAAGTCGGTTCACGTCTGGTATTGTGTCCCAAACTAAGTGCCGGTGCCCATTAGCCGCGAAAGCTGGGCAGTGACATAGGAAATGCTCCAACGTCTCATCATCTTCCCCACCTACTACCACTTGTCGCAGCTATTCTGAATAAGTGAGGTCACACAGTTTGGAGCGGTTTATGGGCTGGTGGCATCATTGGACTGTACTTCTTCAAAGTTGTTGCGAATCGTATCGTACCTGTGAATAGTGAGCGCTATCATGAGATGATACCCAACTTTGTTTGCTCAAAATACAAGAGCTTGACTTGCATGGCATATGGTTTCAATAAGACGGTACCACACAGCACGCGTAACAATGAACTTATTGAGAGGCGAGTGCGGTAAACATTTTGTTCCACATTCGGACCGGTTAATTGGCGACCAACATTTGCATGAAATAATTTTCGATTTTTTGAGAAACTTTCCTAAAGCTCTTAAAAAATCACCCTTTACAATATTTATACATATGGTTCCAAACTAACGACCAGGTGGGCTTTGGGGCCTATGCTGAAAAACTTGACTGGTGATATGGGGAAGGCTACCTGACCACTGCAGTGTGTACCAAGCAGAGATCTTGGCAATTATAGAAATGGTGTTATGGCTAAGCTATAATGTCAGCGACGATTGGAATAACTATCTTCTCAGGCAGCCAGGCAGCCATTAAATCCCTCGATAATTTATTTCTGAATTCAAAAAAAAATGTAGAGCGGACGAGCTTGCGATTCTAGGAACTAACTTACACATTCCAGGGGAACTTGAATCTGTGAGTATGCCTCTAACGACATGTAAGCTAGGTCTTCAGGATTAGGCCCGAAGGGCAACGTATGAAAGATCGTCACAAAGGGAGGGTTGTGGGCATTCCAAAATTCAGTGGTCTAGTCTAGACTTTCAGAGGCCACCGTAGCGCAGAGGTTAGCATATCCGCCTATGACTCTGAACGCCTGGGAACGAATCCTGGCGAGACCATCAGAAAAATTTTCAGCGTGGTTGCCTCTCATAATCCTGGCAACATTTGTAAGGTACTATGCCATGTAAAAACTTCCCTCCAAAAGAGGTGTCGCACTGCGGCACGCCGTTCGGACTCGGCTATAAAAAGTAGACCCCTTATATCATTGAGCTTAAACTTTAATCGGACTGCACTCATTGATATGTGAGAAGTTGGCCCCAGTTCCTAAGTGGAATGTTCATCGGCAAAATTTGTATTTATAGTCTAGACTTCAAGAGGTCAACCGCTTTACTGTCGGTGGCTACAACAGATGTCTCAGTCTTGACAAGTCACTGTCTGATCGGAAAACATGCTGACAGACAAGAGGTTTCCAGTAACGACTTTTGCGCACGTCGAGGAAAAAGGGACTATAGAACATCTGCTGTGTGTATGTCCCGCATTGGCAGTCAGAAAGTGTTTCACTTTAGGTTTTCATTTCTTTGAGATGTGAACATTCGCAAGTTGTTGGGCTTTTTAAAGCAATCTAGATGGTTCCTCGTTAGGAACTAGAAGGCATCTCCCTTCCCCTGCTCCTGGGGTATCACAATGGGCAAAAACGTCTAAGTGAGTCTGACGGCAGACTTTAACTTAAACTTAACCTAACTCCAATATCTCATAAACCGTTTGAAGCATTTCAAACATGTTAGCATGTTTTTGTACGCTTTTAGTAGCTTTATCTTTTGAAAAAAGACCGCAAGCAGTTCAATGAGCCCCTGAACACTCTAGCGGCCCCCATTTGCATGCTTATTGCAAAACAATTCAGCATTGACTATTTTAAGTTTAGTGCACACATCTCTTTTCGTTCAAAAGTTCTAGCATTATTTCCAAAAATTTTCGATTTGGAAACGTGTGGCTTCTTGAATTAAAGGTGGACTTACATACCTCGCGCAGCACTTATGCGTGCATGTCAGACAAAATTAAAATAGGTTGTTTTGTATTGTGTAAGTTACACAACAAATGTACGCACGCGCCTGACAGAACCAACTCTCAACTTTGAACGCGTTTCAGGGCGCAAAAGTTATAATTTGCATATGCTAACTGTTCAAAATTGTTTTGTAGTCCGAAAATAAGAGAAATTTTTTTATTAAAATCATATTAAACCACATCATTGCCAATTTCTATTGAAATTAACTTTAGGTTAGGTTGAAAAGAGGGTGCAAATATTAATTCGCCCCATGCCACTATGGACATTCATCTAAGCCAGTAATCGGCTTATTGTGGTCTCTAAATACCGAACTTTGAATACCCACCACCTCGGGTATATATGTAAACCACCTTTCGTCAAAATACGGTGAAAAATGCATACCTTATGCCCCATTGAAGCTATATCGAAATATATTCCGATTTGGACCAAATACTAATAAGTACACTGTTCAATTGTGCATAACAAAATATTGGTCTTTTTGGTAGCTATATCTAAAAATACACCGATCTGAACTATGTACGACACGGATGTCGGAAAGACTTACACAACTCACTGTCCTTAATTTCGAAACGGAAATCGGACAATAAATGCGCCTTTTATGGCCCCAAATCTAAAATCGAGAGATCGGTCTATATGGCAACTATATCCAAATCCGAACCGATCTGTGCCATATTGCACAAGTATGTCGATTGGCTTAACTTAACTCACTGTCCCAAATTTCTGCGACATCTGACAATAAATGCGCATTTTATGGACCAAAGGCCTTAAATCGAGAGATTGGTCTATATGGCAGCTATATCCAAATCTGAACCGAACTAGGCCAAATTGCAGAAATATATCGAGAAGCTTAACTCACTTTCCCAAATTTCGGCGAAATCGGACAATATGGCCTCAAAACCTTAAATCGAGGGATCGGTCTATATGGCAGCTGTATACAAATCTGGACCGATCTGAGCCAAATTGAAGAAGGATGTCGAAAGGCCTAACACAACTCACTGTCCCAAGTTTTGGCAAAAACTGCCAATAAATGCGCCTTTTATGGGCGCAAGACTTTCAATCGAGAGATCGGTCTATATGGCAGCTATATCCAACTCTGGACTGATCTCGGTGAATTTGAAGAATAATATCGAAGGGCCTAACACAACTCACTTTCCCAAATTTCAGCAAAATCGGATAATAAATGTGGCTTTAATGGGCCTAAGATCCTAAATCGGCGAATCGGTCTATATGGCAGCTATATCTAAATCTGGACCGATCTGGGCCATCTTCAAGTAGGATATCGAAAGGCCTAACACAACTCACTGTTCCAAATTTTGGCGACATTGGACAATAAAGCCGCCTTTTTTTGAGCCCTCTATATGGCAGGTATATCCAAATCTGTACCGATCTGGGCCAAATTGAAGATATGGGGACTATATCAAGATATAGTCCGATATAGCCCATCTTCGAACTTAACCTGCTTATGGACAAGAAATGAATCTGTGCAAAGTTTCAGCTCAATATCTCTATTTTTAAAGACTGTAGCGTGATTTCAACAGACAGACGGACGGACATGGCTAGATCGCCTTAGATTTTAACGCTGATCAAGAATATATATACTTTATAGGGTCGGAAATGGATATTTCGATGTGTTGCAAACGGAATGACAAAATGAATATACCCCCATCCTCGAAAAAGAAAATCTATGTTAGGAATTCCGTGCAACTTACAAAATCCTTAATTGTTTTCCTTGCCACCCCCCTAAGATAGTTCATGTCTGGTATAGTGTCCCCACCTAAGTGCCGGTATCTGTTAGACGGGAAAGCCGGACAATGATAAAGGAAATTCTCCAACGTTTCATCATCTTTCCCGCACGCTCCTCACTTTCCGCCTTGATTTTACATAAGTGAGCTCGTAGTCCTATGTGTCCCGTCATGATACCAATAACCATACTGACCTCCTTCTCTTACACTGCGAGACTATTCATGGCCTTACCGTCCTGGTTGTTATTGCCTTAAAAATTAACTTTGGAAATGACATAAATAAGCTGATTTTTAGAAATTCGTTCGCAGCAAAAGACGCATGATATGTAACTCAACCCAAAGAACGCATGAGGGCGCATCTGACTGCTTAAGTACGCATAAGTGCTTCGCATGGTATGTAATTCCAGCTTAAATTTTATGAACCTCATCAATCACTCTCATTGAAATATTTGCATAACACCCCACCTGTGTATTTGTTCAAATCTATCCCATGGTTAAGGGTGTGACATACATACATATGTATGACATCTTGAGGCTAAATCTCAACATTTACGGTGACAGATAAACAAATGAAAACAAGTTAAAACAGTACGGACAACTTTTATGTGTTTAAACTGCCATCACGTTTGTAAATACAAACGTCAACGTTTTCTGGAGATCAACTTCAGAAATTCATGGACAATGTGATTATAATTTTTAATATCAATAATTAAAATTTTTTAAGTGCGTATGTACCTATTGTGGTTATATAAATCACAGAGCGGAAAGCTCAAATCATTTGGGTTTATTTAATTGCTACCATATGGAGAAAAACATGCATATATTGTTTTAACTAAAATGCAAAAGGCCTTAACATTTCATCTCATACAATTTAAAAAAATGTTCTATGGAATTCAAATATCGGCGAATGTTTTTAAAAATTACTTTAAAAAAAAAATTTAAGAAATCCATCTATTTTGGTGTCACAGAAACTGGATAAGGAAGGTTTCTTAGCCAATTTATAAAAGATATAAGGACCTTTATTGGAACTCATGCGGTTGCCTAGTATGGGGCAATGTTCCTTACAATAAATGTTCTATAGTTTCTTCTTTCTGAACTTCCTAACAGCTTTTGTAGAAATCTTTACATGCAACATTTTGTCTCACATCAGCATTTTAAATAACCTACCATGACGGACACCATGAGTGGAACTCTTTGTCTAGCCAATGACCATAAAGCGATAACTTATCTTGTGGGTACTAACCAGCTCCTAATTTGCTTCAATTTGTAGAGATGGGAGATGGGTAAGTACCCAAAAGGTATTTACCCGGTAAGTTGTGTAAATACCCGGGTATGTACCCATTTATACCCAAAAGCTGGGTATTTAAAATTTTCCAGATATCTTAGGTATAAAAACATTTTTCTTTGTACCTACCTGATCTTTTGATGTCATAAAATCGGATTTTAGTTATATATAGCCGCTATATAGACCGATCTCCAGACTTTAAGTCTTGAGGCAATAAATACGTTACTTTTCATCCGATTTCGATGAATTGTGGCACAGTGATTACTAGTAGACCCCTATTCATTTCTGTGAAGTTCGGTTCTGATCGGACTATATTTGGATATAGCTGACCGACCATCCGATCTCCCGATATAGGTTACTAAGGCCATTTGATACCCGAATTCAATGAAATTTGGCACAGTGTGTTCTGATAGACTCCTACCCATTTCTGTCAAATGTGATACAGATCGGATCATATTTGGATATAGCTGCCATATATACCGATCCCCCGATATTGTGTAATGAGCCTATAAAAGAATCATTTTTTATCCTATTTCAAAGAAATTTTGCACAGCGAGTTCCGGTACCTATCTAAACCTTTTTTTTTTGAATATCGTGCAGATTGGATCAAATTTGGACACAGCTGCCATATAGACCGATCTTCCTGCCCATAAAACGAGCATTTTTCATCCGATTTTAATGAAATTTGAAAGAAGGAAGTCAAGATCCCAGATCGGTTAATATGGCAGCTGTATGAGGTTATGAACCAATTAAAACCATATTTGGCACAATTGTTGAAAGTCATAACGAAACACTTCTTGCAAAATTTCAGCCAAATCGGATAAGAATTGGGCTCTCTAGTGGCTCAAGAGTCAAGATTCAAGATCGGTTTATATGTCAGCTATATCAGGTTATGTACCGATTTAAACCATACTTAGCACAGTTATTGAAAGCCATAACAAAACATCTCATGCAAAATTTCAGCCAAATTGGATGGGAATTGCGCCCTCTAGAGGCTGAAGAAGTCAAGACCCCAGATCGGTTTATAGGACAGCTATATCAGGTTATGGTCCGATTTGAACCACACTTAACACAGTTATTGGAAGTCATAACAAAACAACTTATGCAAAATTTCAGCCAAATCGGGTGAGAATTGCGCCCTCTAATGACTCAAGAAGTCAAGATCCAAGATCGGTTTATATGGCAACTATATGGCCCATTTACAATCCCAACCGACCTACACTAATAAGAAATATTGGTGCGAAATTTCAAGCGTCTATCTCTACTCCTTCGAAAGTTAGCGTGCTTTCGACAGACGGACGGACGGACATGGCTAGATCGACTTAAAATGTCATGACGATCAAGAATATATATACTTTATGGGGTCTCAGAGGAATATTTCGAGGAGATACAAACAGAATGACGGAATTAGTATACGCCCATCCTATGGTGGAGGGTTTAAAAAAGGTATTTATTGGGGTTGGAACCCATCTCTATCCATCTGTCCATCCATCGAGCTGTTTGCCTTATCATGAGGAATTGGTTTCGGTGGGATACTTAAGTTCCCCTGGAACATATAAGATAGTTCCTAGTTTACCAAGATCAATAGCTGGAACATCCCTGTTGCCCAGCGCCCCGATCTGGTGAGTTCTCAAATGTTTGGCCCTCTCATTGAGACATCTGAAATAGTCTAGGCTCGATTTTGAATTCAGAAATATGTTCTCCAAAGATTTAATGGTATTCTGGCTATGTAAATATATTTTAGTTCCATAATCGTTTAACTAATCTCAGCCACTTCTTGAACAGAGAGGTCTCCACCTGATACATACTACACTGGTCAGTAACCCTCTCGATGTGTTCAGTCCCAGTTCTTTTGAGTGTACCATTACTCGTAGTATTTATACCTTATCAAATTTTAAGCTTGAGTTTTGGTTTTTTGGTAACGACCCGTCCTAATGTTCGTGTTTACACTTGTGGATTGAAATACAAACAAATCTTTTTTTACACTTGTTTATCAACATCATTTTACTACAATAGAAGTTATGCAAAGCGCTCGGCAATTAAAAACAAATAAATATTGTTTTGATAGTAATTTGAAAGTGTTCTACCGTAGCGGAATGGGAAACAGGAATTTCCCATCAGCATGAGTAACGGAATTTTTAATGACGTCACTTCAAACGAAACAAAAATTAAGATCAAAGTGTCTTCATTGTCCGGCCGGAAAAAATATATAGTACCAAGAATCTTCTTAGCCTTCTACCATGGATCGCATTTGTTAAGTTCTTTTCGCGGTTTTCAGAAACTAAAGAAGGATAGAATTTACTTCATGTTGGTACTCACGAATTCGAATCAAAAGATCGGTTTATATGGGAGCCATTTTAGATTATGAACTAATTCGAACCATTCCTACTATGGATCTTGGAGGTCATAAAAAGTACAACCAAATCGGATGAGAATTGCACATTCTAGAGGTAGAAAAGGAAAATCGGGATCGGGAGTATGTATGAGAAGTTTACCAGGATATGGACCGATACATGGTATGGAAGTTGAAAGCCATAACGAAAGTCTTTGTGAATACTTGTGCCCTCTAACTCTCCAAGTGTACATGCACCGATTTTATGTTTTTACAATGACAACCTACTTACTTAGATGGCCATTATAGAACACTAGCCGAACCGGGCCCGCCTCGTTGCGCCTTCTTTAACTCTCTAATATCTTTTTAGGGTGGGGACACTTCGTCCTGAATGTGGATTCGAGCCATTGTAGCCTATGACGCTGAACGCGTTCGAATCCTGGCGAACATCGGACAAAGCGGTGGGTATCCCCTCTTAATGCATTACGCCTATAGAGGGCGCAATTTTCATCCGATAAGGCTAACATTTTATATAATGGTTTCTCCCATGACTTCCAACCGATTTTATTATTCTTGGTTTTATTTGGTCTGTGCATTTATATTGCTTCTATTTAAATCGATCTCCTGATTTTTAGTTCTCATTTTCGTTTGAAATATAGGAAATGGGAAAGTAACGATAGTAACGATAGTATCGATACTATCGATATATATTATTAAAACTATCGAAAATATCAAATATTGTGATTATCGATAGTTTGCCAGCTCTAGTTCAGACTCGGCATATTTTGAGTCATTGAGCTTAAAACTTTAATCGGACTGCACTCGACTTGATAAGAGAGAATTATCCCCTGCTCCTTGGTGGAATGTTCATGAGAAAATTTAGTAGGTAAAATGCTGAAGACAGACGGATGGATATGATTAGATCATCTTGGAATGTCATTGCAATCAGAATATCTATACTTGTGGGGTCTTAATCCTATCCTATTTCAAATTGTCTAATCCTATATGGATTTCAAATTTGTGAGTAATTTCGAGTAAAAAAAGAAAACCTTGAAAATAGCTATGCTATGTATTCATAGCTATGTAACTGCGGGCACAACCTTCCGTTTCGCCAGCTGAATCGATGACCGGCATTTGTTTGGAATTTCATTGAAATTTCCCAACATTTTTAATTTATTCTTATGACTTACCTATAATCGGGATTCAACGAATATCCAGTTTGTACAAACAATCCATTGGCCACACTAATTGTATGCAAAATACCCTCTGGCTTTTTTCCACCTCTGGGATTCATATTCATACTCATGCTATGACGCCAAGGCGGAGATTTTCTCTGTGTTGGGACCTCGTTATTAGCATTCACATCGAAATGTTCCATGTCGCTCAGCATGGAACCAAATATTTCATGATATGTGCTAGGATGACGTTCTAACTCAATCGACTTATCAAGTCCAATCAGTTTTTTAAGCTCCTGATAGCTTTTGCCCCTGGAACCAAGCATAAGTAGCGATAACGCTGACATAACCGAGAGTGGAGAAAATATTTCACTACGTGAACCATATGGATCCAATTCGTTTATTCGGTGGGCAATATCATGGCCGAATTGCAAGACATTTTCAGCAACCATTTCCATTACACTGTTGGCGTCACCTACAGGTAGTTGAGGCGATGCGGAGAATTCATTTACAGTTGCACCAGAACTTAATAATGAAAATTGCGGCGCAGATGATCCTGTGGAAAATGTTGGCCTTCTTGACGTGGATACTGGCTGAGGGGAAAATATTGGAGCCATTGGGACTTGGCCATTTGCAATATTAAGTGGATTTGAGCTGGTTTGTGCGATTAAGCCATCATTGGCTATCTGTGCTGATGCGTTTGCAAACGCCAGTAACACAAATAACGCAAATGTGAAACTGCAGCTACTTAAAATTCTCATCACTAACCGTCTGATTTACTGGCTATACCGCAATTTGTTTGAATTTATTATAGATGCCGATTGTTTACTTCGTATAACCAAACGAAACGAACTTAAGAGCCGCTCAAAAACCACTGGCTAAAATTCTGGTTTATTAAAAAAACCAGACAACTTTATTAATATTTTTTTGCGGTTCCAATTTTTTACACTGATTTTATTAAAATTAATAGCACTATGCTCTTACGTATTTTAATTGTTTGTTTGGATTTCTAGATTTTTTTGGCTTTATCACTTTTAGGTTCGTTGTGCGCGCAATCCAACCGTAACTATTCATTCGTTTCACCCTACTGAACACTTGAGCAGTTGAGCATTGCAATTTAGCTGAGCTTCAACCAGCCTACCCAGATCGTTCAAATTTTTTTCACATGATGGGGACTTTTTCAGATGGACCGCATTTTAGCTACACTCGGATTTGTCATACTCAAAAATGTGACTATAAGCGAGCAAAGTTCCGGCTGGCCGAATTTTATATACCCTTCACCATGGATCGCACAAGTTCGTTGAATAACTTTTTAAACTACTTCTTACTAAAATGAATTTTGGGTGGGATATATTCTGCCATTTTTTCTTAACCAAAGTAACTCTCATAAAACCAAAGTAATCCTTTTGTTTTAACCATGTCGAGATCAACATATACATGGTACAAAAAAAGACGTTGCACAATCATGCACCAATGTTGTCATTATCATAAACAGGCGTTGTTGAAAATATTGACAAAATACGCTTTGTGAACCGCCGTTGTCAATTTTATGTACCGATTGTTTTGAATATCATCACTACGGAGCGTGTATGTATGTACAACAACTTTAAGTTTTAATGACTCTTGTACAGTATGCAACACATGGAGTCTATAGTCTCACCCAAACTCCAAGTCTATAATACTTTTAGGAAGTACTAACTGACAGAAATATACCGGTAACATTTTTTCAATCTGATCATTAAATCACTTAAAACAGTTGTTGAGAGTCATAGCAAAATTTCACCCAATCAGATAACAATTGCGCCCTCTAGAGGCTCAACAAATCTGATTCGGAGATCGGTTTATGGCAGCTGTATCAGGTTATGGACTGTTTTTGACCATACTTAGCACAGTTGTTAAAAGCCATACCAAAACTATCTATGTAAAATTTCAGCCGAATCGGATAAGAAATGCGCCGTCTAGAAGCTAAAGCAATGTAATCGGGAAATCGGTTTATATGGCGGCTATATCAGGTTATAGCGAGATTTAGATCATACTTGGCACAGATGATGGAAGTCATACCAAAACGATATGTGCAAAACTTCAGCCAAATCTAATAAGAATTGCGCCCTCTAGAAGCTTAAGCATTGTGTAAAGTTTCAGCCAATTCGAATAAGAATTGCGCCCTTTAGGTGCTTAAGAAGTAAAATAGGGAAATCGGTTTATGTGGGAACTGTACCAGGCTATAGACCCAATCACACCATATTTAGCACGTATGTTGAAGGTCATGGGAGAAGCCGTTGTATAAAATTTTAGCCAAATCGGATAAGAATTGCGCCGTCTAGAGGCTCAAGAAGTAACGACCCAGATCGCTTTATATGGCAGCTATATCAGGTAATGGACCGATTTAAGCCATATTTGGCACAGTTGTGGGAAGTCATATTAAAACACGTCATGCACAATAATTGTGACCTCTAGAGGCTCAAGAAGTCAAGATCCAGATCGGTTTATATGGTAGCTATATCTGGTTATGAACCGATTTGAACCATATTTGACACAGTTGTTGAAAGTCATAACAAAACACGTCATGCAAATTTGGGAGAAGCCGTTGTACAAATTTTAGCGAAATCGGATAAGAATTGCGCCCTCTAGAGGCTCAAGAAGTATCGACCCAGATCGCTTTATATGGCAGCTATATCAGGTAATGGACCGATTTAAGCCATATTTGGCACAGTTGTTGGAAGTCATATCAAAACACGTCATGCACAATTTCGGCTGAATTGGATAGGAAATGCGGCCTCTAGAGGCTCAAGAAATCAAGACCCAGATCGGTTTATATGGCAACTACATCAGGTTATGGACCGGTGTAAACCATATTTCGCACAGTTATTGAATGTCATAACAAAGCACCTCATGCTAAATTTCAGCCAAATCGAATAGGAATTGTGACCTCTAGAGGCTCAAGACGTCAAGAACCCAGATCGGTTTATATGACAGCTATATCAGGTTATAGACCGATTTCCACCATACTTAGCACAGTTGTTGAAAATCATGAAAAAACACCTCATGCAAAATTTCAGCCAAATCGAATAAAAATTGCGCCTTAGTGGCTCAAAAAGTCTACATCCAAGATCGGTTTATATGGCAGCTATATCAAAAGATGGACCGATATGGTCCATTTACAATTCAAACTTACCTACACCTATAACAATTATTTGTGCAAAATTTCAAGCTGCTAGCTTTACTCCTTCGAAAGTTAAATGCCACGACGATTTCGAGGTGTTACAAACAGAATGACGAAATTAGAATGTATAAAAAAAATAAGTGCCAATGAGAAAACGCAATAATTTATTTTTTAAGCATTGCTAAGTTCCTTTTTACTGTTCCTTTTTTTTGAAATTTATCCGGAGGTTGCTTTTGTTTTGACCACCGTTGTTTGGCCGCTGAGTGGAGCGGACGTTTTGTTATTTCGCTTCGCAAGAATATTCCTGTAACTCGCAATATGTAGTTATTTGAGGAAAAAATTTTAAGTCACTCAAGGATAGCTGCGATAGTGTTATCCATTAAGCGGTTGAAGATCTGTGTCTGTTTCCAGTGGAGCGGCAGATCCAGAGCCTGAGAGTAGGCTTAGAATGGACTCCAAGGGCCAAACAGCTGAGATGGTAGTATCAGGCCGTAGCATGTTGTCTGCTACTGAGACCTCGACTGGTGGAGCGGCTGCGCCAGTCTCCGCTACATCTAGCCGACATGTGACAGGTCAGGAGGAGCTTTTGACGAAGACATCTGGATCGAGCCTTAAGGACAAAGCCAAACCTATTTCATATTCATATGCCTATATTTTGCCTAGGTCATCGGTCTTCTGTGGCAAACCAACACAGAATAATAGAAGGCGCATCGCTCTCGGGCTTATTGAAAGGCTTGATGCGAATGGTCCTAACACTCTCACTAATAGCGAGAGAGACTCCCTAGACTACACGTCTAGATTCGGAAACTGCACCCCTGTCAGCCAAAAGGCTGAGGTCACCTGGAGGGCATCCCATGCCTAAAAGAATTAGAGCGAACAATAGTAACATGGGTCCAAGAACCATTACTAATGCCGCTAAGGACAGTTTGGTGATGGCAGTTATCGACAAGGGAGAAGAACAGGGCTGTATACCTAGGAATAATTGGAGTGGGATAGTCAATGGAGTGTCATCAGTATATTCCGTTGTCCTTGCGGAATTTCCTGGGTCTCCTCCAGTTTGTGACGATGCAGGTTGGTATCGGCGCCAATGCAGACTAATTGCCATCGGGGATCAACGCTCAATTGAAATGTATCGTTGTGCGCTAAAAAAGATCGGTGAAATCTGTCCAGAAGCAGCACTAGATTTAGTCAAGAAGGAAGATATTCCTTCTCGATCAATGGCGCGTGCTTGGACACCAAGGATTCCCTCAGATCCTGAATACATATGTGGAAGACTAAGGGAATGTAATCCCAATCTTTCAACCACCGACTGGAAGATTGGTAGATTGAATGAGGCTGATGGTGACCGGAGACATGCAGTATTCGTACCAAACTCCGACTGTCTCGCAGACCTCAACAAGTTGAAACTGAAGGTCTATAGAAGCGGTGAGGTTGGGGAATAAGGAGATGGCTCAGCAATTGTTGCTGAACACTTGCCTGAGGAATTATCGACCACATCGATAAAGTCTGGCGCATTGCAGGAGACTGAAAATCCCCCTACGATGATCAAAACAGTAGAGGAAGGCATCAAGGCGGGACCCGACAAGCCCTGTGAGGGTGGGTCATCCGGTGGGACTGGGCTCAAGGTGTGCGCCAGCGGGGAAGGACGGAACTCAAAAACTACTTCGACAGCAGCATCTTTTGAAGCGTCTACAAGCCCTGTGAGGGTGGGTCATCCGGTGGGACTGGGCACAAGGTGTGCGCCAGCGGGGAAGGACGGAACTCAAAAACTACTTCGACAGCAGCATCTTTTGAAGCATCTATGTAAGATTCGTCCACAACACAAATATCCAGTGTCCTGATGAATAGTAGTTCCAGTGTTTTCTCAACTGCCTCTGAATTCGTAAGGAAATTCATCATGACAAGATGGAACGAATTTTTTAAGCATGAACTCCTGGCGAATTTAGAAGACGAAGCTAACGCAACAGTGGTGGAAATACTAAATCCTGACCAGGGTTGCGGAGTCGGAGTCGAGCAATTTTTCCCGTCGGTGTTGAGAAAATTATCTCGACCCCGACTCCGGACAAAATGGTAAAAAATGTTTAAAAAACAGAAATAAAAACTTTTTAGAATAAAACAAGTTAAGTTCGGCCGAGCCGAACTTTGGATACCCACCACCTCGGGTATATATCAAAACCACCTACGTCGTAATCCAGCGAAAATTGCATAATTTATGCACTCATAGCAGCTATATTGAAATATGGTCCGATTTGGACCAAATTTGGCACGGACATTGAGTGATCTAATGTCACTGTTCACTTTTTAAGAACAAAATATTGGGCTTTTTGGTAGCTTTATCCAAATATAGACCGATCTGAACCATATAGGACACCGATGTCGAAAAGCCTAACATAAGTCACTGTGTCAAATTTCAGCGAAATCGGATAATAAAGCGTCTTTTATGTGGCCAAGACTTTAAATCGAGAGATCGGTCTATATGGCAGCTACGTCCAAATCCGGACCGATCCAGGCCAAATTAGAAAAGGCTCTCAAAGGGCTTAAAACAATTTAATGTCCCAAATTTCAGTGATGGTATCTCGAGAGATCGGTCTATATTGCAGCTATATACAAATCCGAACCGATCTGGGCCAAATTAGAAAAGAATGTCGAAGGGCTTAACACAATTAACACACTGTACCAAATTTCAGCGAATTCGGATTATTAATGCACCATTTATGGACCCAAGACGTTATCTCGAGAGATCGGTCTATTTGACAGCTGTGTCCAAATCTGGAGCATTCTGCGCCAAACAATAATTTTTTTTTTTAGTGAACAAAATCATACAAAAATTTTCTCAAAATTATTAGGAGTGAGATTTTTGGCAACCGTATCAGAGCCTTGGTGCATTTGATGGTTTCTATATTGAAAAAAGAATACTGAATTTAAACTACTCAAGGGGAATGGGAGACCTAGAGCCTGTATTCTTGCAAAGAGTAGTCTAAATGTTTTCTTCTTCCGTCGCTAAGCACTGAAGATTTCGTAGTAGCCAACCTTGAAATAAACAAGTCTCATTCCTGGCTGGCTTCCCTATATATGGCACACAATTCAGAGATTCCGCCTTAAAACCTTAAGGAGCTTATTGAAGCCGCTTCTACAGGGAAAAAGAGCCTCATTATATAAATTGATGCTGATGCACACCATGTATCATCGAATATATTAAAGGGTGAATTTTAGCTACAATATTATCTTTTTGGGCTCACGCGCATTTCATGTTTTGTTTCACTGTCAAACATCTTCAGTTTGGTCTATAATTTAACCGTGAAACGTCTTACATCTCTGTGCATCGCACGCTACTTCCATTTTACGACGAAGCTCATTTTTGACTCAATGGGTACGTAAATAAGCAGAATTGCCGATTTTGGAGTGAAGATCAGCCAGAGCTACCAATGCATCCAGAAAAAGTCACTGTTTGGTGCGGTTTGTGGGCTGGTGGCATCATTGATCCGTACTTCTTCAAAGATGATGAGAATCGTAAAGTAACTGTGAATGGTGAGCACTACCGTGAGGTGATATCCAACTTTTTTCCCCCAAAATGCTAGCGCTTGACTTGACATGGCAAGTGGTTTGAACAAGACGGTGCCACATGCAAAACACACAATGCGTAACAATGGACTTATAGAGAGGGGCGATCGGTGAACATTTTATTTCACTTCGAGATCGTTCAATTGGCCGCCTAGATCGTGCGATTTAACGCCTTTTGAATATATTTTGTGGGGCTATGTTAAAGCCCATGTCTATACAGACAAACCCGCTTCAATCGACGCATTTTAAGACAACATTTAAGCAGTGTTGGAAAGAGTATACCAAAATTGGACTAAGCGGATGGACCAGTTGAGGCGCAGTCACAGTCAACATTAAGTTGAAATTTGGCGATTAGTAATAAAGGGAATAAAAGAATTTCTATTACCGAAAACAAGCAGGAGTAACTGGATTTCACGTTTCTTTCGGAAGATATAAGCTAAAGGATATGCGGCTAGGAAGTGTTGGATGACCACAGCTTCTCTGATCATCGTTATGTTATATCAGCCTTGGCGAATATACTGCAGAAGTTGTCCCTCGGCTAAACAGAAGAAAGGTTATCCATTTTAGACCAGAAAAGTAAGTGGAAACTACGGAGGATATAGGCCTAATGGTCAAGCGGATCCCGAAGGCCCTGAATAACTCGCTTGTGCCAGCATGTGCTAAAGCCAAGCCAAGGGGCAAACAACGACCACCATGGTAAACCCCAGAACTGATTGGTCTAAGGAAGGGCTGCAGAAAACTCAACAGGTCGAAAGCCACAAGAGCACCACACGATTGGGACGTATACAAAGCTGACCTAAGAAAATACAAGGGCGAGATGGGAAAGGCTCAGAACAAATCCTGGGTGGAATTCTGCAGCTCCATGAAGGTTACATCTGAGGCCTGTAGGCTAAGGAAGATCCTATATTCGAGACCTATTACGGTGGGATAGAGAATGCATGGACAATATCTAGTGAGGAAATACTAGAACTACTCGTTGACACACATTTCCCGGGAAACTCTTCAACTAACAACGTAGCTCTAGAAGAGGTTGTCACAGGTATGCATTTGTCGGAGGTTATTGAGGAAATTGTGTTTGAGCCGAAAATCCTTTGGGCGATAAAACTTTTTGGCTCCTTTAATGATGACGTATCATCGGTTAAATTACAAGCTGTGTCAGACAAACTGGTTCCATGGCTTAGGGAGTTATACTCTGCTTGTATCATCATGTCGTATATATCTGTGGGATGGAGGGACACAAAGGTCATTTTCACTCCGAAAACAGGAAAACCGTACCATGCGAAGCCGAAAGATTTTCGTCCTATTGGTCTGTCATCCTTCATGCTGAAGACTCTTGAGAGGTTGATAGAAACATATCCTAGGGCAAAGACCCCTGGAGATCACCTGTCTCGACAACAGCATGCATATAGTAATGGCGAGTCCACAGAAACCGCCGTTCACGACCTAGTCGGCTACATAGAGGGTTCTCTCGCTGTCAAGGAATATACAATGTTAGCATTTCTTGACATTAAAGGTACCCTCAATAATGCAAAACCTACGTCAATCACGAATGAGCTGGAGTTTCTAGGCATCAACACCAGTGTTACCGTTTTTGGTAGGTTCCTACCAAAATTGGTAGGTTTTTATTCCCTTGGTAGGTTCACCTCAATTTTTGGTCAAGTTAATTACTGAAAAAATCGCCAGGGATAACTCAAAATTAAGTCACGTCTTGTCGTTTCTAAGCCAAATGCTGTTACAAGGGATCTCACTGCTTGAAATTTCAGGAAATAGGGCGTAATTGACTGTAACTAGTAGGAGTGTTAAGGGATCTCTTCTAAATTTCGTAAATGTTTTCGATTGGAAAAAAGAGCTATGTGACAGCTGCATACAAATATGGTCAGATCTGATCCATACTCCTGTTGAGGGGCCCATGCAACTCATGGTAATGGCGAAAAAAGGTAGTACAATCGCATTTCTGAGCTCAAACACTTAAATCGGGAGATCGCTCAAACTCGGCACGGTTTAAGCGATGGTGGCAAAACTACGACTTTGTGAACTCCATAACTCGAAATAAAGGATGCTATATCAAGATATAGGCCATATTTGAACTTTAGGCGGTAGAGTGATTTTAACAAACAGACGGAATGACGTGTCTAGAACGCCTATGAATATAAAGATGATATAGAACTTTGTAGCGCTGAAAATGTATAATTTGATGGAGTGCAAATGGAATGGAAAAATGGCCAACTCTTCAGTGGAGGATATAAAAACATGTAAAGCATTTTTGGCTTGTAGTACATTTGGTAGGTTTTGGTAGGATTTTTCTTACATTTTGGTAGGAATGTTTTTTAATAACTTACTAAAAGATGCATTACGGCAGGGTTGGGTCAGCAGAAGAACAACTCAAGGAGGTGTATTGTCTCCTCTACTTTGGATATAGCCATTAACAATATATTCCAAGAAGAAAAAGGCATAAAAGTGTTAGTGATGACGTGGCTATTGCGGCATGAGGAAAGTTTCCCAGCACTCTTAAATATATTCTTCAGGAACTCAACTTACAGTTGCACCTGTCTCTTTGGGAGTTGAGAATGTTTTATTTACTGAAGGCGCATAATTCCTGTGTGTTTTGCTGGACAGGAAATCGAACTTTCAATCCAACATTTACGAAAGGGCAAGAAAGGAAACGCTTGCCCTATACGTCTGCGAGGGAGCCATTGCCAAATATAGGGGGCTTAAACCGCATGTCATACATTGAGTATAAACTGCAGCTGTCATAATTATAATGCTATATGGTGTAGTGATTTGGTGGACGGCGATTTAAAAGTCCACCATCTGTTCAACACTCAGCCGGATCCAAAGGATGGCTTGTTTGTGCATCGCAGCCTCGTTAAGGAAGACACCATCTGATGAACTGAATTTAATGCTACACCCACTGCCTCTGAACAATGTCACTAAGGGAGCTTTCTCCGTGTTATCCTTGATATAATGTAATGAGGCATTGTCTTAATGTATGAATTCAGCAAATTTTCTTGCTTTAAAATATATTATCTAAACCAGTAAGGAAGGGCAAAAGTCGGGCGGTGCCGACTGTAAAATGCCCTACACCTACCTTATAAGTACAGTATGGGAGCTATATTCAATTCTGAAACTATTTTGATGAACCTCGGCGGATGTTTTCAGATGGGCTATTAAATATCTTATATAAAAAAATCAATTTGTGTTTGTTTGTAGGTTTGTTTGTATGTTTGTGTGTTCCTTATAGACTCAGAAACGGGTGAACCGGATTTTCTTGAAATTTCCACAGATGGTACATATTGACCCCGTGGTGAAAATAGGGTACTACATTTTTTTTGTATCTGAAGATGGGGCGGACCCTCCTCCTAACCCTAATTTTCAGAAACGCCAGATCTCGAAGATGGGTGGTGCGATTTAAGCGAAATTTTGTGCTCTCTCATATAGTACCCTAAAAATAAAAAGTTGGTATCCAAATTTCAGATAGGGTACCTAGGGGAGCTGCTCCACCCTAAAACCTACCAAACAGATATTTACACCAATCACGACAATATGGGACTCAAATGAAAGTTATTTTTATAAGAAAACGTATCTGATATCCAATTGTCGGACCAAGTACTAGGGGGACCACCCCAAACCCCAAGACACCCCTAAATCGAACATATTTACCGACCATGGCAATATGGGACTCAAATGAAAGTATTTGCGAGTAGAATACGAATCTGAGATCCAAATGTGGGACCACGTTTCTGGCGGTCCACCCCTCTCCCCCCAAACAGCACTTATTTACTGACCATGGGAAAATGGGGCTTAAATAAAAGATATTTGAGTGCAGAATACGAATCTGAAATCCAAATATGGGACCAAGTGTTTGGGGGGCCGCCTCTCACCAAAAACATCCCCCAAAGGGGACAAATTTACGACCATAGCAATATGGGGCTCAAATGAAAGGTCTTTGGGAGTAAAGCACGAATTTGATATCAATATTCAGGAAAAGTGTCTATGGGACCACCCCACCCCCACAATACCACCCAAATAGTAAGTGTTTTCTGACTATTGCAATATTAGGCTCAAATAAGAGGGTTTTTAAAGTAGAACACGAATCCGATATATATTTCACTGAGCGGCCGCCCATCCCCCAAAACACCACCCCAACCCGAGAATGTTTGCGACTATTGAAATATGGGGCTCAAATTAAAGATATGTGGGAGTAGACCAGGTATCTGATATAAAAATTAGGAGCCAACTGTCTAGCGGACGTCCCACCACCATAACAACCCCCAAATAGGACGTATTTGCTCACCAAGACAATGTGGGTCTTAAAGAGAGTGGAACTAAATATTCATAGTTTTTAGGGCCAATACCTCAAACCGGACATATTTGCTAACTTTTGCAATAAGGAGTTTAAATGAGATTAGAAAACGAATTTGATATCCAATTTTGAGGCCAATGGCAATATAAGGTTCAAATAAATGATATATAGATATATAAGAATAGAGCACGTTGCTGATATATTTTCAAGGCTTAGAATTTGGGGGACCACCTCATTCCCAAAACAACCCTAAATCGGGCATATTTACCGACCGTGACAATGTGGGGCTTAAATGAAAGGTATTGGGGGGTAGAGCAAGAATTGATACCCATTTTCGGGACCAATTTTCTGGGGGTCTACCCCTTTCCCAAAATACCCCACAAACATCAATTTTTTACTGACCATCGCAATATGGGGCTCAAATAAAGGTATTTGGGAGTAGCATACGAATTTGATGTCCAAATGTAGGACCATGTATTAAGGGCATCACCCCTTTCCCAAAACACCATGCCAATATGTGGATCAAATGAAATGTATTTGAGATTAGAAATCGAATTTGATAACCAATTTTGGTGCCATGTGTTTGGGGGACGCCTCATCCTGTAAACTCCTCTTCAGCCAATGGCAATATGGGGTTTAAATAAATGGTATTTGAGACAACTGTTAGTCAAGCGATATACTATTTTCGTAGCATGATATTTTACTAAAAGATCTTTAATTGTCGAAAATAAATATTCCAAGGAAAATTTTGTTCTATATAAAGTAAAAGAAGGCGCAGCGAAGCGGTCCCGGGTCAGCTAGTTCCTTATCAAATTTGGAGAAAATATGTTCAATATGTAATAACTACGGTTGATAAATGACATATGTATGGGAGCTATATCTAAATCTGAACCGGTTTCGAGCAAACTCAGATATTGTGCTAGTCGTCGAGGAAAGCGTTATACAAAATGTTGACCATAGACGTGAAAATCGGGCGATATACATATATGGCAGCTATATCTAAATCTTGATCGATTTCTATGAAATTCACCAGTAGTGTCGAAAGTCATAAGGAAATCCTCTGGTTAACAAATGAGCACTTTAATGCAATATTTCTCAAAATCGGACGAACATATATATGGAAGCTATATCTAAATCTGAACCAATTTGAGCAAACTTCTCATGTATTGTAATAGTCGTTGAGGAAAGCGTTGTACAAAAATTTGGGAATATTTGTCAATAAATGTGCTTGCTGTGGCTCTATGAGTGAAATTGGGCGATATATACATATGGCAGCTTTATATAAAACTGAACCTATTTCTATGAATATCACCAGGAACGTCAAGAGACAAAACAAAATCCCTCCTACAAAATGTCAAGGGAATCAGTTAACAAATGATCACTTTATTGCATTATTACTGCAAATCGGACGAACATATATATGGCAGCTATATCTAAATCCGAACCGATTTTTCCAATTTCAATAGGCTTCGTCTCTAGGCCGAAAAACATGCCTATACAAAATTTGAAGACGATCGGATGAAAACTGAGATCTGTAGTTTGTACGCAAATTAACATGGACAGACGGACATAGCTCAATCGAATCAGAAAGTGATTCTGAGTTGATCGGTATACTTAACAATGGGTCTATTTCTCTTCCTTCTGGGTGTTACAAACAAATGCACTAAGTCATAATACCCTGTACTTACCACAGTAGTGGTGTAGGGTATAAAAACGTAATCGTGAAAATATAACGAAAACTAATCACAATCGTACTAGCCTGTAAATAGAAAATTTGGAGTAGGTATCCGAAATACAGTTTTGGCAACTGATTTAAAAATAAATCTGGCAACTGACACTAAAATCTCAGTTTATTCTCTTTTTGGAGTTCTGTTGCTCTCTCTCTTATTCTTAGTTAATTGGGGTTTTTGTGTTTTGTTATTATGATCAATAAGAGTAATACCGAGAACTTGTTTTGAGTTTGTTTGCTAATGGGTAAATCCGTACACCCTACACACACAAGTGTCATGCTTGGAAGCCAATATTTTTAAGCCACTAAGCCATTGACTTATGTAGTTGTAGTTTTTAGTCGCACTTATAATTAGTTTAGCGTATCTTATACAACCGGATTTATAACCCAGTAGTAGTGCGAAATATTGGCGACTTGGAATATTGGGATTATACAGATTGAATGGCTGCACACTAGCTTGAAAGCTAAAATTGTTTCAAAAAAAAAAAAAATCTGCAAAGTCATTAACTGACATACAAGAAATTGTTAAATATTTACATTGCTAGCCAAAGAGGCTAAACTCATAGAAAAACGTTTGCTGGAAGTAGTGCTGCTATTATAGCAATAGTACTGCAATTTCAGAGTAGCAGGCTTACTGCTGAAAGGTCCGTTGTTTGCTGAAAATTACTGCTGCTTAATTATGAAGGAGATGTTAAAAGAAAAAGTAGAACACATATGTAAATGTGTATCTCAGTGGATGTTTATAATCACCACTGAATGTATACTTGTTCTACCCACCACCGAAGGATGGGGGTATATTCATTTTGTCATTTCGTTTGCAACACATCGAAATATCCGTTTCCGGCCCTGTAAAGTATATATATTCTTGATCAGCGTAAAAATCTAAGACGATCTAGCCATGTCCGTCCGTCTGTCTGTTGAAATCACGCTACAGTCTTTAAAAATAGAGATATTGAGCTTCTTTTTTTGTCCATAAGCAGGTTAATTTCGAAGATGGGCTATATCGGACTATATCTTGATATAGCCCCCATATAGACCGATCCGCCCATTTAGGGTCTTAGGCCCATAAAATCCACATTTATTATCCGATTTTGCTGAAATTTGGGACAGTGAGCTGTTTTAGGCCCTTCGACATGTTTGTCAAGGTCATGTTACACAGCAGAAAAAAAGATTAAGAGTTACAGGGCCACCCACGCTGTCCGCAGAATTTTAATTCATTATGACTATGGATTTTTGCAGCATTAGCAAAAATCCATGATCAACGAAATTGTCGCAAATGGATTTTGTATATACAAAATCCATTTACCCCAACCAGCCACAGAGAAACAAAGATCAATGCAAATATCATTTGACCACCCATAGCGAGCCATAATGAAAACATATACTATGAAGAATTCATCAGCTAATTGTAAACATTTATTTATTAAGCTAGCGTTAAGGAAAATTTGAAATAAAGATTCAGATAGACTTGAAACTTACACAAGAGAAGTTTGTATCTAAAACTGGCGCAGTCGGTAGGATCCTACAAGGTATCCACGACTCAACACCATCCAGGAAAAGGATGAAAACATAAATCCTCGAAAAGGATTTACTTTCGGAATCCAGGAAAAGGTTTTGTCCGGGCAACAGGAAAAACCATACGACGGATAAAGGAAGAAAAAGGATGAAAACATAAATCCTCGAAAAGGATTTACTTTCGGAATCCAGGAAAAGGTTTTGTCCGGGCAGCAGGAAAAACCATACGACGGATAAAGGAAGAAAGAGGGAGAAACATACCAGCTCTAATTTATGGTAACTAATAAGAAAATAATATTGAATATTAAGAAATTGTGAAAAAAAAAATTGTGAAAAATTTACGCTAAAAAAAAATTGTTTCTGATAACTCTAATTTATGGTAACTAATAAGAAAATAATAGTGAATATTAAGAAATTGTGAAAAAAAAATTGTGAAAATTTTACGCTAAAAAAAAAATTGTTTCTGATAAAAAAAAATCAGCAAAGAAAAAAGTTTTAATTTAGACAAAAAAAAATTTAAATAATAGTAAAATGGCACTTAACGCAGTCACGGTTGACCCTATAAAGTATTTATCAAAATTACCGGTTTATAACGGTAGTTTTAGCGAACTCTACACCTTTATTGACTTAGTTGACAGAATTACGCAAATTTTAGAAACCTATGATGACTTGTCGAAGGGAATATTTTTAGACATAATTAAGTCAAAACTAAGTGGACCGGCTAAGGACATTTCCGAAATAAACAATCACCTTACAAGATGGACAGAGCTAAAAGAAACCCTTATTAACAACTTTGGCGATAGATTAACAGATGAACAGTTATATGATAAATTAAGATCAGTTAAATTTAAAACTAATGCAAAGAATTTTTATGACGAGATAATAACTTATCTCAGAAGACTTAACATGAAAACTCGATCATTACATCAAAACGAAGCGGGCTACAATGCTCTCATTGCAGCTAATAAAAGGGTAGCATTGGACGTATTTAAAAACAAATTAATTGAACCAATGCGTTCCATTATAATTTGTAGAAATCCAAATAATATCGAGAATGCGATGAAAATACTTTACGATACGAATTATGCTTTCTATAATCCTAATCCAATTCCAAATAAAAACGAAACAAATTCTACTCATGACAATAGAAATAAAAGCGTGAATCAAAATACGAACTTTAATAAAAATCAAAACTATAAATATCAAAATCAAAGACACAGACAAAATCAACATCAGAATCAAAATTATACCAGATATCAGGATCAATATCAAAATTATATTCCGAGACAGAATGATAGTAATAATCGAAACAACCCGTTTCAAAATAACACCGTTAGCAGTGATTCAACTAATCAGCCAATAAATGATAGTGATAGACCAACACCAATGGATATTGGAAATTTTTGTCAGACAGCTCCAATGAACTCACCTACATAGTAATTAACAAGTGCAAATTTTTGATTGATACAGGAGCCACAAACTCCTTAGTGAATCCAAATGTTTTTCATCAAAGTAAAATAGTACAATTAAAAGGACCAAAGGAAATGTTAGCTTTAAAAAATTCACATATAGTTACACATAAAGCCGTGGTGAAGGCTTTCAGGGAATTTAATTTGCCAAATCAAATGTTTGAATTTTATGTTTACAATTTTAATAATAATTTTGAAGGATTAATAGGCAACGACATTTTATTGAAAAATAAAGCGATTATAAATTACGAAGGGATGTATTTACTTCTAAATGGTTCAAAACTGCCATTACTTTCTGAGAAAATAACGACGAAAGTAAAGATAACTATTCCACCGGGAGAGCAAGATTGTAAAATATGTCTTCCTTTAGAAAATGGAGACGTATTAATTAATAATATTATGCAGGGTAATGGAATAATTCTCAATGAAGGTCTTTATAAATGTGAAAATGGAGAAGTGTGTGTAAAGATTAATAATAAATCAAATAAACCTATTGTTTTAGATACAGGAGTGATTTTGACGTATGAAGAAATTTCGGAAATTCATAATATTAATGATATTAGTGGAAAAATCAATAGCGAAATTATAGATGTTGATTCAGTTCTAAAGAAAATTAGAACCGAACACCTTAATTCTAAGGAGAGATTAGAATTGGAGAAACTAATTAGGGATTTTAAAGTTTTACTTTCTGATAATGGAAAATTGACTTTTACCCACGAAATTAAGCATACTATAGATACCACTGATGAAATACCAATAAGAAGTAAAATTTATCGGTACCCTTATATATACAAAGATGAAATCCAAAAACAGATTTTGGAAATGTTAAGTAATGGAATTATTGCACCGAGCAGTAGTCCATACAACAGTCCTGTTTGGGTTGTACCAAAGAAATCAGATGCATCGGGCATGAAGAAATTTAGATTAGTCATTGACTATCGAAAATTAAATGATAAAACCATTGAGGATAATTATCCGATTCCAAATATAACAGATATATTAGACAAGTTAGGAAAATCGAATTATTTTTCTATTCTTGACCTCAAAAGCGGTTTTCACCAAATCGAAGTCCATGAAAAGGACAGACAAAAAACTGCATTTTCAGTAGATAACGGCCATTATGAATTTAATAGAATGCCATTCGGGTTGAAAAATGCACCGAGCACTTTTCAACGATTGGTAGATAATATTTTAAGGGAAAATGTTTCGAAAAGGGAGTGTATGGTTTATATGGATGATATTATTGTATTTTCCAATGGACTAGAAGAACATGTAAAAAATTTGAAATCAGTGCTTAACAAATTAAGAAATGCAAGGCTCAAAATTCAATTAGATAAATGTGAATTTTTCAGGAAAGAAGTCGAATTTTTGGGTCATACAGTAAATGAAGAAGGCGTGTCCCCGAACCAAGCTAAAATTGAAGTTATAAGAAAATTACAAATTCCTAGAACTGAAAAGGAAATAAAAAGATTCTTGGGAATGACGGGCTATTATAGAAGATTCATAAAAAATTATGCACACATTACTAAACCCATGACTAAATACTTGAAAAAGGACTCGATTTTAGATATAAAAGATATAAATTACATCGATGCATTTAACATTTTGAAGGAAAAGTTGGTTCATGCTCCAATATTAGTTTATCCCGACTTCAGTTTACCTTTTGAAATTACTACGGATGCGAGCAATGTTGCTATTGGAGGAGTTCTATCGCAGAACGATAAACCGATTGCATACGTATCTCGAACTTTGAATGAACACGAAATAAACTATTCCACCATTGAGAAAGAATGTTTTGGAATTGTATGGTGTTTAAAACAATTTAGGCCATATGTCTATGGCAGGAAAATTAAACTTTTTACTGACCACAAACCACTAATATGGTTAAATAACTTAAAAGAGCCAAATTCGAAATTAATGCGGTGGAGACTTCAAATAGGAGAGTATGATTATGAAATAAACTATAAAGAAGGACACCTAAATAAGGTGGCAGACTGTCTTAGTAGAATTGAAATTAATAATACCATATCATCAAATCAAAATTTTAACAATAATGAAAATCTAAATTCAATTAAGGAATTGCAAAAACCAATAAATATTTATGACAATCAAGTTATATTTCAAAAAATAATATCAGGCGCTGTATCAATTAGAAACTCAGTCATACATAACCACAAAAGAAAAGTAATAAAGGCAAAGGAATTTGACGATGATTTCCTGAAAACAATTATAGAAAATCATTTTGATCACGAAAAAACAAACGCACTATTTGTAGATGATGACATATTTAATAAATTAAAATCAATCTTATTTAAAGATTATAGTAATCTAAAAATTGTCAGATGTCTCAAGAAATTAATTGATATCCTCGACGAGGAGTATTTAGAAGAGATAATCTCTAATGAACATTTGAAAAATAACCATAGAGGATGCAATGAAAACTACAAAGAAATTAAAGATAAATATTATTACCCATATTTGTATAAGAAAGTATCGGAATTTATAAACAATTGTGAAGTTTGTATGCTGTCAAAATACGAAAGGAATCCAGATCTAGTTCCTTATAAAATATCTGAAACCCCTAGAAGACCACATGAAATTATCCATATGGATGTATTTTATTCCATAAATAAAAGTATATTTGTTACCATGATAGACAAATTTAGTAAAGTAGCACTTATAACTCGTGTTACCAATAGATCAGACCCCGAATTTAGGAAATGCATCTTAAGATATTTAAGCTCTTATGGAAATATTGAAAAAATTGTAACAGATAACGAACTCGGAATGAAATCACATGGAATGATGGAGTTCTTAAAAGAAAAGAATATTGAAATTAACTTTACATCAAGTTTAAATCATAATAGCAATAGCGATATTGAAAGGCTACATAATACTATCAATGAACATTTAAGAATTCTCAAGCAAAGCAAAATTGACATTTCTATAGAAGAACAGATGATTCAAATAAATGGTTTCTACAACCATACTATACATAGTACAACAAATATAAAACCAATTGATTTTATTCAAGGGAAGATTAATGAATCTCAATACCCGGATATATATGATAGGATGCTAAAGAAAAAGGAACAAGTAATTAATAAACTGAATGAATCAAGGATAGGAGAAAAAATTCTAGAAGACGGCATCAATTATATCAAAGAGACTAGAGGAGGCAAAAATTATCAGAAATTCAGGAAAATAGAAGGAAGGAAAATTGACGACTCTCATTTAAAAGACCAAAATTCAAAACAAATTTATTATAAAACACATGTTAAAAAGAAAAAGAAATTCCAAAACGCACAGAACGTAAGATTCCCAGTGCAACAAACCACTAGAAGGGGTAATGCTGTTAAACGAAATAATTAGTAGCAACAATACAGGAGCATAAAATCGAATTTTAAAGATTACTGCATTAATTTTATACATATATATATATATATATATATCTAAATAACAAATAATTATTATAATTGTCTAAATTGGTCTTCCTTGATCTTATATTCTATTAGATCACAATGACAACTTTGTTGGTACTAATAATTTTGATATATGGAATTCATGCGGAGAATATCGAAATAATCGATTTGGACAACAACAATGGTTATTTACCAATCAAAGTGGATGAAGTGCGGCTTATTGAGTATAATATGAAAGTATTACACATAATTAATATAACAGAACTAGAAGTTGCTAGAAACCAAATAGAAGTTAATATTAAGATGTTAAATGAAACGCTACCAAGTGACACAAAAAATGACTATATACATAGGACGTTGCTTAGGAATTTTAGGGAACTGGATACAAAACTTAAAGCTTTAACACCAAAAATAAGAAATAAAAGAGGATTAATTGACTTATTAGGGAAAACATTAAAAGTTATTGCAGGAACCATGGACAGTGAGGATGAAAAAGCAATCTATAATGCATTACATAATTTAGATACAGAAAATACCGAACTTATTAATGAAAATAACAAACAAATTAAAATAAACAAGGAATTACAGGAACAGATAGAAATTCTAAACAAAAATATTTTGAATATTGAAAGATATATTTCCAGCCAAATAAAAAGTCTTGTATTAAATACTCAGATTAGGGAACATTATTACTATTTGAAAGTATGTTTTCAAATACACAATGACATTAATTCTTTACTTCATTTTATCGACACAATAGAGGACGTTATTTTGACCAGCCGATTAGGTATCCTCACAAGAAATATTTTGACAGACCAAGAAACAAAACTGATAGAATCTGACGAAGAATTTAAAAATATTGATTTAGTGTCATTACTATATAAGCATAATATTATTATATTTACTCTATTAATTCCTAAATACGGAAAAGAAAAATATGAAAAATATCGTCTTTTTGAAATTTTGGATGATAAAAATGAAACAATTAGTTTTAAGCACAAAGAAATATTGTTAAAAGACGGTATTGTTTACGAATTTAATGAGAAATCGGAAAAAGCAAGCAATCTTGTAAAATTAAATGATGAATGTATTATCGATATTTTTACAAAATCCATAATAAAAAATTGCATTAGAATTAAGAAAAAAGCAGAAGAAACAATAAAAATTATAACGCCAGGCTCTATTGTAATACAGAAATTTCATAAAACCAAAATGAAAACTACTTGTGGTCATAATATTTTTGTAGAAGGAACAAAATGGATTAAATACAAAAATTGTACTTTATACCTTAAAAATCAATCTTTTACAAATGTCGAAAACACTATTAAACACCATTATTTAAACCCTGAGTTTATTAAAGCTATACCATTTACAAATACAACCAAAGAAGAACTTACTATGGAAATATTGGACACAAAAAATGTCCAAAATAGAAACAAAATTGAAAAACATCAAAAAGTGTCAAATTACCATTATACATGTCTGTATTTGTTAATATCAATTATAATTATACTTATTTCATATCAAAGTGTAAAAAGATTTAAGTTAAATCTATCATCGACTCCGAGGACGGAGCCCGAAACAAGCGTTGGGGGAGTTACAGGGCCACCCACGCTGTCCGCAGAATTTTAATTCATTATGACTATGGATTTTTGCAGCATTAGCAAAAATCCATGATCAACGAAATTGTCGCAAATGGATTTTGTATATACAAAATCCATTTACCCCAACCAGCCACAGAGAAACAAAGATCAATGCAAATATCATTTGACCACCCATAGCGAGCCATAATGAAAACATATACTATGAAGAATTCATCAGCTAATTGTAAACATTTATTTATTAAGCTAGCGTTAAGGAAAATTTGAAATAAAGATTCAGATAGACTTGAAACTTACACAAGAGAAGTTTGTATCTAAAACTATTAAGCCCAAGCGGAAAAAAAGATTAAGACCACAACTATTGATATATTAAAGTTGAGCAGTACAAAATGTTTAAGACATTTGTAGAGGAGAATTTAGGCTTTCAGGCGAGACCATCAAAAAAAATGTTCATCGGTGGTTTTCCCCTCCTAATGCTGGCAACATTTGTGACGTACTATGCCATGTAAAACTTCTTTCCAAAGAGGTATCGCACTGCGGCACGCCGTTCGGACTCAGCTAAAAAAAGGAGGACACTTATCATTGAGCTTAAACTTTAATCGGACAGCACTCATTAATATGTGAGAAGTTTGCGCCTGTTTCTTAGTGAAATGTTCATGGGCAAAATTTGCATTTATATATGATTACATGTGCTCGAAACGTGGGGCGAATTTAACGCACCACGTTTCCTCAATAAGACGATTTCGATATCTGACAAGGTCAAATACTTAGGTGTGATCTTGTACAGGAAACTGAATTGGAACCTGTTGTTGTCTTGGCATAGGCGGAGCGATGAGGACCACGCCTACTAGGGCACTGGAGACTATTCTAGATATCCGACCCATTGACGTACAGATTAAGTGTGAGGCAGCCACTACGGCTATGAGACTTAAGGCGATGGTAGAGTGGATTGAGGATGGGAGCAGCTCATACCATCGCAGTATAAACTAGGCGACAATAGGAAACCCGGAAGGAAGGAAAGAGATTTCCGATCGGATACCTGAGCTGTACCTTGAAGTCGAGTGCGACGCACTGCTGCCATCAGCACAGTCTTGGATTGACGGAACCCTAGTATTGCCATCTGGAAGATCATGTTACACAGATGGATCAAAACTAGAGGACAGAGTGCGCCTAGGGGGTTTACATTAAGAACCCAGGGTCTGAGATCTGTTTTAGACTGCCTGACCATAATACGGTCCTGCAGGTGGAGATCCGGGCGATCACGGAATGCGTGAAGTGGTGTGGTGCTAACGCGAGGACGTCGAGTGTGAATATCTTTACCGACAGTAAAATTGCCATAAGGGTAATAACAACCAGGACGGCAAGGTCACGAACAGTCTTGGAGTGTTAGAAGGAGATTAACGCCTTATCTGGGGATGGCAAAATTCGCATCATCTGGGTGTCGGGCCATAACGGAGTAAGGGGAAATGAAAGGGCAGACAATTTTGCGGTGAAGGCCAGAGGACTGCCGTCAATAAACTTGGTTAAACTAGGTGGAGACACAATATCAGACATGAACCAACTTAGGGGAGTGGCATTGAAAACAATTAAGGATTTTGTAAGTAGCACGCAATTCCTAACTTAAAATTCTCTTTTTAGAGGTTACTTTATAGTTTTTAGAGCGCAGAACAAGCCGATTACTGGCTTAGGTGTATGTCCATAGTGGCATGGGGTGGATTAATATCTGCACCCTCATTTCAACCTAACCTAACCTACATGTGCTCGAACTGAACGCCTATGTACTTGACGTCAACTAAATGTACTTTTTTTTCCTTTGTAAAGACCACTGTTCGAGCATCATGTGTACACATTTTTATCTACATTCATGCATATATTTGCACATATAAACACACACCTAAACTGGATTTTATTGATCATAAATATTTTTATCCCTACACCATTACAGTGGTACAGGGTATTATAACTTAGTGCATTACTTTGTAACACTCAGAAAGAAAAGAGATCGGCCCATAGATAAGTATACAGATAGACTCAGAATCACTTTCAGATGCGATTTAGCTATGTCCGTCTGTCCATGTTAATTTGTTTGCGAAGTAAAGGCCGCAGTTTATGTCCGATCGTCGTGGTACACACGAGACAAGGAACTACCCTACATATTCCAGGCACACTGGAATCTGTGGGTATGCCTCTAGCAACATGTAAGCTAAGTTTTCAGGACCAGGCCCACAGTAACCAACCATCCTGGTGGTTCAACGGTAGGAACTACAAGGCATCTTTCTCTTTTGTTCCTGTGGTATCACAATGGACGAAAACGTCTAAGTGAGTCTGATGGCAGACTGCCACATAAACCTAACATTCCTCGACGACTACCACAATGAGAAGTTTGCTCGAAATCGGTTCGGATTTAGATATAGATCATATATATATGTTTGTCAGATTTTGGGTAATTTGCAATAATGTTGTCATTTTTCAACCGGAGTTATTACAATTGGAACATATTTGATCGAAATTTGATATGGATTGTTTAACAACCCATCTGAAAACATACATCGAGGTCCATTATAATTGGTTCAGAACTGAAAATAGCTCCTACATAGTACGGTAGGTGTATGGTATTATTCAGTCGGCACTGCCAGACTTTTGCCTTTCCTTACTGGTTTGTTATATATATATATATATATATATATATATATAGTTGAGAGCGAGCAGAAGAGAACTCCTTTTTTTTCAATATATACATTCTCCCGGCATTGATCAGCATTGAAAAGGTTAATGTAGATACCCTCTCCAAGAAGATGATGTATTTTGGAAATGGGAACTCTTCTGAGTGATAACAATTTTTGTTCTTCCCCTTAATAAATCCCAGTCTAATCGTGACGTCAAATTCTCTTATGATTCACATTTTTATGTAATTTCAGTAAATATGTCTTCTCAAAACAAAATACATACATACAGTCAATCAAATAAATTTACGTACACTTCATTTATTCAACAAAAAACCAGCTAAAAATGCTCATGATGTTAAATTTTTAAATATGACTCTATCAACTGTGCCGAATCACATAGTCATCTAGCCAATACGTATAACTAGAGTTAAGATATCAATGTTATTTGCTCCTTTATATCTATAAACAAGTAAAAAGGCTTTAAATTCGGCCGGGCCGAACTTTGGATACCCACCACCTCGGGTATATACATATATAAACCACCTTTCGTTAAAATCCATTGAAAAATGCATACCTTATGCCCCATAGCAGCTATATCGAAATACTTTCCGATTAGGACCAAATACTAATAAGTACAAGTCATTGTTCAATTGTGTATAACAAAATATTGGTCTTTTTAGGAACTTTATCTAAAAGTAAACCGATCTGAATCATATACGACACGGATGTCGAATAGCCTAACATAAGTCACTGTGTCAAATTTCAGTGAAATCGGATTATTAATGCGCCTTTTATGGGGCTAAGACTTTAAATCGAGATATCGGTCTATATGGCAGCTATATCCAAATCTGGACCGATTTGGGCCAAGTTGCAGAAAAATATCGAAGAGCCTAACACAACTCACTGTCCCAAATTGCGGCGACATCGGATAATAAATGCGCCTTTTATGGACCCGAAACCTTAAATCGAAAGATCGGTCTATATGGCAGCTACATCCAATTTTTGATCGATCTAGGCCAAATTGCAGAAATATGTCGAGGGGCTTAACTTAACTCACTGTCCCAAATTTCGGCGACATCGGACAATAAATGCGCCTTTTATTGGTCCAAAACCTTAAATCTAGAGATCGGTGTATATGGCAACTACATACTAATCTGGACCGATCTGGGCCAAATTGAAGAAGGATGTCGAAGGACCTAACCCGGACAATAAATGCGCCTTTTATTGGTCCAAAACCTTAAATCGAGAGATCGGTCTATATGGCAGCTACATACAAATATGGACCGATCTGGGCCACATTGGAGAAGGATGTCAAAGGACCTAACCCGAAACCTTAAATCGAAAGATCGGTCTACATGGCAGCTACATCCAATTTTTGATCGACTTGGCCAAATTGCAGAAATATGTCGAGGGGCTTAACTTAACTCACTGTCCCAAATTTCGGCGACATCGGACAATAAATGCACCTTTTATGGGTCCAAGACCTTAAATTGAGAGATGGGTCTATATGGTCCTAATCTGGACCGATATGTGCCATATTGGAGAAGTATGTCAAGGGGCTTAACTTAACTCACTGTCCCAAATTTCAGCAAAATCGGATAATAAATGTGGCTTTTATGGGCCTAAGACCCTCAATCGGCGGATCAGTCTATATGGCAGCTATATCCAAATCTGGACCGATCTGGGCCAAATCGAAGAAGGATGTCAAAGGGCCTTACACAACTCACTGTAACAAATTTCAGCAAAATCTGATAATAAATGTGGCTTTTATGGGCCTAAGACCATAAATCGGCGGATCGGTCTATGTGGGGCTATATCAAGATATAGTCTGATATAGCCCATCTTCGAACTTAACCTGCTTATGGACCAAAAAGGAATCTGTGGAAAACTTCAGCCCAATATCTCTATTTTTATAGACTGTAGCGTGATTTCAAGAGACAAACGGACAGACATGGCTAGATCGTCTTAGATTTTTTCGCTGATCAAGAATATACATACTTTATAGGGTCGGAAATGGATATTTCGATGTGTTGCAAACGGAATGACAAAATGACCACCTTCGGTGGTGGGTATATAAAGAAACAAGTAAAAGAGTGCTAAGTTTGGTCCGGCCGAATCTTGGGAACCCACAACCATGGATTCTGCTTAAAATTTATACAAATAAATATTGGGTTGCCCAAAAGGTAATTGCGGATTTTTTAAAAGAAAGTAAATGCATTTTTAATAAAACTTAGAATGAACTTTAATCAAATATACTTTTTTACACTTTTTTTCTAAAGCAAGCTAAAAGTAACAGCTGATAACTGACAGAAGAAAGAATGCAATTACAGAGTCACAAGCTGTGAAAAAATTTGTCAACGCCGACTATATGAAAAATCCGCAATTACTTTTTGGGCAACCCAATATAGTTAAAGGGTATACTTATATTCTACATATCAAACTTCTGTTAGTCCAGCCAAAAATTGAAGCTGCACTAACAGGTTATAGACTGATTTGGACCGTATTTGGCACAGTTATTGGAAGTCGTAACAGAACACAGCACGCAAAATTTCAGCTAAAAATTACGCCTTGTAAGAACTCAAGATGTCAAATCGGGAGATCGGTTTATGTGAGAGCTATATCAGGTTATAGACCGATTCAGACCGGACTTGGCACAGTTGTTAAAAGTCATAATGGAAAACCATATGTAAAATTTCAGCCAAATCGGACAAAAATTGCGGCTTGAAGAAGTCAAATCGGGAGATCGCTTTAAATGGGAGCTACATCAAGTTATAGACCGATTTAGATCGTACTAGGCACAGGTATTTAAAGACATAACGGAACAGCCGTTATGTTCGATTTCAGCCAAATCGAACAAAAATTGCGACTTGTAAGGGCTCAAGCAATCAATTTGGGAGATCGCTTTATATGGGAGCTATATCAGGTTATAGACCGATTTAGATCGTACTAGGCACAGTTGTTGGAAGTCATAAAGAACACTACATGCAAAACTTCAGCAAAATCTGACAAAAATTTCTTTTTACAGCCGAGTCCGAACGGCGTGCCGCAGTGCAACATCTCTTTGGAGAAAACGTTTTACATGGCATAGTACCTCACAAATGTTGCCAGCATAGAAGGGGAAAACCTCCGCTGAAAATTTTTTCTGATGGTCTCGCCAGAATTCGAACTCAGGCGTTCAGTGTCATAGGCGGACATGCCGACCTCTGCGCTGGGTTGGCCTTCGCTTCATTTCGCTCACAATGTCCCAAATTAAACAAATTTCGGCAGTTAAGTTGACGTTACATGTGAAAAAAACAGGTAAGGACGGACAAAATCAGGCAAAGTCAATATTTTGATCGATTGATGCAAAGGCTCTAAAAATTAAAATCGGACTATACATACATATGGGAGCTATATCTAAATCTGAACAGATTCATATGAAATTCACTCGAAATGTCGAAAGCCGTAACAAAATCCGTTCTGTAAAATTTAGTTGCAATCGTTTAACAAATGGCCATTTTATTGCATTTGTTGCTGCAAACCGGACGAACATATATGTATATGGGAGCTATATCCAAATCTGAACCGACTTTCACCAATTTCAATAGGCTTCGTCTCTAGACCAAAAAATGTATATGCCAACTGTACTTTGTTCATAAATTGACATGGACAGACGGACATAGCTAAATTGAATCAGAAAGTGAGATCGGTATACTTGTATTAATGGGTCTATCTTACAAACAAATGCACTAAGTTTTAATTCCCTGTAGCACGGTGGTGATGTAGGGTTTAAAAACTGAATCCCCATACTGTTCAAAATATTCTGTATAGGACCGGCCAAAATGTTCGTCGCTTCAAGAAACACGACCTTGAAATCAAGCGAAGTGAAAAACTCCAGAACCTCATCCTTCAAAAACACACTAGAAAATTCAATAACCAGAAGAGAGTAGGGAAACAATTCCCTAGGAGTGGGCGTATGCATGTCATACCGGGACTCCGCAAGCAGAACCTAAATTCTTGCAAAATTCTCAAAACCCCTCAATTTGATTGGTATCGAGGTTTTACCAATCAACCGGATGACGAAGTCTTCGGCTACCCAGGCAGCATTATGGTTATATTGACCACAAGAGAGTGAATTTTGTAGCAAAGACAACTCTTCCGAGAGCTTTTGGATCGTATTCATGAATGCCTAAATAAGCGCCTTTATCTGAATCCCATATGACATTTATTGGACAACGAATTCGCTCAGAAGGTTTAATGTCATTGAAGTTTGGAGGTTAATCCATTCCTAAAAGGCTGTTTTCAGCCCGATATTCTCATGATGTCGGATTTAGCGGTGTTTTCGGGGTTGAGGAGCTCGCGCAGACACTTGGCTCTGGAAAAAATATCAGCATCGTGCTCTTCAAATACCATTTATTTAAACCCCATATTGCTATTTGGTGAGGCGTTCCTCAAACACTTGGCCCCAAAATTGATTGTAAAATTCGTTTTCGTAATTGAAATACCTTTCTTAGCATGGTCGGTCAATTTTTACCCTTTGGGGAAGGGGGTTTTGAGGAAGGGGCGGTGCCCCAAATACATGGTCCAACATTTGGATATCGCATTCGTATTCTACTCCCAAATAACTTTATTTGAGCCCCATATTGCGATGATCAGTAAATAAACGCTGTTTTTGGGGTATTTTGGGAAAGGGGTAGACCCTCAGAAATTGGTCCCGATAGTGGGTAGCAATTTCGTGCTCTACCCCCAATTCCTTTCATTTGAGCCCCACATTGACATGGTGTGTATATATTTCCGTTTTAGGGATGTTTGTGGAGTGGGATGGATTCTCAAACACTTAGCCCTGAAAATATATCAGCATTGTGTTCTATTCTCATTTATCTAAATATCTTTTATTTGAATCCCATATTGCCATTGGCCTCGAAATTGGATATCAAATTCGTTTTCTAATCTCAAATACCTATCATTTAAACATCTTATAGCAAAAGTCAGCAAAAATGACCAGTTTGGGGTATGGGCCTCTTAAAACTATCAATATCGTGCTCCATTGTCTTGAGGATCCAAAGTGCCTTGGTGAGAGCAAATACGATCTAATTGCGGGTAGTTATGGTGGTGGGACGTCCACTAGACAGTTTGTTTCAATGTTGATATCAGATTCGTGGTCTTCTTCCAAATACCTTTCATTTGAGCCCCATATTTCCATAATCGGCAAACATGACCGGTTTGGGAGGTATTTTGAGGGATGGGGCGGATGACTCAGTGACTTGGCTTGGCTAAAAATTTATATCAGATTCGTGTTCTACTCTAAAGCACCTCTTATTTGAGCCCCATATTGCAGTGGTCAGCAAATACTTCCTATATGGATGGTGTTAAGGGGGTGGTCTGGCCCCATAGACACTTTTCCAAAATATTGATATCAGATTCGTGCTTTACTCCCAAAGGCCTTTCATTTGAGCCCCATATTGCTATGGTTGTAAATTTGTCTTCTTTGGGGGACGTTTTTGGAGAGGGGAGGCCCTCCCCAAAAACATACTTATATACTGACCCCATGGTCAGTATATAAGTCATGTTTGGGGAGTGTTTTGGGGAAGGGGTGGACCCCCAGAAACTTGGTCCAACATTTGGATATCAGATTCGTATTTTACTCGCAAATGCCTTCTATTTGATCCCCATATTGCCATGGTCGGTAAATATGTCCGATTTCGGGATATTTTGGGGGTTGGGGTGGTCCCCCAAACTCGTGGTCCGACAATTGGATATCAGATACGTTTTTTAATCTTAAATATATGTCCCATATTGTCATGATTGGCATATATATATATATATATATTTAGAAAGTTTTGGGGTTGGTTTGACCCCCCTAGGTACCCCATCCAAAAATTATGCTTAAATCGCACCACCCATCTCCGAGATATGGCGATTCTGAAAATTAGCCAAATTCTGGTGAAAAGCGTGAATCGATTAGAAGCAATTGCCGCATCTAAAAGAGAAATCATGAAATGCAATGGTCAGGTAATTAAAAAAATGTCTACATATATATTAATGGTGGGAATACAGCTATTTTATATGCTAAGCACATGTGTACGTAAACTTTATTGTTTGACTGTACATGCATGTTGTATGTCTCGGGCTATATGGTAATTCTTGTCTGACGTTACTTGTAAATTCCCAATGAGTATAGCTCCTTCTCCTTCTGCTGAAACATTTCGAAATTAACAAGTAGGAGCGTGCTAAGTTCGGCCGGGCCGATTCTTATATACCCTCCACCATGGATCACATTTGTCGAGTTCTTTGCGCGGTATCTCTTTTTAAGCAAACAAAGAAAAATTAATAATAAGAACTGTTATGCTATTGGAGCTATATCAAGTTGTAGTCATATTCGGACCATAAATGATTTGAATGTTGGAGACCATAGTAAAAGTCATTGTGTAAAATTTCAGACAATTCAAGTAAGAATTCAGCCCTTTAGGGGCTCAAGAAGCAAATTTGAGATATCAGATTATATGGGAGCTGTATCAAGCTATAGATCGATTCAAACCATATTTCACATGTATGTTAAGGTCATGGGAGCCGTTGTACAAAATTTCAGACAAATTCGATAATAACTGCACCCTCTAGAGGCTCAAGAAGTCAAGATCCCAGGTTGTGAACCGATTTGCGCCATATTTAGCACAGTTATTGGAACTCATAACAAAATACCTCATTCAAAATTTCAGCCAAATCGGATGAGTATTGCGCCCTCCAGCGACTCAAGAAGTCAAGATCCAAGATCGGTTTATATGGCAGCTATATCAGGTTATGAAAAGATTTGAATCATATTTAGCACAGTTGTTGAAAGTGAAACCAAAACACCACCTGCAAAATTACATCCAAATTGGATAAGAATTGCGCCCTCTAAAAGCTGAAGAAGTAAAGACTCAAGATCGGTTTATATGGCAGCTATATTAGGTTATGAACCGATTTGAACCATACTTAGATCAGTTGTTGGAAGTGATACCAAAACACCAAATGCAAAATCGGATGAGAATTGCGCCCTCAAAAGGCTCAAGAAGTCAAGACCCAAGATCGGTTTATATGGCAGCTATATCAAAACATGGACCGATTTGGCCCATTTACAATCCCAACCGACCTACACTAATAGGTAGTATTTGTGCAAAATTTCAAACGCCTAGCTTTACACCTTCGAAAGTTAGCGTGCTTTCGACAGACAGACGGACGGACGGACATGGCTAGTTCGACTTAAAATGGCACGCCGATCAAGTATATACTTTATGGGGTCTTAGACGCATATTTTGTGGTATTACAAACAGAATGACGAAATTAGTATACCTATTTTCCTATGTTGGAGGGTATAAAAATTCAGTTTAGAAGCCAATACTCGAAATATTGATTTTAGGTCTTTTAAAGTATAAATGATATTGAAGCACTTTCCTTCTGTCTGCTGAAAGCGTGCTTACATCCGAACAAATAAAGCTATACACTCGAAGCATTCAAAATCGTTCCATGTTTGATAATAGCATAACATACATATAGAGAAAAAAATAAAATCGATTTCAATCACGAAATAAATTAATTCAATTAAATTGTTTAATTGAAACTGCTTCAATCACGAACTTGGGGAGGCCACCGTAGGGCAGTTCGAACCCTGGCGAGACCAACAGAAAAAATTTTCAGTGGTGGTTTTCCCCTCCTAATGCTGGCAACATTTGTGAGGTACTATGCCATGTAAAACTTCTCTCCAAAGAGGTGTCGCACTGCGGCACGCCGTTCGGTCTCGACTATAAAAGAGAGGCCCCTTATCATTGAGCTTAAACTTGAATCGGACTGCACTCATTGATATGTGAGAAGTTTGCCTCTGTTCCCTTAGTGGAATGTTCCTTGGCAAAATTTGCAAATTAGCGTCAATCACGAAAATGATAATATCAATCACAGTTTTTGAAAAAGTTGATTACAAAAATTTTCAATTAAAAAAATTCGGTATTCATTTAAAATATGATTAAAAAAGTTGGAAATTTCCAATTAATTATACCCACCACTGACGGATGGGGTTATATTCATTTTGTCATTCCGTTTGCAACACATCGAAATATCCATTTCCGACCCTATAAAGTATATATATTCTTGATGAGCGTAAAAATTTAAGACGATCTAGCCATGTCCGTCCGTCTGTCTGTTGAATTCATGGTACAGCCATTAAAAATAGAGATATTGAGCTGAAACTTTGCACAGATTCTTATTTTGTCCATAAGCAGGTTAAGTTTGAAGATGGGCTATATCGGACTATGTCTTGATATAGCCCCCATATAGATTGATCCGCCGATTAAGGGTCTTAGGCCAATAACAGCCATATTTATTATTTATTTATTATCCGAATTTGCTGAAATTTGGAACAGTAAGTTGTGTTAGGCCCTTTGACATCCTTCTTCAATTTGGCCCAGATCGGCACAGATTTGGATATAGCTGCCATATGGACCGATCGGCCGATTTAGGGTCTTAGGCCCTAAAAGCCACATTTATTATCAGATTTTGCTAAAATTTGGGTCAGTGAGTTGTGTTAGGCCCTTCGACATCCTTCTTCTATTTGGCCCAGATCGCACAGATTTTGATATAGCCGTCATATGGACCGATCGGCCGCTTTAGGGTCTTAGGACCATAAAAGCCTCATTTATTATCTGATTTTGCTGAAGTTTGGACAGTGAGTTGTGTTAGGCCCTTCGACATCTTTCTTCAATTTGACTCAGATGGGTCCAGATTTGAATATAGCTACCATATAGACCGATCTCTCGATTTAAGGTTTCGGCCCCATAAAAGGCGCATTCATTGTCCGATTATGCCAAAATTTAGGACAGTGTGTTGTGTTAGGCCCTTCGACATATTTCTGCAATTTGGCCTAGATCGTTCCAGATTTGGATATAGCTGCCATATAACCATCTCTCAATTTAAGGATTTGGGCCCATAAAAGGCGCATTTATTGTCCGATGTCGCCGAAATTTGGGACAGTGAGTTGTATTAGACCCTTCGAAATACTTCTTCAATTTGGTCTAGATCGGTCCTGATTTAAATACAGCCGCCATATAGAACGATCTCTGGATTTAAGGTTTTGGGCCCATAAAAAGCACAATTATTGTCGCCGAAATTTGGGACAGTGAGTTGTGTTAGGGACTTCGACATCCCTCTTCAATTTGGACCAGATTGGTCCAGATTTGGATATAGCTGCCTCTGGCCCCCTAAAAGTCGCATTTATAAATCGATTTCGCTGAAATTTTACATAGTGGCTTATGCTAGGCTGTTCGGCATCCGTGTCGTTTATCAGATCGTTCAGATCGGATCTAGCCATGTCCGTCCGTCTGTGTGTCGAAAGCACGCTAACTTTCGAAGGAGTAAGGCTAGCCGCTTGAAATTTTGCACAAATACTTTTTATTAGTGTAGGTCGGTTGGGATTGTAAATGGGCCAAATCGGTCCATGTTTTGATATAGCTGTCATATAAACCGATTTTGGGTCTTGACTTCTTAAGCCTCTAGAGGCCGCAAATCCCGTCCGATTTGACTGAAATTTTGCACGTGATGTTTTGGTATCACTTCCAACAACTGCGTATAGTTCAAATCGGTAAATGTTTTGATAAAGCTGCCATATAAACTTTTCTTGGATCTTGACTTCTTGATCCATTAGAGGACGCAATTCTAATCCGATTTGGCTGAAATTTTGCATGAGGTGTTTTGTTATGACTTCCAATAACTGTGCTAAATATGCCGCAAATTGGTACATAACCTGATAAAGCTCCCATAAAAACCGATCTGGGATTTTGATTTCTTGAGCCTCTAGAGGGCGCAATTGTCATCCGATTTGGCTGAAATTTTGTACAACAGCTTCTCTCATGACTTTCAACATACGTGTCTAAATCGATCAATAGCTTGATACAGCTCCCATATAAACCTATCTCCTGATTTTACTTCTTGAGCCCTACAAGGCGCAATTTTTATCCGAATGAACTGAAATATTGCACAATGACTTCTACAATGTTGGGCATTCATTTATGGTCCGAATCGGACTATAACTTGATAAAGCTTCAATAACATAAAAGTTCTTATTCAATATTCTTTGTTTGCCTTAAAAGAGAAACCGCGCCTGGACCTCGACAAATGCGATTCACGATCTTACTTGTTTCCTGATAGTTTCGCCAGGATTCGAACCTACCCCATAGGCTGACATGCTAACATATTTATTCAAGAGCTGTGTCTATTTTTTAGCCTTAAAGAACTTAAAAAGAAAGTGGGTATTTCAGACTAGACGTATAGTTGGGATCAACGTTAAAGAATCAATAAACATTTATTATTTGCAGTTGTATGTGATTTAATACATAGTATATGTTGTCATCACTTCTTACCATATATCAGCCATATGACTGAATGCTATGGTGCCCAATATTTATATGCAGATAAATCCATATACTCGTATTACGTAAGAATATTTTGCATAGCATTTACAAACTATTATTTTGGCAAAAGCCATCAGAGGCAATTATTTTCAATAGACGCTGCTCTTGGAATAAAGGCATGTAAAGCGAATTGTATCAAATATTAAAAAATCATGTAATTCTTTACCCACTGTAATCTTGTTCAATCCTTGTCTGATGTTTTTTCCAATGAATTTCTCAATGCTTGACTATAATTAATGGCTTTTTATTTGATCAAATTACATATTTAAATCTTTTTCGCATGTTCTGTATGAAACTCCAGCTCCAAAACCAGTTCCCATAATAATGGGCCATGCTTTCCTCTTGAACATCAATAGGGAGAGCACGGTTCCAATAGCCATTCCACTGACACTTTTAATGCCCATATCTGTTATGCAGCGGTCGATCTTCTTTCCAAACTCATCCTCGGTTTTGCTTATTTGTGGCATTTTAGAAGGGTAACCGGAATTTTTGATTGAATTAATGAAAAATTTTCCTATTAACTAGTTGGCTCCCTCAATTCGATTCGATTCGTTTGTTCAATTCGATTTTCTTTAGCTGATTTGCTAATATCTCAGCTGTTTGGAATTGCTTTTCCTAAATAAAAGTTTTTAGCGGCGTGAGCGCCTAATTACATATAAAAAGGTTTCCTAAATTAAAGCGTACAGCGTCAATTGCTGTGTTTTATTTTAGTACTGAATAGACAACCGTGAATGATAAAAAAAATCAAAAAGTTGCAGTTGACACCAGATGGTAACACCGAATGACAACGTTCCAAAACCATTCGAGGAAAAAAGTGGAAATATTTGATAAATTAATTGATGAAATTAGCAAAACACACGCAAGCTTCGAAGTCAAGTGCAAATTCAAAGCAAAATTATTTATGCATATTATTTAAAAATCATGGAATTTATATAATTTTGTCATTCACAATAGAGGTATTTCTGGAGGTGAAAAACATATCATGTGAATCCTGAACGCAGATGTTCTACATAAGCCCGCGTTTCTTACACATCCAGAACTTCGATATAACGGATAGATGTCATTTCCATACAATTTTTGCTGCACCGCACTATATAGTTGTTGTTGTAGGGTATGACAAGGACAGCTTTGCAGGGCAAACAAGTTCTAAATACGTTTTTTTTACTGATAAAGTTCACATTTGTCTTGATTTTTTTTATTACTGATAAAGGTCACATTTGTCTTAATTAAGCGCTATTATGTACAAATAATTCCATTAAGGCTGATACTATTATCGTTTTTCACAGGCGAAAACACATGGTTTTCACCGTTACTTTTTTGAAATACTTCAAAAATCGTAATAATTACATAATAATTTCATGAAAATTTTTTAATAAGTAATGAGAGGATGTCCTCCTGAATGAAACCAGCATGTCTTTTTCCTTCAAAATCAATTATCTAAAAAAGTAATCTTGAAAAATTTCGCTAAAAGCGAATATAGTACCACCCTTTAGGTGGTGCAAAAAGTGATGAAAACTTAAGTTTTCGTTCAATGAAGCCCAAAAAAGTCCTAATGATTGCAATGTCACCCAGTAACACAAATCAAACTGAAAATTTCGGTAAGCATATGGATATGGTAAGAGAGGACACTATTAGCACAACAACAAAAATCTACCCAACGAAACTACCTTGATTGGCAAATGCCATTACTCCAAATGTCGAAGTGGTTTTAGAAACAAACTTTGTTTAGCTGACGAGAGCTTTAAATCCGGATTTAATGAGCAGTGTAAACGAGTTTTTAGAAAAATATCACTGCTGATTTAACAAGCATTTAGAGTTATTGCAAAATCTAAAAATGAAAAAATTGTATTCAGCTGTTCGCATGACCTAACCTTACACATAAGTGCATCCTGACTAGAATTAAAGACTCAAATTCTGTACAAAAAGCAACACAACGCTACAGAACATAGAATAATTGTATTATGTGTAGCCCCCATTAAAATTTCATCTTACCGTTACTTACTGTGCCGTCGGCTACTTTTCATACACCGTTTATTTATAGCCATCGCAGCTTTGAGTTTATCGGACACCAATCAGCTGTTCTTTACTCACTTATTGCCTTCAAGCAATTTTTTAATTTTCTTATGAGCAGAATTTTAATTTTTTTATGAGCTTTCACAGCAATGTGAATGTGAAACTCAGTGGGTGTTTGTGTAACTTGGGTAAACTTCTATGGCCAATGATTTGGAAATATTAGAGCTTGAAATATCCTCTGAAAACTACGATACCGGACATCAATTTCTACCGCAGGAAATAGAACGACACAATGTCGACAATATAAGTTATAATGATTTCTATTGGGAGTATATGGAGAACAACATACCCGTTGTACTGTGTAATGTATCTAAACACTGGGAATGCCGCAAATGGATAAAGACACCGAGAGATGCAAGCAATGGATGCCACGATAACCCGTCACCAATATTCAACACACCCCATGATGGTACTGGGAAAAGCATTAACTATGACTACCTCAAAGAAAAAATTGGAAACCTTATGGTACCAACCGCCGACTGTAATAGGGAATATTTTAATAGTCATGCCAAAAGTGAAATGTTATTTTTTGATTTTTTAAATTACTGGCAGCAGAAAAGAGAAGATGATGGACCAACTGATGCCAGTAATAGAGATAAATCCACCGACTTATTGTACCTCAAAGACTGGCATTTAAAAGCTCAGCGAATGGACTATAACTTCTATGATGTTCCTAAACATTTTGCATCCGATTGGCTAAATGAACATTTGGTGCTTACGGAAAGTGATGATTATCGTTTTGTGTATATGGGACCAAAAGACACATGGTATGTTCTCGTTCAATCTAGTATTGCAAAACTCTAATGTGCCACATTAATATTTTAGGACACCATTTCATTCAGACGTTTTCGGGTCTTTTAGCTGGTCCACCAATATAATGGGCATTAAAAAGTGGTTGCTTTTACCGCCCGGCGAAGAACTTAAACTTTCCGACACCTTGGGCAATCTTCCTTTTAGTATAGATGAGAAACTTTTGAATGAACACAATGTACGATACTACACACTAATGCAAAGCGAAAACGAATCACTGTTTGTACCAAGTGGCTGGTACCATCAAGTCTGGAACACCACCGATACCATAAGCGTCAATCACAATTGGTTTAATGCATGCAACTTAAAGCGGATATGGTTTAATCTATCCCAACAAATGCAACGTGTAGTAGCTGAAATAGACGATTGTCGACAAATGGACAACTTTACAGAACATTGCCAAACTATGCTGCGTGCTAGTTTCGGTTTGAACTACCTCGATTTTTTACAATTATTACAAACCATCAGCACGAGGCGTTTGGGAAAATATAACAACAATAACACTGCCGCAGATTTATCTGCAAACCCCACACCGCCTGAATATACAGCGACCACCACGTCTTCCAAATTAATATTTTTTGAACATTATATACCAAATGATTATCATATACAACATGATTTGGAGCGTATCCTACAAGTGGTTGAATTAATGCTTCAGGACTCGGTTATTTGTGATGACCGTATAGTTTTATATCGTAAATGTATACAATTAAAGGAATCATTAATACCATCATTATCATCCAACTCAAAACAGTCATTGTCAGAATAGTAAGGCGATAGATATATCCCGCTGTCTTCGGTAAATATTTATTAAAATTATTAAAACACCAATTTGTCAAAGCTAAGGCATATTATATGCGCCATATATGTATATGTGTAGGATGAAAGGGCTTACAAATGTTTAGACTTTGTGAACTGATATGAGTTCTGGTACAAAGCGATACACATGGGGTCTGTTCTTGTTTGGAATTTCTGTTTCAACTTGCAATTCTCAAGTGAATTGTGATATAAAGTCGAGGAAGTTTTTGTTAAGGCTGATAATTTCTTAGTAGTTGCAAACGCTGAAAGGGTTTGGAAAACCAAGCACAGACTCTAATTAAAAAACAAAAATCTTTCATCTTACAACATTTAAAGACAAACGAACTGAAGAAATCGACTTGTAATACGACTGGTTCAATCCGTCAAAAAATATGTACATATAAGTTATGAATTTCATCTGTAATACATAATATTTTGTGTATTGTAACAAAATAAATATAAAAGAAAACCAAATTCTTCTATTGCTTGTTTTCGATAAGGAGCGCTTTCTACTATAAGCTAAAGTGGTGTAGTGGAGAGTTTACAACTCTAAAGATATGGATTCTTGTGAAGGTTTTCCGCTTAATCTTCACTGTAGCAGTTACCCGCAGGTCGAAGCATATGACGTGAGGAACTTTGCCCAACCAACACTAGCAGCCCGAGGTTAAGTGAACTTAGCCGAATGATTAGCAAGTTGATCGGTGATCACAAAGTGAATATATGGTTGAACCATATAGAAAACTGTAACATAGGCACAGTGCCAGTAAATTCTGGTCGACAGTTGGGTCTCTCACGTCTTGCGGTAGCCTTCACTAAACAACAGATACCGAGCTCGCAACTATGTTCAGGCCATTTTCGCCGGCAATTTGGTCGAGCATGAGATATAATACTAATAAATGATAATATATATAAGCCATACATGCAAAAGCTATTGGCCCGGAAAGAACATCGATGTTAATGCTCAAACACATACAAAGAAAAAAATAAAAATCGGTTTCAATCACGAAATTTATCGACCCAATTAATTTGTTGATTGAAACTGCTTCCATAACGAAAGTGATAAAAAGCTATATTCTGAATAACAATTCCCTGGAAGTTTATTCCCTACTCCCTATTCCCCTATTCTGAATAACAATTTACTGGGAGTTTGTTCCCTACTCTCTCGCTCTCTTCTGCTGGCTAATAAAGTACGCGAACGATTATTCTGAATAACAATTCCCTGGGAGTTTATTCCCTACTCCCAATCCCCTATTCAATTCCATGGCAGCCGGTTGTACGTACCGGATTGACCCGATGCAATCCTTCATCGGCAAGGGCTGCCGCCTCGGTGTACAATACACTGCTACAACAACAACAGTTTGTTCCCTACTCCCGCGCTCTCTTCTGCTGGCAAATAAAGTAAGCGAATGACTTCCAGTAAAAATTTGTGAAAATTTGCACAAATTTTTGAGTCACCGAACACAGCTAAAATTTTCTTCATTCTAATGCCAGACATTAGAATAATGAAAATAAGGAGCCAACATGCATGACAATAATCGAAGCCAGGCGGGCTGGAGAAGTTCCCACCTTGCTGCCTATTGCAGTCAAAAATGGCGAAAGGACTATGTGCCTAGAAATAACCAAGACAGGAAAGAAGGGGTAAATTTTGCCATAGTCCTGCGTCAAGCCCCGCAATTTCAGGGGCAGTGCTACAATAGGTGATCAAACATCTATAACTCCTCCTCATCCCCACAAATCATGCGTAAGTCCGTCGTGTGTTCAGTGCGACGTCAAAGTACTGACATTGCAAGTGCCCCAAAAAGAGGTGCAAAAACCGTCCTTGAGGTGATTGAGTTCTAAACACCATATTCCTATTTTAGCCCTTTGCTTGTGGTAGGCTAATTATCCTGCCCATCAAAATAGTATGAAATCAATTCAGGAGGAATCCTCATGTCCACCAGAGAGTCATGCATTTGACACATGTGATGTGAGGTCCCAAGTTGCAATCGAAACACGCGCCTATGAAGTTGGAAACAATCCTAACCCAATTGGAATTGAGTCAGAACTACCCTGGTCTGCACTTGATAACTATTTTATCGCTACAATAACCTAGTGAAAACTTTTTAAACCTACCATCTTGATAGTTTTGTGGGTAAAGCCTTTGGAGCTAAGAGGAATTTTAATTTTTTTTTTTGCTTGACACTCAAATATTAATGAACTCCTTTCTTCTTGCTCTGATTGGTTGAAGCAAATTTGCCGTAAATTTTAAATATCACGGCGAATCGAATTTTCGCCCTGTGGAGGCCACCGTGGCGCAGAGGTTGGCATGTCCGCCTATGACGCTGAACGCCTATGTTCGAATCCTGGCGAGACCGCCAGAAAAATTTTTCAGCGGTGGTTTCCCCCTCCTAATGCTGGCAACATTTGTGAGGTACTATGCCATGTAAAACTTCTCTTCAAAGAGGTGTCGCACTGCGGCACGCCGTTCGGACTCGGCTATAAAAAGGAGGCCCCTTATCATTGAGCTTAAATTTGAATCGAACTGCACTCATTGATATGTGAAGTTTGCGCCTGTTCCTTAGTAGAATGTTCATGGGCAAAATTTGCATTTGCATACACATTATGACATAGCAATTTCCCAAAAAAATATGCTTTGTTGAAGCAATTCACCGTTGCGGGGACTTTATAAATACGCCTTGGTCTTTTTGATATGATCCGCCCGACTATTGACTTTAATTACTCACACATTTTAGACTTCTGGGGCCGAATTAACGCCTACGTGATCGAATGCAATTTCATATTTAATGGATGTTATATCACTTTATAAACATTTTAGTTTAAATTTTTTATAAATTATGACCGATTTGTACATTTGTGTTCGTAAATTTCAAAAATTCTCGTTCAATAGAGAAATACATAATTCACAATAGAGAGTTTAACTCGTTCATGTATGCGGTAATTCGGCCTCTGTTTTATACCCGCATTCATAACATCTGTGCCGTCATTATGCACAACAGCTGAAGCCACAAGTACGCGACGTAGAGCTTTCAAGTGGTCTGGCGTAGAATGGTAAGCACAAGTGTTCCTACTTGTAGCCAATTTAATGCAATTGATAAGCTGTAGGCAAAAACAAGTTCGTACGCTCACCAAAATAATAAAAAAACAAAGACATATACAATTTTAATGGCTCAGTTTTTAACTTTTGCTGCGCATAACAGTTTAAGCTGCTCAAGGCATTGCCTCTAAGGAGACTTTCAAACATAAATTACCATGCCTTTGAAAGGTATTAAAGTATTGGAATTTGCCGGTCTTGCACCGGCCCCATTCTGTGGTAAAATTCTAGCGGACTTTGGAGCAAAGGTCACTGTTATAGATAGAGTGAGTGGTGGACTGAAAATTGCTTTGTTTTATGGATGGGTTAAATTTCTTTTTTAATTTTTCACTCAACAGGTGCCTGACAACTCATTGAATTGCTTAAATGGTGGTAAACGTGTGCTGGCCATTAATTTGAAGAGACCAGAAGGGCAAAATCTAGTTCGAAAACTGGCTGGCACACACGATGTTATATTAGAACCATTTCGTCCGGGCATAATGGAAAAAATGAATTTAGGGCCCGATGTATTGTGCAAGGACAATCCCCGCCTCATTTATGCTCGATTAACTGGTTTTGGCCAAGAGGGTAGACTGGCTCCTCGAGCTGGTCATGATATAAATTACGCCGCCATTTCGGGGGTTCTCTCTATGCTGGGGCGAAAAAACGAAAAACCTCTACCACCCATTAATCTGTTGGCGGATTTCGCAGGTGGCGGTCTAATGTGTGCTTTTGGTATTTGTCTAGCACTTTTGGAGCGTCACCGATCCGGTCGTGGCCAAATTGTCGACTCAGCTATGGTTGATGGAGCTGCTTATGTAGCTAGTTGGCTATTTATGGGAAGAAAAATGGCTACTTTATGGCAAGGTGAACGTGGAACGAATTTACTCGATGGTGGTTACTACTTTTATGATACATATGAAACAAAGGATGGCAAATACATGTCTGTGGGCGCATTGGAACCCCAGTTTTTTGAGGAGTTTAAAAATAAGTTAGGTTTGCCACAACTTTCGCAGTTTGTATCAGAAGATTCAGAGAAAGAAGCCGCCAAAGCTTTAGTTACAAAAACATTTCTCCAAAAGACTCAAGACGAATGGACGGCAATTTTTGAAGACATAGACGCCTGTGTTTATCCTGTTCTGGATTGGTCAGAAGTAATGCAGCACGACCATAACAAATGCCGCAAGGCCTTTGCCCCCTTCGATGAGGATAATTCATTAGCGCCTCAACCTGCACCACGTTTAAGTCGAACTCCGGGAGTTTTGTCTAAGGACTCCAGTAATTCCCCCGAAGCCTTTGAGGAGGCCATAAAAATGGTTCGAGAGCTAAACTTAAGCAATGATGAGTTAAAAAGCTTGGTCAATGAAAAAATCTTAATTCTACCTGCCCATGCCAAATTGTAATAAACTCTAATAAGTACATAAATATAGTGTCATAAGCATGTAGTTGATATTTATACCTTTTTTGATAAGGTATTTTGATAACAGAATGATTTTGCATAACGTTGTCATAAACTCTACAAATCCCAACATCCCATACGGAATTGAATTGAGGAAAGGTTATATAGAGAATATAAAGAAAATATATATTTTTTAAGTTTTTAAGGCTACTTTTGTCCGTTTTTTTTAAATAAGTACTATACCGCCGTACAGAAAGTGCAACAAAACGATACAAGCATCGAGACAACACTGGAAAGCAAGGTACTGTAACAGAAGGTTCTTGGTTCAACTCTCAGCTGCGATGAAGGTGAAGTTTTAAATTAATTTATAATTTGAATTATTCATATAAAATGTTTTTTCTTCAAAGAAACTGAGCATTGAGAAAGTGGTGTTAGGGAAACGCAAACATGTTTGAGTCTAAGTATTGTAGTTTTTTTTAGCAACGTTCAACTAAGATAATCCCCCTTAGTCCGGTTGGCGATGGCGTAGTCGAATGTCGAAATTTTTTGCAAAATGGTATTATGGTTCTCGGAGACGAAAATTTGTCTACATTTTTGGTATCACAAAAGTCGAATGACTAAAATTTAACGAAAACGATCGATATAAACTTTTATGGCAGTAAAAACCACAATTTTGGTCACATCTTAATGACACAGGTTTCGATATAACTCCCATATAATGTTTTATCCGATATGGCCTTTTAAAGATGTGAAAATCCAAATCTTTCGTCCTAAGATAGGAAAATCTTACAAGGTTCTAAATTGCTATTTCAATTGGTATCCAAATTAAAGTCTGACTAGGTTTCGAGATAAGTTCTACATATAAAAAGTACTACATGCACGAGGTGGTGTAGGGTATTATATAGTCGGCACCGCCTGACTTTCGCCTTTCCTTACTGGTTATATTATCAAAAGTCGAAGGCGAATAAGTTACAGAATACAACGAAATGTAAAATTCGCCTTCCACTGCGACTATTGTCGATTTTCGCCAGTGAACAATAGGAATACGGATGAATATGTCATTATTTTTTGACAATTTGTATGTTTAGGCATAAGTACTTATTTTTGAACTATTGGTATGCTTGTGCGAAAGCAATTTCCTCCTTGGACATTGCCATGTAAAAGTTATTAGAAACAATGCCTAAAAATAAATAGTCATTAGTTTTTGAATGAGCTTACCTTTCTTGTTATTTGATAATGAAATTTTCTGCTGGGTATGTACTACCAAAAATACGTAGCTCTATCGTAGTTAAAAAATTTCCAATTATATTTTTTTTAAGTGTCTTACTCAAAGTATGAATTTAATTCTGATTTTAAATTGTTACCTTATTATTCGCCAAAAATAGTTTTCCCTTTTCACATTCGATTCACCAAATAAACATTTGGGTGACCGCCAAGTCACAGTTCGCACAATTAAAGCAAAGATTAAGCAAAAGATTGAAATGCCGGTGGCTTTCTTGTTGGCTGTCCAGGCAGTAAGACAAAAAGTGTTTTCAGAGCAACGCATCAGAAGACGCTATTTGCGTGATTTCACAAACCCCATGGATATTCCAAGCTCATGGTCAAAGAGAATTAAAATGAAGTGTTTTTGGCAAGTTCTGGATGTTTTTTTTTTTTTTTTGTAGTTTTGTATCTTTTTTTAGATTATATAAGGAAGGCTTCGCCCTTATTCTTCACACAATCTCCCCATATTTTGGCAGATGTTCTATACTGATAAAATCAACCCCAACATTTTTGACAAGTGAAAAAAATTTAGACAAATTGTAGATGTTTTTTTTAAATCTCAATTTAGCGCACACTGAAGTGATTTTTTAACCCAAAAACCAATGACACAAATACTTCATTCTTAAGTATTTCATTCTGACTCCTGTACATCTCAATTCGCTCACACTCACGTCTTTCCATTTCCTTTTTCTTTCTGCGGAATAGACGTTTCTCCTCTCTCCTTTTCTCCCGATACCTCTCCTTCACCTGGCGCGTTGCTACTGATTGCAGGTTTGCTCTATATGCCGCATTCTTGGCTTCAGAAGCATTTCGACAATCTCGGTCGTACCATGGGTTTCTTGGAGGAGGCTTCCGGTACCCAAGTACGGATGTCGCAGCATTTTCCATGGAGTGGGCAATAGTTTGCTACTGCGCCATTACATCATCGGACCAAGGAGTGATTTCATCAAGCAGTTGGGTCAGTCGAGTGGAGTGTGCCACTGCCATCTGTTGTGTTTACAGCTTTTCAATGTTCCGTGCAGTGTCAGATCGTACTTTCCTCGCCATGTTCAAAGGGGTGCGAACCTTTGCATGCAGCCATGTGGCATTGTGAATATTTATGTGTTGAAATCTGGTGGTACTAACTACCATGTTTATTGCCGCGGCGAAATCTATCTGCCTCGACCCATTATCTCGTGGAGGCTAAACCTTCCGACTGTTGGACCAAAAATGTCTTCCTTCCCTAATTAGGCTGCATAGCTCACGAATATAGCCAACAGTCGGAAGGAGATAACCATCACTGACAATTTGTTTGCTAAATTTAACATCTCTTGGAAGTGGTGCTTTCAGGGTAGATTTGGCAAACTATCGATAATCGCAACATTATATATTTTCGATAGTTTTAATAATAAATATCGGTAGTATCGATACTATCGTTATTTTCCCATTTCCTATATTTCAAAGGAAAATGAGAACTAACCAAGTTAAACCAAGATTAATAAAGTCAGTTGGAAGTCATGAGAAAAATCATTGTACAAAATGTTAACTGCATAGCTCACGAATATTGCCAATAGTGGCAAGGAACAACCACCACTGACAATTTTTATACCCTCCACCATAGGATGGGGGTATACTAATTTCGTCACTCTGTTAGTAACACCTTGAAATATGCGTCTGAGAGACCCCATAAAGTACATATATTCTTGATCCGAATGTCATGTCCGTCCGTCTGTCTGTCGAAAGCACGCTAACTTTCGAAGGAGTAAAGCTAGCCGCTTGAAATTTTGCACAAATACTTTTTATTAGTGTAGGTCGGTTGGGATTGCAAATGGTTCAAATCGGTCCATGTTTTGATATAGCTGCCATATAAACCGATATTAGGTCTTGACTTCTTGAGCCTCTAGAGGGCGCAATTCACGTCCGATTTGACTGAAATTTTGCACGTAGTGTTTTGGTCAACACTTCCAACAACTATGTTAAGCATGATTCAAATCGGTTCATAATCTGGTATAGCTGTCATATAAACCGAACTTGGATCTTGACTTCTTGAGCCAATAAAGCGCGCAATTCTCATCCGATTTGGCTGAAATTAAGTGCCAAGTATGGCGCAAATAGGTACATAACCTGATATAGCTGACATATAAACCGATCTGGGATCTTGACTTCTTGTGTTTTATTATGACTTCCAATAACTGTGCTAAGTATGGCACAAAAAGGAATATAACCTGATATAGCTGCCATATAAACCGATCTGGGATTTTGACTTCTTGAGCCTCTAGAGGGCGCAATTCTCATCCGATTTAGCAGAAATTTTGTACAACGGCTTCTCTTATAACCTTCAACATACGTGTCTAATATAGTCTGAATCGATCAACAGCTTGATACAGCTCCCAAATAGACCAATTTCCCGATTGCCAAATAAACCTATTTCCCGATTTTGCTTCTTGAGCCCCTACAAGGCGCACTTCTTACCCGAATGAACTGAAATATTACACAATGACTTCTACAATGCTCAGCATTTAAATCATTTTTGGTCCAAATCGGACTATAACTTAATATAGCTCCAATAGCATAACGGTTCTTATTCATTATTCTTTGTTTGCCTAAAAAGAGATACCGCGCAAAGAACTCGACAAATGAAATCGAAATCGGACCATATTTGGATATAGCTGCTATATAGACCGATCTGTGGATAAAGGGTCTTATGCCTATAGCTTTAGACCTCCCAACATCTGACCCAAATATGGTCCATATCAGACAATATTTAGATATAGCTGCCATATAGACCGATCTGCCGATAAAGGGTCTGAAGCCTATAAAAGCTTTATTTATTATCCGATTTTGCTGAAATTTGAAACAGTGAGTTGATTTGCACCTCTTGATATCCGAGCTTAATATTGGGTTGCCCAAAAAGTAATTGCGGATTTTTCATATAGTCGGCGTTGACAAATTTTTTCACAGCTTGTGACTCTGTAATTGGATTCTTTCTTCTGTCAGTTATCAGCTGTTACTTTTAGCTTGCTTTAGAAAAAAAGTGTAAAAAATGTATATTTGATTAAAGTTCATTCTAAGTTTTATTAAAAATGCATTTACTTTCTTTTAAAAAATCCGCAATTACTTTTTGGGCAACCCAATATGTTTGAGGTCGGACTATATTTAGATAAAGCTGCCGATTCTGCTGAAATATGAAATAGTAAGTAGTTTTAGGCCACCCGCCATCCGTCCCAAATATGGTTCGGATCGGACTATATTTAGATATAGCTGCCATGCAGACCGATCTCCTGATAAAGAGTATGAAGCACATAAAATTACAAAATCCAACTGTGACTTATATCTATTAGACCACTCAATGTCCGTGCCGAATTTGAGTGCATAAGTTATCCAATTTTCACTGAATTGTGACGAAAGGGAGTTTACATATATACCCGAGGTGGTGGGTATCCAAAGTTCGGTCCGGCCGAACTTAATGCCTTTTTACTTGTTTTTGATGTTTTCGAAAGGATTTCGTCATAGGCGGATATGCTAAACTAAACTTCTCTTCGAGATGGTGGTGTAGCCCAGGAGCTTAACTTTCTAGGCCGGCTGTAAATTTGGGTGCACTTACCTTCAGGTTAAAAAAACATAAACCGGACAGCACTCATTGATATGAGAGATGTATGCCGGCTATTCTTTAATTCATGTTTTGATCGAATACGTAAATCCACGCAGGAGGATATTTTGCCTTTGTTGTTGGCTAGTTTCCAATTAAACACATTTTGTTTGCTTTGCGTCGAAAGAAAAAAATTAATCTTTATTTTTTCACACACATAAATTTGTTTTCAACGTACAAACTATCAGTCATACAAATTACAATATATGTTATTCCTTTTGTGAATAATAATCTTATTTAGGTAAGTTACAAAATTAAAAGATTAATCCTTTTGAAAAACTGGACAAGTCCGTTGGTTTATTATTATGCTGTCGAGTTTAGTTATGGAATTTTTTGTTACTTGGTACAATAGAAAGGCCATATAATGGAAGGGAAATTTTCTGTTTTAAGTTGGACAAATATGGAATATATTTTCAAAATTATATGTAAAATGTATAGAACTAGAACCAAATGGACTATGTGGTGACTAAAAATGAAGAAAACTTAGATAGGGGAGGCATAGAACATTATAATGCAAACATACATACAAACGATAAGGTTTACAGTATTATGTAGCAATGAAAAAGGACAACACAGGGAACACGCACACTCATCATACGCACTACATACTATATATCACAAAATTAAACACACACAAAATATTCTCCTAACATTCGAACACTTGGTTTGGGTTGATTTTCAACATTATTTCGAACTGGTGTATTTCAATTGATGGTTGCATATCAACCAAGCCACCCTTTGGAAAGGAACATATATGGAATTTGCATTTTTCTTAAAAATACTATTATTCAAGGGCCCCTCTTGTTTTGAAAAGTTGTTGGGCCAAAAGAAAATTGAAAAGAAATGGGGGGATCGTCAGCAGCCAGTTGTCATTGAAGGTTTTTTTTTCGGTTTCGGAGGCAATACAAAGGGGGGTTTGCTTAAAGTCTATATTCTATTGTATTATTATGTTTTTGTTTTCTTCGAAAACCGTCCTTTATTATTGATTATTTTCTGATTTTCGTTGCCCTGTGGTCTTTGAAAGTTCAGTCCTTTGTCGCTGAGTAAGTCAATTTTAAGGTTTAACCGTTTTTGTTTTTGTTTCTTTTGTCAATTTTTGAATTGGTCCGTTTTGTGATTTGTGGTATTGCTTTTTTCAACTTTATTTTCGGTTGGTGGAGAGGGGTCGTTCGTCTCAAGGGGTTTTATTTCAAATTGTTTCGAATGTCTTTTATACCTTTATAAGCACACATACTACATACACATTCACCACACTAATTCATACAAACATACTCTCTAAAAATAAATAAAATAACACCCTATACACACATTCGTACAAATTAATCATTAGTTACATATAGAAGATAGCTTCTCTGATGCACACAATCTCAAAATGAGGAAATCTGGTTGGTTTTCTCTCGTTTATAATACTTGGAAGAGTATTAGGTACACTACACTCGTACATCATGTTTCGTGTTAATTGTTGAAGAGGTTCAGTTGAGATTTTTGTCTGTTCAAGTTTTTATGTAAATGAAACCAAATCATCATCATCATCATCATCATTATCATCGACATCATTCTTATCACCATCATCATTTGCATCCTTATTACCATAATCATCATTCACATAGGGGTCATTCACTCTTCTCTATATACTTTATCTGTACATTATCATACATGATCAAAGTTATTGCATCATCAACAATATCCATTAAACATCATTTCAAAATCAGTCACACTTAAAAAGTATAGTTTTGTTTTTGTTTTGTTTTGTTTAATAATAACACCTGCAATATAAAATGAAATATAAAGGAGATTAAATATTTTGCAAAATACAATAAAGGATTATTTAATAACGCAACTACTTGCTTCTGTAAATACTAGAAAGAGTTGTAAGAAAATAAAACAGGTAAAAAGGCATTAAGTTCGGCCGAGCTGAACTTTGGATACCCAATACCTCGGGTATATATCGGTCTATATGGTAGCTATATCCAAATCTGGACCGATTTGGTCCTAGTATGAAGAGCCTAACACTACTCACTGTTCCAAAATCGGACAATAAATGCGCCTTTTATGGGCCCAAAACCTTAAATCGAGAGATCGGTCTATATGGAAGCTATATTCAAATCTGGACCGATCTGGGCCAAAATGAAGAATAATGTCGAAGAGCCTAACACAACTCACTGTCATAAATTTCGGCGAAACCGGACTATAAATGCGCATTTATGGCCCCAAAACCTTAAATCGGGACATCGGTCTATATGGAAGCTATATTCAAATCTAGACCGATCTGGACCAAAATGAAGAATAATGTCGAAGGGCCTAACACATAACTCGCTGACATAAGTTTCGGTGAAATCGGATAATAAATGCGACTTTTATGGGCCCAAGACTTTAAATCGAGAGATCGGTCTATATGGCAGCTATATCCAAATTCGGACCGATCTCGGCCAAAATGAAGAACAATGTCGAAGGGCCTAACACAACTCACTGTCCCAAATTTCAGCAAAATCGGATAATAAATGTGGCTTTTATAGGCCTAAGACCCTGTATCGGCGGATCGGTTTATATGGGGGCCATATCAAGATATAGTCCGATATAGCTCATCTTCGAAGTTAACATGCTTAAGGACAAAAGACAATCTGTGTAAGGCCACCGTAGCGCAGAGGTTAGCATGTCCGCCTATGACGCTGAACGCCTGGGTTCGAATCCTGGCGAGACCATCAGAAAAAATTTGTGAGTTACAAGGCCATGTAAAACTTCTCTCCAAAGAGGTATCGCGCTGCTGTACGCCGTTCGCATTCGGCTATAAAAAGGAGGCTCCTTATCGTTGAGCTTAAACTTGAATCGGACTGCAATCATTGATATGTGAGAAGTTTGCCCCTGTTCCTTAGTGGAATGTTCATGGGCAAACTTTGCAATTTGCAAAGTTTCAGCTCAATATCTCTATAGGGTCGGAAATGGATATTTCGAATGACAAATGAATATACCCCCATCCTTCTGTGGTGAGTATAAAAAAAATAATCAAAGAAAACTCATGCCAATGTGCCGAATCACCTAAATTCTTAGTTTCATGCGGTGATCTCTAAGGATCCGAGAATCCTTGGGATCAATCTGAGATACGACGTAAACTGGACGGATTTCAAGCATAAGACACTTCAGCTACTGGTTGCAAAAGAATTGCCGAGTCAATGTACCCAGTTGGTATCGATGTCCCTATGTTGTTGTAGTAGCAGTGTGTGGTACACTGAGGCGGCAGCCCTTGCCGATGAAGGAATTCATCGGGTCAATCCGGTACATACAACCGGCTGCCATGGGATTGAATCGATGTCCCTATGATACATTACAGTGCCGAGTGACTGTTCGTGATTGAGGACATCATAGGGGAAGAGAAAGTTGTATGCGTGAACTCCAGATGACTTACTGTTTGGTAAGCTGTAAAGGGCAGTAGCGTATGCCAACAATTCCTTGAGGCGATTTTTAGCAACTGTGTTTTGTTAGACTAAACGGTGACTGGATGGCGTGAGGTTAACTTGTTTTTTTATAAGCAAACCACTCCCTGCCCAAAGATTACATAGCAATCAGTCTCTTATCCTTCAACTTAAAGACCCAGGAGAGACTACTTACATGTTTATTGCAAATCGTCTCATTTCTTCACTAGTATGGGGCTATTAGAATGCATATGCTAAGAGTGGACAGGCTAGCAGTGCCCTTCATAATGAGGTTGGTTACATTGAGGGATTTTGTGGGTGATCGACTTGTTGATGTAGTTGTCACATATTTGCATCCTCTCTTATAGGTGGGCAAGCTCTTTTCATATGACTTATCGCCATTTGATATCGCTGATTGTTCGTGACTGTATGGAGCATTCTACTATCCGCAACCTAAGCTTCTTATGCTAACGATGATCAGAGCTCAAAATTCCATGGGTGGTTCGACTTAATTTTGTCGGCCTTCCTAGACATACTTTTAATAAAAGATTTCGGAACCACACGTAGCGCTTAATAAATATGAGGATTTTTGGGGAATTGGGTCGATACGATGCTCAAAGGCCGGATTGTCAACGCATCGAAGTCGGCGGGCTCGATGAGGAGATTGTAACTAGAGGAACTTCGCAAGGAATGATTTAATCCCCCTTTTGTTCCTTTTAGTTTCCAAAGCGATTATCTTTTTTCCAGATGGAGAGGCAGGAGTTCGCTGCCTAAGAGCAGGTTATTCACAGGTTGTATGTCGTTTTCCAGAGAAGCGAACTCTGAGCTGCGGTTATCTAGATTAGATAGATGGGTGTAAATTGGATGGCGGCAATAGTTTTCATTGGCAATAGTTTCATATAGTTCTTAGAGGGGTTTGACGTCTTTCAGCGAAGGTTTTCGTTGATTTGAAACACTGGTGACGATTTCGATGCGAAAGCGATTGCCCGACTATCACAATATTCGAGACTGTTCAGAAGATGTAAGGAGATTTTCCAAACATGGGAAGGCTATGCCGTATCCCGGGCCATTAAACGGCTGCGGAGAACACGGCGGCAGACGAGTTGGTTAGAAATGGATCCCTTTCGAGCACAGATTATACTACAGAATCAGTGATCGCTTTTCTGTACTAGGATGGACACTTTTGCTATTGCAACTGCAAGGTAGCAAAGGCCCTGTGCCTGAGTATTTTACGAAACAGGACGTCACTTACCCTGGGGCTGAGAAAGTATGACCTGGGACTGTTGATAATGCAACATGATGTCTTTGAAGTCGCGCTGTATGCAGGAGTGGGAGGAGGTCAAGTACCTTTTCTATCATTTTCCAGAAATTGCCAGAAGACGAAGGACAATGAATGAACACCTCTTTACATGTCTGTATTCACCTACAAGTCCCCAAAAAACCAACAAGGAAGGTTTTTCTTTGGTTCGCCGCAGTCCGCAGACTTTCACATGGAGGTAGTGATCCTAGGCAAGCTCCCTTGGGGTGCAAAGACGTTATGGTCCATTGAACCAACCGCTGCGGGAACCAATTCATCGTTTCATATGCGTTTGTTTGCTTCTTTTCTCATTTTCATTTCACTCTCTTTCACCGCAATGTGGTGGACCTCTATCTGTATTGGTTTTCCATCTCTTCTGTCAAGGCAGTCAAACTGTTCTGGGTCCCGGCCATTAGGGATGGCGTTAAATAACTAAGCTAAGAACCACCATAGGCGTATCATAACTTGTCTGTGAAAAGTGTTTCTAAACTTATAAAGCACTTGTGGTGCCTTTAAATAATCAATACCCTTCATGTTACCGCGGCAATAGGAGGCCCTATTTTCACATTTTTTGAAAATTCCAATTAATTTCTTTATTTGGAACACAGATGTTTACCTCCTGGAACATGGACTTGGGGTGCGTTGTTTGGGCACCCGTATAAAAAAAAAAGGATAGAAAGGCAAAAGGCGGGTGGTGCCGAATTATAATAACCCTACACCTACACGAACATATACATGGAAGCTATATCTAAATCTGAACCGATTTCGACCAAACTTTATGGATATTGTGGAAGTCGTCGAGGAAAGCGTTGTACAAAATTTTGGGAAGATTGGTCAATAATCTGAAGCGATTTCTATGAAATTAACCATTAATATCGAGAGTAATAAGAAATCCTGTCAAATTGCGATAGAATCGGTAAACAAATGAACATTTTATTGCTGTATTACTGCAAATCGGACGAACATATATATGGGAGCTATATCCAAATCTGAACCGATTTCCATGAAATTTATCAGTAATGTCGAGAGTCATAAGAAAGCCCTTCTTGTTATCAATGCAAATCGGGCGAACATATATATGGCGGCTATATCCAAATCTGAACAGATTTTTTCCTATTTCAATAGGCATACCAAATTTGAAGACGATCGGATGAAAATTGCGACCTGTAGTTTGTATACAAACTAACATGGACAGACGGAGATAGCTAAATCGAATCAGAAAGTGATTCTGAGTCGATCGGTACACTTATCAATGGGTCTCTCTTCTGAACCGACTGCCATGGTACTGCTATAGATTTTTCTAAGTGTGGGACGTATGGGTCTTTGAAATCACCTAAATAGCCTATAATTGAATTTACTTAAGGACCATATTTGAAAATTTATTAAGATTCGATTAAAAAATGATTGAATCTTATCAATTTTTATAATTAAATATTACAAAATTTCCAATTGTGATTGATTCAATTAAAAAATTAATTCATTCAATTAAATATTTTTATTGAAAATGTCAATTTCAATCACGACTGAAATATCACATTCAATATTCAAAAATAAATGAATCAATTAATTTTTTAATTGAAATTGTATTTATTTTCAATTAAATTTTTAATTGAATTTTTTTTTTGCCTTTTTTTCTGGCTAGGGTGCGATTTGTATCTGAACCAAAGCAAGTGAGAAGTGTTATTAAATAACTCTTATGAAAGGTGTATTTCTATCTGTATCTATATAATTGTTATGAAAAATTAAAAACATTTCAACTTACATTCACACACGTATACTGCATACAAATTGTTTATCCTGTGTAGGGGGTTTTAGCAGCAAATTATTTTTCTCTTTCGACGGTTTGTATTTCTTGTTTTGGGAGGCTTATATACGAGTTGACTGTAAATAGAAGTTTTAAAGACATCCATACTATGTGTTCATCATCATCATCACACTAGATTCACACAAAGTTTTCTCTCTCACACACGCATACACATACACACACAGATACACTCTCACTCACTACTTAAGATACAATGAGCTTTCATCACTTTTTGAACAATATGAACGTGTAAAGAAAAACTCTAAATAAAAAAAAACTATGGAATTTTTTTTGTAAAAAAAAACGTTACTGTCATTGTCAAATTATATGTTAACCACAAAGAAAACTATCAATTTCCCAAGGCGGATTAAAAAAGGTGGTCTCACGCGAACAGCTGTTAACAGCCGGCCAGGTTTGAGGGTATTAAGATGTCAGGTTTTGGTTTGCATTCTCTTTCCTGTCATCTTCTTTCTCGCATATTCTCTGCTCATTTGCGCACATGTCTTCTTTGCGTGTGTTGGAAAAACACACACGAATTGCACCATATGATTTATGGTTGTTGTACAAATGAGACCATCTTTAATTGTTTCGTCATGTCAATTGCCATAGCAAAAAATCATTCTAAATTCAAACAGAATTCCTTCTAGATTGCTTAAAAACAAAAAAAAAATCATTATAACTGATTGTTCAAAAAGTGATGTAGTGTAGCAAAAACTACATATGTATGTATTAATGTTGTTTCTACATACATATGCATTTTTGTTTTACATTTGTTTAGTATTATATTTATGTGTAAAAGATCTTAAACGGTCATTTATTAAGCTTTTAATTTAATTTCAATTTCTTTATTTTTCTGTTTTCGGGTTTCAGTTTTTCTTTTATAATTTTTTTTTTTAATTAGCAGTATTCAATGTGTTGTTGCAGTTGTTCGTTTAATGTCGCGTGAGTTCGTACATGTTGTTTGTATGAAGAATAAGTAAAGTTGATTGTGTTTCCACATTTGTATTAAAAAAAAAAAACAAAAAAAATGTAGGCCTTATTCTGCTTCTCACAGAGAGATTACTTCGCATTATTTCCGTAAAGAAATCTCACATATTGATACAGATATCGTTGTCGTAGATACACTGATGGCGCTTAAAACAAAGGGTGGACAAAGGAGTATGTCTGTAAATCATACTTTTGAAAATATAAATAAAAAAGAAATAAGAGATGCAGATTATGTAGAAGGAAGTGAAATTTAAAATGGTCGCATAGACACTGACGATGTAAAAGGCAAGGAAACCAACATTAAAACTAGACTGACTTTAAACCAGGGGCCTAATCACGGCATTCGATTTCGAGATTCTTCAATCTAATTGTTCATTTTTCGAATCACGAGAGTCGATTTCGAGTTTTTTTGTTCGAAATGATATTCGATTGCTCTGTTGTCATCGAGAACGATTTTTTTTTTGTTTCTTTATGTATTTATTTGCGGAGGCCATCCTGGCGCAGAGGTTAGCATGTCCGCCTATGAAGCCGAACGCCTGGGTTCAAATTCCGGCTTGAACATGAGAAAAGTGTTCAGAGGTGGTTTTTCCCTTACTAATGTTGGCAACATCCTGCCATGTTAAATCTTCTTTACCAAGTGGTGTTGCTAAGCGGCACGCCTTTCGGAATCGGCAAAAAAAAGCAAGCCCCTTATCATTGAGCTTAAACTTTAATCGGACTGCACTCATTGATATGAAAGAAGTATCCCCTGTTCCCCCTCTGTTTTTAGATGTGTTCTTCTTCTGTATCGTCTATTTACTATAAACAATGATTTATAAACTATTTTTGACCAATTTTACATGAATTAAATAACAACAATCAATTCATGGGCCAAATTATCAAATACGAGTAAACTTGCTCGAAATCTCTCTATTGTGATTTATGTATTTCACGCATATATCGATGCTCAAAATATCGAAACGCTGCAAGAACTTTTACTCCGTTCGGCGTTGAAATCGTTGATTCTATCTTCTTAAGAGAAAGATCTACCAACTACACCACAATAAAAAGTTATTTTTTCAAAACAAAGTAATATTTATTTTTATTTACTGCTGCCGACTAAATTTTCCTATTTGTTTTGATTCTAATTCGCTTTTTGATGCTGGCAACGCTGTAAAAAATGGTAGCAAATTACGATCGAATGCCGTGATCCGAATATGTTTTCGTATCCACAATTTGTTTAAAGCAAAAACGAAGACGTTATCAAAAGCCGTGATTAGGGTCCTGGTCGTAGAGATACTGATGACGCTGAAGGAAGTAGATATTGAAAGAAGGTGGTAACACCAAAAAAAAAGAGCAAAAAAATTATTTTGTTTCATCAAGAAAAATCACATTATAGGAAGTTAAAGTGACAAAATTACTACGCTGAACTTCCTAAGGCCTTTTTTATTAACCATATTCTAATACTTTTTAATTGAAAGTAATTAAACAGAAAAGTTTAAGAGCATGTTAATTTTCTTTAATACATTTTAGGTACGAAATAAATCATGATATGAATTGAATCGTGGTCATAATTAGAAAAATTTTCGATATACAATCAATTATGCCACTCTCTTTTTCAATGGAAGTTTAAATTGTTAAATCTCATGTGAGATGCAGAAAAATTCCTAAAATTTATTGCCACACGAAATGTAAAAAAAATAGAACCTGGTAAGATTTACAAATATCTCTGAACTGGAGTTTATCGCGCTTATGGCCATGAGAATGTATTTTAAGTAACTTTTATAATTACATTTCCCCGTGATAATAAAATCATAAACAAAGTGAAAAATTAGTGTACATGGAATAACTATGTATTTTTGTTGTGTATGTATATTATATTTAGTGATTGCGATTTATTTTTTCTCTTTTTTTATTGCAGAAAATTTTCAACAAAAAAAATCTTGGATATATTACAAGGCTTTACATTTGAAGTACTTGTTAGGGGTACATTGAGCAGCGTGGTACCAGTAGATCGAACAGGCAACACAAGTTTACACTATTTAGACTTTTAGAAACGGGGGGAATTTTTTTCATTAAAAAGGGTAAAAAAAAGTGTATTTCATTGAAAAATGGATCAGAAACAATTTTACCGCCCTTAACCAAATTTTCAAAAGCGATATATCTCAGACATGAAAACACCTATTTAAGCGAAATGATTGGGTCGATTATGGATGGCAAATTTACTTTAATAGCGTTGTCAGTTGACATTTGTTGACAATTTGGCAACCCTTAACAGAAGTTGTCAATGCCAGTTGCAAGTAATACAATACAATACAATTGTTAATTTGTTTGTTTATTACAATTGTGTTGGTGTGTGTAGGCTTCACCATGGTTAAAACCCCCACAAATCAATAATTCTTGATTTTAGAAAAAATGGTGGCAAACCCAATTGCAGACCGGCTTGTGCGGTCTTGATTTCACCTTTCTTGCTCAAGATGGTAATTCTTGCAAAGTCCCTCTTAAAAAACCTACAATAAAGAAGGAATTAATGTAGTGGTAGGTCTTCTGTACAAAAGGAGCCCAATCAGATTCAGGTTCTAAAAACCATAGCCACCACCTAGTATCTCTTTAGCGGAATCAAAGCACCAAGGGCTTCTAACAGCCGCTACATCAACATTATCTTGAATCTAACTTTTTCAGATGAATCCAATTTGTCTAACGTTGTGGGTCATTTCAATTGTTAACAAGATTTTATCGAATGATGGTGATTTCAGCCTTAGACCAAAAAAAAACTATATATGCAACGAATGCAAGGCCTTGTATTATTCTCCATTCAGCTAGTAAGCATAGAAGCTAGTAACCATTAAGTTTTTTTTTAATATCGTGTGTTCTCATTGACATTTTCACTAAAGACAGTATTTCTATGAAATTTTCTCTGAGACAAAATTTCTATGTAATTTTCTCTAAATCCAAAATTTTTATGATATTTTCTCAAAGACCAAATTTCTATGAAATTTTCTCAAAGACCAAATTTTTATGAAATTTTCTCTAAAGGCAAAATTTCTATGAAATTTTCTCTAAAGACAAAATTTCTATAAAATTTTCTCCAAAGACAAAATTTCTATGAAATTTTCTCCAAAGACAAAAATTTGAAATTTTCTCTAAAAACAAAATTTCTAGGAAATTCTCTTCATTGACATTTTCACTAAAGACAGTAATTCAATGAAATTTTCTCTAATACAAAATTTCTATGAAATTTTCTCTGAGACAAAATTTTTATGAAATTTTCTCTAAATACAAAATTTCTATAAAATTTTCTCAAAGACCAAATTTCTATGAAATTTTCTCTAAAGGCAAATTTTCTATGAAATTTTCTCTAAAGACAAAATTTCTATGAAATTTTCTCCAAAGACAAAATTTCTATGAAATTTTCTCCAAATACAAAATTTCTATGAAATTTTCTCCAAAGACAAAATTTCTATGAAATTCTCTCCAAAGACAAAAAATTTTCCAAAATTTTCTCCAAAGACAAAATTTCTACAGAATTTTCTCCAAAGACAAAAATTTGAAATTTTCTCTAAAAACTAAATTTCTATGAAATTTTCACCAAAGGCCAAATTTCTATGAAATTTTAAATTTTAACGAAATTTTTTCTAAAGACAAAATTTTAACGAAATTTTTTCTAAAGACAAAATTTTAACGAAATTTTTTCTAAAGACAAAATTTTAACGAAATTTTTTCTAAAGACAAAATTTTAACGAAATTTTTTCTAAAGACAAAGTTTCTATGAAATTTTCTATTAAGGAAAAATTTCAAAGAAATTTTCTCTAAAAACAAAATTTCAATGAAATTTTCTCTAAAGACAAAATTTTTATAAAATTTTCTCTAAAGACAAAATTTCTATAAAATTTTCCCCAAAGACAAAATTTCTATGAAATTTTCTCCAAAGACAAAATTTCTATAAAATTTTCTCCAAAGACAAAATTTCTATGAAATTTTCTCCATAGGCCAAATTTCTATGAAATTTTCTCTAAATACAAAATTTTAACAAAATTTAAAAAAAAAATTTTTTATAAAATTTTCTCTAAAGACAATATTTTTATAAAATTTTCTCCAAAGACAAAATTTTCATAAAATTTTCTCTAACACAAAATTTTTATAAAATTTTCTCTAAGACAAAAATTCCTATGAAATTTTCTCCAAATAGAAAATTTCTATGAAATTTTCTCCAAAGACAATATTTTTATAAAAAAATCTCCTGAAGACAAAATTTCTATGAAATTTTCTCTAAAGACAAAATTTCTATAAAAAGTTCTTTAAAGACAAATTTCTATGAAACACAAAATGTCAATGAAATCTTTTGAAAATTTTCTTTAAATATTTTTGAAATAAACCAATACACAAAGCAAAAAAATGTGTTTTTCTTGTGTAGAAGAAGTGGTTTTGCAATTGCAAAAAGTAAATTCTATGTAAGGGATCTGTGGGTGGCAATTAATAGAAATCATACGGTATTAAAAATGTGTACTAAGCATTTTGTAGTATGCAGTAATTGATCGATTGCTGTGTATTTTTCATATATGTTTTCTCCCATCATTATGTAACAGAGGAGACCAACCAAAAGGAAGTTACTTTGTTTTTTTTTCTTACAATAAAACATTTGTTCTATTTTATACTTTATATATTTCTGTGGTCTCTTCTCTTTCTTGCGTGTTGATTGCGGGGATGTACTGTAAAAAATTTTATAAATTCCGTAATTGTTTTTTCTAGTGTTTTTATGTTTAGTTGGTATGTTGTTGTTTGGTTTTGTTGTTGTTGTTGTTGTTTATAATTAATCTAAAATTCTAAATTTGTACGAGGCATTAAGTCGTCAGTTTTCTTGTCATTTCAATATTCGTTTGTTGTAAAAAGTTCTTGGTGTTTGTTTTTTGTGTGTTTGTATAAAGTATTTAATAGTATAAGTCTAGTTTTTAGTTAAGTCTAGTCTAGTAGTCTAGTACGTAATGTATGTAATGGTTTTTTTTCTTCTTTGTTTTGTATAAATAATAATAAAATATGTAAGTTATCATGAGGAACCCTCGTGTTCCCGTATTCCCACAGTTTAGCTGCACCAAGGCAACCAAAAACCCCACACGAGCTGCTAAGTCAGCGCATTGGACACCTTATTCTAGACACCTTATTCATTTGGTTGCACCCAAACCAACTACTTACAACCATTCATGGGAAACCTTCATGCTCCCGTATTCCCACAAGTAACACGAGCCGCCTATTCAACACCCCACTACAGGTTAATAGCCCAATATTCTACACGGGCCACTGTGTCAGCAAGAAATGCAATGGCAACGTTGGCAGAGCGACAGCGGCGCAACATAATGTGGTGGCTTAGTTTTAAGTAACAGCATTATTGTAAGTTCAGTTTTTAACTCATACTCAATGAATAAAGTTTAATTCATTCATTAAGAATAATTGGCGCCCAACGTGGTTCACTTCGCGAAAAGAACTCTAAAAAAAGTTAGAACTGCGAAAAGTGAAACTACAAAATATAAAATAAAAATACAAATCCTAAAAAAGGAAAAGTAAAAACGTACGTGGTTCACTTCGCGAAAAGAACTCTAAAAAAAGTTAGAACTGTGAAAAGTGAAACTACAAAACATAAAATAAAAATCCTGTGAGAAAAAAAATATAAATAGGAAAGAAAGCTCAGTCAAAACTGTACCAAAATACCCTTAAGAAAAAAGGACTCAATTGAAAGGACTCAATTCGAAAATAAGCTTAAGTCACCAAGGAACGAATATCCTTGGGCAGCGAAAGGCAACATTGAAGACGATCTACAGAATCACCAAGGAACGAATATCCTTGGGCGGCGAAAGAAAGTGAAAAACAATCAGAGGGCTCATCAAGAAACACACATCCCGAGCCAAGAAGTGGAAGAAGCTACCGAAAATCAACAACAGAAATTAATTTTAATTAATTTACCTAACATTTAAGGATGATAAGGTAAGTGAAGTGCCAAGTGAAAATTGAAATAAAAAAGGAGAAAATTTAACCAAATTCATTCAAATATATTTTTTTTTGGGAATACTCCATTTTTTGCGAATAATTTATGAGTCAGGAATTAGAAGACTTATTAGGCAAGTTAAGTTTAGAAACAAAAGAAACCATGAACGCCGAACAAGTAAGTGAGCTAGTTAGAGCAGAAGTGAGCAGAGCATTGGCCGCTCAAAAATTAGAATTCGACAGGAAAATAACTGCGATTAACAGTAGACTTGCTACTGACAAACCTAAAATTGAAAAGTTTACGAAAGTTCGGATAAATCCGCTGGTACCTTGTGATATCACCTTAGATGCCATAAAGTCTCTTCCGGAATTTTCGGGACAGCCAGGCACCTATGTGTCATGGCGCGAGGCAGCGCACAATGCATACGAGTTATTTGAGAAATACGATGGCAGTGAACGCCACTATCAAGCGGTGATTATTCTTAGAAATAAAGTGCGAGGTGCCGCCGATGCAGTACTTTCATCCTTTAGCACGGTATTAAGTTTTAAAGCAATCATTGCCCGTCTCGATTTTACTTACGCGGACAAACGTCCGATATATCTGATCGAACAAGAACTGTCCACGCTGAGGCAGGGTTCGATGCAGTTACTAGATTTCTACGATGAGGTAGAAAAGAAATTAACCTTGTTAGCCAATAAGACAATCATGTCATATGAAAATAGTGTAGCAGACACTATAAACGAAAAATACAGAGCCGATGCACTTAGGGTTTTCATATCAGGTTTAAGGAAACCCCTTTGTGATATCCTGTTTGCCTCAAGACCAACAGACCTCCCTTCTGCATTGGCCTTAGCACAAGAAGTAGACGCTAATAACGAGCGCTACGCTTTCGCGAAAAATTTCGCAAATAGATCTGATAGTTCTTACAACAGAAAGGCAAGTTCTGCCCAAAATTCCCCTAATACGGATCACAATGTGGGACAGAAGAACCCACATTATTCGGTTACCAAACAGAAACAGGCTGGTCAACCGCAGAACAACTTAAATAACCAAAAGCCACACACCAGTGGTAACTTCGCCGATCATAGACGTGTCGAACCTATGGAAGTAGACCCTTCCCTATCCCAATTTAGACAAAAAAAAAACTACCAAAGTCATGACTATAATGACAGGTCACAGGGAAATACACAGAAACGAGCGTCAAATTCAGGGCGATACACAGGACCAAAACTACAACGTGTGAATCATCTTAGCGAAGAACACGAATCAATGGACGAGCCAACGTATGATGAAGATGCGGAACAGGCCGTAGACGAAATTGAGAGCGACGAGCTTAATTTTTTAGGGGAAGGTCCCTCCTGCCTTGGATTTCAAGGTCAATAGGAGGGAAAGAAATCAAACTCCTTGTCGACACGGGGGCTTCAAGGAGTTACATCAAACCCTTACCAGAACTAAAGGGAGTAAAGGAGGTCCAAAATTCATTTGCAGTAAAATCAATTCATGGAGTTACTCCCATCAAACTTAAATGCAAAATTAGAATTTTCGGCGTTACAGAAGATTTTTTTATTTTACCCGAGTTGAAATCATTTGATGGCGTTATTGGCCTTGATTTATTGAATAAGGTACACGCATCCATTGATTTAAAAACTAACACAATTACACATGACCATGGAAAAGAAGTTATTTTATTTATTACCAGCCAGGATATAAATCATTTACAACTTCAGGCTAAGTCGGTACCAAGGGAGTTCAAAGACGCATTCTTTAGAGTAATTGCCAACGTAAACGGAGTATTTGCAGACCCCAATGAAGCACTCCCATACAATACGAATGTGGTTGCGACCATCCGCACGGAGAACGAAGACCCAGTTTACTCAAGACTGTACCCGTACCCACTGGGCGTTGCGGATTTTGTTAATAAGGAAATTCAGGATTTACTGGCAAACGGTATCATTCGAAAGTCTAGGTCCCCCTATAACAACCCAATATGGGTCGTTAAAAAAAAGGGCTTTGATGAAAATGGACAGGAAAAAAAGCGATTAGTTATAGATTTTCGAAAACTTAATGATAAAACTGTCAGTGATAGGTACCCGATTCCAGAAATAACGGAAATTCTATCCAACCTTGGTGGGAGTAAATTCTTCACTACACTAGACCTAAAATCAGGTTTCCACCAAATTCAGTTGTCTGAACCCGATAGAGAAAAAACCGCATTTTCTGTAAAAAACGGAAAATATGAATTCTGCAGACTGGCCTTCGGTCTGAAGAACGCGCCCAGCATTTTCCAAAGGGCGATAGACGATGTGTTAAGAGAACACATCGGTAAGAGATGTTTCGTCTACGTCGACGATGTCATTATATTCTCGAAAAACGAGCAAGACCATTTAACAGATACGGAAGTAGTGATGCGAAGTCTATTCGAAGCCAATATGAGGGTATCGGCAGAAAAATCAAAATTTTTCCAAACCGAGGTCGAATACTTAGGGTTCTTAGTTTCACAAGGAGGAATTAAAACTTGTGTTGAAAAAATTGAAACAATTCGGAATTTTCCTGAGCCCAGCACCTTAAGAGGTCTAAGGTCATTCTTAGGCTTAGCGGGATACTACCGCTGCTTCATACGCGACTTCGCCAAGATTGCGAAACCACTATCAAACATACTGAGAGGAGAGTACGGCCGAGTTACTGCAACACAGTCGAAAAAAATCAAGATTGATTTGACTAGTGAGCAGAAAAAAGCCTTTATTAAAATAAAAGATATACTTGCCTCCGAAGACGTAACCTTAACATACCCAGATTTCCGAAAAGCGTTCGATTTAACCACAGACGCATCCTCCCATGCTATAGGTGCTGTCCTTTCACAGGAGGGAAAACCTATAACCATGATTTCCCGCACTTTGACAATTAGCGAGGAACATTACGCTACTAATGAACGGGAATTATTAGCCATTGTCTGGGCACTTAAAACGCTTAGAAACTACCTTTATGGTGTATCAAAATTAAACGTATTCACGGACCACCAACCATTAACCTTTGCCGTTTCGGACAGAAATCCGAATTCTAAAATTAAAAGGTGGAAAGCTTTCATTGATGAATGCAACGCAAAGCTAATCTATAAACCAGGCAAGGAAAACGTAGTTGCAGATGCGCTGTCCAGACAGCACATTAATGCTTTAGACAATGCGAGTGTTGAAACAATCCACAGCGAAGAATCATCTACCAACACGATTGAGAGAACCGATAAGCCGGTAAATTGCTTCCGTAATCAGATACTTGTTGAGGAAGGCACAGAACCCCAGAAAAAAACTTTCATTATTTTTGGGAAAAAGACGAGACACTTGATTTCATTCCGAACCGATGACGATTTAATTAAAAATCTCCAGGAAGCCGTGAACGTAGATGTAGTAAATGCTCTGCAGTGTGATCTACACACATTGGCACGATTCCAGCATAAATTGATCGAACTCTTTCCAACCGTGAAATTCAGGCACACAGAAAAGTTAGTTATTGATATATCAGATCCTAACGAACAACAGGAAATTATCGCAGCCGAACACAATCGAGCACACCGAGCAGCCCAGGAAAACGTGAAGCAAATAATTGAAGACTATTTTTTTCCAAAAATGGAAAAGAAGACTAAACAATTTGTAGCAAATTGTCGCGTATGCTCTCAAGCGAAGTATGACCGCCATCCAAGAAAGCAACTCATTGCTCAAACGCCCATACCCACATATTGTGGAGAAATTCTCCACATTGATATATTTTCAACAGGGTCGAAATATTTTTTGACTTGCATTGACAAATTTTCAAAATTTGCAATAGTACAGTCTTTAAAGTCTAGGACGATAGTAGACGTTAAGCCTCAGCTTCTGCAGTTGCTCAATGTGTTTTCAAATACGAAAACTATTTACTGTGACAACGAGAAGTCGCTCAATTCACATAGCATCAAGGCCACGTTAAAGAACCATTTCGACATCGATATTGCGAACGCTCCACCCTTGCACAGTACCTCAAATGGACAGGTAGAGCGATTTCACAACACACTGATGGAAATATCTAGATGTCTTAAACTTGACAAAAATTTAGATGATATCGAAGAGATAGTTCTTTTGGCTACCATCGAATATAACAGGTCAATACATTCGGTAACTGAGACGAAACCTATTACAGCCTTTCATTCCTCGGAAGCCGACGCACAAATAGTATCGCGTATAAAAAACACTCAGATCAAAAACTTAGAAGCGCACAATAGGAATAGGCAAGATAGGGATTTTGCCGTTGGGGAGAAGGTGCTCGTAAAAAATAACAGAAGGCTAGGTAATAAACTTACACCTCTTTACACCGAAGAGGAAGTTGAAAAAGACCTGGGTACCACCGTTCTCATAAGGGGGAGGAGGGTCCATAAGGACAATCTCCGCTGAATTTTCTTCCTTTCTAGAATTAACACAACGTTATATGCGAGAGACGATTAAAAAAAAAATTTTTATAACTTACGTTTTCAGAATCGCTTTAAAATTGGTTATAGCCATATTGGTATCAGCAACATCTGGACGACTAATAGACTACTCAAATGCAGGATACATTCCGGTGGCCGGTGGTGACCTTGTTATCTGGGAAAGTTATGGACACATCAAACATGTTACGAACCTGACTCTGTACGAACGACTAAAGGACGAGACAGCTAACGCTGCGGACCATTTTCCTCAAACACACATGAGGAAGTTGCTAGACGCAGACATAAATCAGATAAGTAGACTAATACAGACAGTAAATACTCATCACAGACAAGCGAGAAGCTTGAACTTTATAGGGACGGTACTGAAATATATTGCAGGGACCCCAGACCATGACGACTTTGACAGACTAACAAACAAGGCAGAACAACTAATCGACTCCCAGGACAGACAGTTTACTATCAACACGGAGGTACAAAAAGAAATTAATAGTCTCACCATTACAGTAAATAAAATCTTGAAGACAGAAAAACACAGAGAAATAGACACTAGCCACCTTTACGATATTCTATTAGCTAGAAACAGAGCAATAATAACAGACTTAGACAATCTTATCACTTCTATCACATTCGCAAAAATTGGAGTCTTGAACCCCATCCTTTTAGACAGTAACGAAATAAACTTCATAATAAAAAATGAGCACTTCACGAACCTCTCCGTGGCCGATGTTATGGCTGTAGCTAATATTAAGATTTTGCAATACGATAATGTAATTTACTTCCTAATAAGATATCCTATTCCTAAGCTTAGATGTAAGAAAATTACTATTTTACCAGTAGCTCACGGCCACCAAATGCTCCACCTACAAGAATCCACCTTAGCGGTATGCCATAATCGTACCTTAGCGGTGAGGAACTGCAGCGACACGATACCAACTTTTTGCCTACCGTCATCAGCCACATCATGCGCTCTACAACTACTGACAAGTAACACTGCAAGCTGCAGCACCACATTCAACAATCTCACGCCGATTACACCAATAGGCGATGGATTGGTAGTCATAAATGACCAACTGGCAATAGTAGAAGAAAGTAATGAAGCTCCTGTTACAATTAATGGCACTTACCTGGTCATTTTCAAAGATCATGTAAAAATCAACGATTCGGTATATTACAACGAGAATTCGACGACTCCTCTGCAACCTGAAACTCCATGGGCTTCTGAGATCAACCTGACACAACACACTGAGATACTAAGTGCCCCCTATCTGCATCACGTGAACCAACGGAACCTCCAACACATCCGCCATTTACAACGTGTGGTCGATCAGGGCCAAATCGCAGGTTTATCAATCATTGGTGGTTTTGCGATTGTGGGACTGGCAGGTTACCTATTACGACGAAGAACCATCACAAAAAAGAAGATCATCATAACCAGGTCAGTTGAAGATGCAATCAAAAACGCTATTACAAGGACCGAGGACGGCCCCCACTTAGAAGGGGAGGAGTTATCATGAGGAACCCTCGTGTTCCCGTATTCCCACAGTTTAGCTGCACCAAGGCAACCAAAAACCCCACACGAGCTGCTAAGTCAGCGCATTGGACACCTTATTCTAGACACCTTATTCATTTGGTTGCACCCAAACCAACTACTTACAACCATTCATGGGAAACCTTCATGCTCCCGTATTCCCACAAGTAACACGAGCCGCCTATTCAACACCCCACTACAGGTTAATAGCCCAATATTCTACACGGGCCACTGTGTCAGCAAGAAATGCAATGGCAACGTTGGCAGAGCGACAGCGGCGCAACATAATGTGGTGGCTTAGTTTTAAGTAACAGCATTATTGTAAGTTCAGTTTTTAACTCATACTCAATGAATAAAGTTTAATTCATTCATTAAGAATAATTTGTATAATGAAAACAATTGTTGTTGTTGTTTATGTTGTGTTAATGTTCATAAGTTCTACTTGTTTGATTTACACTTTTAATTATTTTTAATTTTATTCTTAAATTTTTCTTTCTTTCTTTCGTTTTTGGCGAATTTCAAATCCGTTTAAAATCCTTTATTGTAATTGTTGTTGGTTTGAGCTAGTTTTTTTTTTTTAACTTGATGTTGTTGTTGTATACTCTTATTAACTATTTGTTTTTTTTTATTAGTTTTTAAATTAACTTACAATTAATATCACACAAGCACGCACGCGCGCAATAATAAGTCTTCAATCATAAAGTATTTGAAATCATTTTTTTTTCAACGAACAAAACGCAAATAAATCAAAAAAATATATATAAAATAAAATACGCACTTAATACACATTCACACCTAAAAAAAAAGATATAACTATGTAAAAATTTGGTTAAAAATTAAAAAAATAAAAAAAAAAATATTAAGGCGCGGACAAGACATGGACAAGACACAAGAGGTTTTGGTTTTGCTTTTCGTTACAACGTAACGAGACATTTGGAAAAGTTTAAATTTTCCTTAATATAAGGGGGGATTTTGTTCCCTCTTTAAAAATATATCAACAAAAATAATTTGTTTAAAACATAAGGCATTCATACAATGGGAAGAGATTTCAAATTCACAATCATTCTTTGAGATTGGGTTTAATACAAAGTGTTACAATTTTGGCTAAGGTTCTCTCAACAAAAAAAAAAAAGAGACAATATGTAATTCATAAATAAAATAACTAATCAACACTCATATTCCCCCTACAACTCTTTGCGAAGAGTAAATGCATGCTTACTTCTGATGCATAGAGAATGTACTCCGCACGGATCTTTTTATAACATTTTATGATAACCTCAAACGTGGTCGCAGAGACACAGATGACGCAAGTGCTAGATTTTCAATTTTGTTTTGAGAAGGTGCAGTTTTTATCTGAAGACAAAATTTCTATAAAAATTTTTAAAAAGACAAAATTTCTATAATATGTTCTCCTACAGACAAAATTTCTATGATAATTTTCTCCCAAGACAACATTTCTAAGAAATTTTCTCCAAAGACAAAATTTTTAAGAAATTTTCTCCAAAGACTAAATTCTTGTGAAGTTTTCACTGGCGGATGAAGTAGAAAAGTATAGGACCGACATTATAAGTACGCTAAATTTTATGTGTAATGGCATGAAAGCGGAGTTACTTTAGAGGTTTAAACACCTCGTCCTCAGTTTTTATCCGATGGGACCAGCTATGATTCCCATGGCATATGCTGCGCTACGGACTAGTATATGCGAGGGTGCTTTCGGCTAGGGGCGCATTCCAACCGACTTACTGAATGGGAGAGTAATCTTCATTGAGTTTGTAGGAATTTGGGAGTCATATATAGGAAGAGGCCTTCAATCGAAGGGTTTCGTGATCCCAAAGGACCTGGAGATAATTTCAATGCTGGAGATTCTTCCCGATCAAACTATTACGATATACGTGGCAGTCAAGCCGTGCTAAAGCAAACTGGAGTAGACTATGTAGCCTGGAATATATCGCTGATGAGAGCTGGTCATGCTACTTATCAGTGAATCTACCCTTTGCTGGCGCCTTGGTTGGATATATGGTTTACGCAAATTGGGCGTGGACCGATGCTGTAAAATGCAGGGGCCAAGTCATTGGCATAGTTTTTCAAGGAGGGAGCATGATCTCGAACTTGCTTATAGGATTCTTGACTGACTATTGTAATGTCAAGTATTTGACGACACTCTGGCTACAGAAAGTCAGATTTATTTACAGGATTTGTGATGATGAGGAGAAGTTGGAATGTATTTCACTACCTGCAAATGAGTCATTATCAACCTTTTGTCGAGGACTGAAATGGCTGGCTGAAATTAACTATTAACGGTGAGGGTTCTTCTGCGACCCGTCTGGCTTTCATCGTTGTTTTGGCTTTCCTTTCTTTTTCGTTTTTCCTTTCTTTCGTGCGTGGTATGGCACCGGGCTCTCCAGGTGTGTCTTCGAGGGTTGTTTGAGAAGGTACAGTGTATTGCGGCGGTGCTGATATCGGGCGCGAGGAGGAGTTCTTCGAGAGCAGCGCTATGTGCGATACTTGATCTAAAACCTTGGCACTTTGTACGTGGAGTGCGTGGCGCTCTTTGGAATTCGGGCATTCATTTGTTCTGCGTTAGGCCGCTGGCGTGGAACAACTACGGGACATTAGCGACGCGACGGATCGTGCCGGGCGGATATTTCTTCGATGGTGAAGGAGCTCTGCCGCCATATATTTGATCAATTTCTTAATTTGCCGTTTTGTGCTCACGAAGGGCTCATTCATTCGATTTTCATGAAAAGCTCGCAGAGGTTTCAGTATAAGGTTCACCGCAAATCCATCGTCGTAGGTATACAAAAGTTTGTCCCAGCTAAATTCAATGCCATTTTTACTTGTTCTAGTGAAGTTCTGTTACTGTAAGTAATATCCTCATCATTGGAGTTCTACATCTATGTTCTGTTGGATATTGAGGTTTATATCATTAATAATATTCAGGAAAAGCTATAGGTATAATAAATGGACTTTTGATAATAACTTTCCGTCTTCATCCAACAATCGTTGGCTAAATTAGATAGTTAAGGTGGCTGAATCGTAATTTAAGAGGTTTGCTTCTCCTTCGTCGTCATAAATGCTGTGGTGGTCTGCCCGATACGCCGCTTTATCTAAATTCCTACTTTTAAGGAGCCAGAAATTGAAGATCTAATCGACATTTCCGGGTGGCTGCCGCTTTTCTTGGTGGTTGGGACGGCTGCTGGACATAGTGCTGCCGAAAAGCCACTTATGGATTTATTCCTACTTCAGTGTAGTAAATGCTGCCAAATGTGGCGCCAAGTATCTTTAAATAATTGCCCACGAAAAATCCATTAAGAAATAGCCGGAAGACTTCTTGCACATCATTGCGTGCCACCCGATTCTACTTTAAGCTCAATGATAATGGACCTCCTTTTAGTATCGGACTCGAAACGCAGTGTTAATAAAATTGAAAAACTTAAGGAAATCTTCTATGGTGTGTACCCACCATATTTAAACCGGGGGAACGTGACAAATCTCGTACTTGATTTTGATGAAAAAGTGGACAATAATTTCCATACATTTTAAATTGTTTGTAAATAATAAGAAGTGGTACCATTTTTCTTTTTTATAAAAGCAATAAAATTCATAATTTTTTAACCTAGCTTCCTTTCATTTGTTTGGGGGAATTTTTCCCAAGTTGTATCGCCTCATTCTACTAGAGGCCACGGCCTTGCGCCACTTTTCCATCTATTTTTGCCTCTTGTTCAAAAATACAACTATGTAGCGATTATGTATTGTTTGTCGTCCAACAAATCGCATATAAATGTTCAAATTTTTCGAAAAATTTAAATTTTTTGAGCTGAACGAGAGTAAGTCAGTTTGTTTATGTTTGTGAAATATATCACTAGTGAAATATATCACAACTCGTCTAAACATATTCTGTAGATCGTAGATTTTGGGATTGATTTACGGTGGCGGTGGAATCTAATATTCGGATTGACCGAACTTATCTTTTATACACCTTTTAATGTTAGTTATAAAAGAACTGAATTGTTTGTTTTTGTAGTACACGTTTAATTTTTTTATGAAAAATATTGTGTCAAATTTTGGACCAATTTAAACAAGTTTTTTAATTTTAAATAAAAAGCAGAAGTTTCATTGTATGCTTTTGTTACCCCTAGTTTGTTTGTTTTTCTAATAAAAACGAAAAAATGTGTCACTTTTTGTGGCACTCTTCAAATAATAAAATGCCACTTTTTTTAGAAATGACACTTTTTGTGCCACTATTTGAACATTTCCAACGGTAACGCCGACTGAGTGCCTGTGATACTCGATGTGACAAGGCAATCTATTGGCGTCTTTTAATAACCAATGGTAATAACTTTCTCGCGGCGATCGGTGACCGGAACGAGTTTAATGAGAATCGAAATGTGGCTACAACATCAGCAACAACAACTGATTTCGAAAATTGTGAATTTCTTTTGCCTCTAACGTTATGGCACATAGCTCTACCTGAAATGTTGAGTGTGTCGTAGTATAGCCCCAATCCAGTCCCTGTCTCCTGAAACCCTTCTCAGTCTGCCCACCGCATTCATAGTGTCCAGAAGGGAAACTTGGCCGTATTCTGTCCACCCATGCGGCTCAGAGCGGTGACTGTCGACCATCTCAATATTCGAGAAGGCCGCCAACACGTACTTCTTCAGTTGGAAAGAGGTCTTAGTTGAAAGAGGTCTTCTTCGACCTGCCCTTGTTCTTCGTTATGCCTGAAGTTCTTCGACGTCAGACCCCCTCTTACCTTCAAATCTTTTTTGTTAAAAACAATTGTTTTGTTTGTTACATTTACGATACATTTGTTCGACATTTACGAGAGCATAACCAGGCCTTTATAATTGGAAATTCTTTGTAAAAAACCCCAACTCAAATACAAGTACACATTTCCACAGGCATTCACATTAACTATCATAGTAAACACTTGCACTCAGCTTAAATCTATCACAAACATAATCAAAGTAATAAAAAAAATGTATTACACCTTGGATTTCATACATTCAGCATACACACAGCACACTGCACACACACACACACACACGCACAACATACAGTGTCAGACATACCTTTAACACAATAAGCACACATAATCGCGCAATCACACACACACACACATACGCATGCATTCATAAACATCACAGCAGCATTCATGATTTTTTTTTCTTTTTCGTTTTTTGTCAAACATTCACACTATGTGAAAAAGTATGTTCTTACAGACTAGTGAATTTCTTGTTAATTTGAAAAATTTCCAATAATTTCTCTAAAGATTTTAAGCTAAAATTTACTTAACTCTCTCTCTTTTTTCATCTCGTATAGATAATTTTAATTTTTGTAATGCGAGTAATGTGTAATATGTAGTATTCCCAGTTTGGTCGTTTCAAGCGATTTGACCAGCATTTTCAACCAAATTGGGAACTTTCTTTCACATAATCGACTCAAATGAGAAATGTTTAGGAAATTATCAAAAAAAAAGAGTTTGGAAATAATGAAATAATTTTTTGTAATGGTTTATATTGCATTTTTTTTGTAGTTGTTTTCTCTGTATATTATGTATATATTTTATCCACACTGTATATGGTATCGTTTCTTGGGGGGGAAAAGCAAAAGGAAAAAAAAAACATTTAGTATACGAGTAAATATATTACAACCTATTGAAATTATTAATAAAAGAAAAGAAGTGAAATAAAAATACAAAATTACTAAATAATATAAAATATGGTTGGCATATCTATAGCTGTTCCAACATTATATCTTTGCTATTGAATTTGATCAAGTTGTTATTTTCGAATAATAAAGGAATTTGAATGTATAAAAGGGCAACTTTTTTTTATAACAATTTTCTTTAGAAGTTATATAGTGTATGTTGTAATCAAACCGAAAAGAACAAAAAAAAGAAAATTTGAAAAAAAGAAACAATTATTTTTTAAATGTTACAAACACTTGGAGAATTTACTCAAAAAAAAAAATGAATGAATTATCGTAATATATGGTTCATACATACACATACACAAAGGAGAACAATGCACCTTTTGAATCATCTTCTTAGTATTTCGGCGCGCCAAAAATGTATTTTTAGTATAATGTAGTAGTATCATCGTTGTTTTTTGTTATACTAATTACGAAAAATAATTTAAATTTAAATGTGTAGGGGCGGGTGGGGATGAGGATGTGATTTTCTGAAAGAAAAACAAAAAATGGAATATTATGAACATCTTTTTAATTATATATGTTTATATGGGTATAATAATATACAAGGTTCTTAGTTGTTGTTGTTGTTGTAGCAGTGTGTTGTACACTGAGGCGGCAGCCCTTGCCGATGGATAACTCCATCGGGTCAATCCGGTACGTACAACCGGCTGCCATGGGATTGAAGGTTCTTAGTGACTTATTCTTGCAGTATTCTACAAGCAATGGCAAGGCCGCGAATTTTTGTCGTTTTGTTTTAGAATTCGTCGAGATAAGTTTCAACAAATTCTTAACATTTTCTGATTATAACACATTTTTTTTTGTTTAAGTCTATAGATAATAAATACCCTTACAGACTAATAATAATATATTTACAAATGTAGTAACCTAAGAATTTAAAAATAATATAATTTTCCTTTTTAAACTTTCTCGATTCTAAGATAGATCTGTTATATCTTTCAGTTGATTAAATTGATAACATAGGTGTCGAAAAGGATAATTATTGGCATAGTTGGTTTTATAATAAGAAATTTTCAAAATATCAAAATATCTGGTAGGTCTGATAGGAACGTTAAAGAAAATTCGACTCAAAAGAAAGCAGGAATCTGATCATACGAAGGTAATGAACTTCTGTCCCACCCATTTCGACGGAGACAAAATAGTAGAAATTGTTTTTGAACTGATTCTATCAAATCAGAATGAATATTGTAGAACGGATCCCATACCACTGAACCTTAATCGAGATTACTTCTAACTAGCGACGTCACAGAGAAATCATTAAGTTCTTTACTCCAGCGTTTCATGAAGCCAACAGCACTACGTGCTTTGTTTACAACCATTGAGATGTGTTGACGGAAGTTTAAGCGTTGATCTCGAAGAAATCCAAGGTCTTTAAAGCTATAGACTACTTCAAGTTGATTGGAACCCAAAAAGTAGCTAGTTTTAAGAGAGGTTATTCTTGAAAATGATATGTGTTGCACCATTCGTAAAGAGTATCAAGGTCATACTGAAGATAACACTGTTCATCAGAGTCTCTCCTTGATCTGAGGATCTTTACATCATCTGCATACATCAAAATATTCGAGTGCTTTAAAGCAAAAGGGAGATCGTTTATGAACAAACAAAACAGCACAGGGCCAAGGTGACTACCCTGTGGAACACCTGAAGAGACAACAATTGGTATGGAAACTGCAGTACCAAATTTAACTCTTTGAGTACGTCCAGTCAGATATGATCTGATCCACTTTAGTAAAGATGGACTGAAACCAATAAGATCTATTTTTCTTTACAGAAGGTTGTGGTTGACTTTATCAAATGCTTTACTAAAATCGGTATATATAGTATCCGTTTGGTAGCGTTCCCTAAAGCCATCGTTGACCAAAAAAGTAAATTTTAAAATATTTGTTATCGTCGATTTCGATTTCCTGAAGCCATGTTGGTAGGGAGACCATATAGAAGAGACTTGATGTGAAATAGTGTCAGTCAGAATTTTCTCTAATAGCTTCGGAATAGCATTCAAAATTGAAATGCCCCTGTAATTAGATACCTCATTGCGATTTCCGGCTTTAAATAACGGTCTTATATAAGATTGCTTCCACAATGCCGGCAGATATCCATGCTTTAATGAACTGTTGAAAAGTGTACAAAGGTGATACGAAAGTTCGAGAGCGCAATGCTTTAAAATGTTCTATGGAATTCCATCTGGACCGGGATTAAAAGTTATCTTCAGTGACCTTAAATTTTCAAGTACTATGTTTTCGGCAATCTCAGACATGTCTATAAAAGCTGAATTGTTGATTGTGTATGAATATGTTCCACATAAATCATAATAATTATCTGAGTAGGTAGTGCTAAAAAGTCAGCAAAGATGTCGGCAATGCCTGAATCGTTATCAGCTACTTTAGCTTTATATCTAAGAAAGTTCGGTAAACTATTACAACGGCGCTTTGAATTCACAAATTTGTGAAAGGATTTAGGATTTGATTTCAATTGATTTCTAATTTTATTCAAATGACTACCATATGCCAATTTGTTTTCTTTATTATATTCGCATCTTGCTAAAGAATACATCGAAAAGTCAGACGTTGAGCCTGAGCGTTTAAACCTTTTATATAATTTATTCTTCTTGTTCTTCAGCCTAGAAATATTGGTTGTATTCCATGGAGGACCAGATGCGTTGCAAAAAGTAGTTTTAGGGACAGATTGAGAAATAAAGTCAAGTAGCATAGTATAAAAAGTTGAAATCATTTCATTGATATCTTTAGATCTGAAAATTTCATTCCAATGAACAGATGAGAGTAGTGAGTTCAGTTTGATGTAATCAGTTTTAGCAAAACAGTACACTTTTTCAATTGCTACATCTCTTTTAACTTTAAAGTGGGATAGGGTATAAGTAATTTGAGTGTCGGATGATATCTATCCTCAGGACTTACAACTGAAGTTGAATTTGTATGCAATTGAATGTAGGGTAAATAAAAAAGCCTAATTATGAGCACCACACAGGCTGAAACTTTGAGCTCCGATTTGTGTGGTGTCCATCGTTACCATGGGAAGCTTAGCTAAAAGCTACCGGACTCGTCCACAGGTTGCGGATGGTTGTACGTACCGGATTGACCCGATGGAATGCTTCATCGGCAAGGGGTGCCGCCTCGGTGTAGAACACACTGCTAAGACAACAACAACAACAACAACATCAGCGTCTTTTCCCAGGTTAGGGGCGGCGAGCGTCGGATCTTGATGCGGCTCGCCGCAACGAGGGATACATGTGCAATCCCACAAAACCCATGCGGTTGGGGCGGTGGGCCAGTAACCCGCCCCCGAAAAAATATCAGAACTACTATGGAATAGTAAAAACGAACCCCAACCCGCAAATGAAAAAAGGACCATGATTTGTGGATCTGCACCTGGAATGTCCGCACCTTTTATAAAGAAGGTGCAGTATACACGCTGGCGGATGTGCGATGGACTGGGAATGGCGTCACTACAATATCAAACGGTGACGAACTATACTATAGCTGCCCTAAACACGAGGCATGAATATGGCTGTGGATTTGTGGTTAGTCGGAGACTGAAACACCTCGTCTCCAGCTCTACTCCGGTGGATGAGAGGCCAACCACAATCCGGATAAAAGCCAAATTCTTCAATATCAGCCTTATTTGTGCCAATGGCCCGACTGAAGACAAGGACGAGCCGACCAAGGATATTTTCATCGAGCGCCTAGAGATCGAATATAACCGCTGCCCTGCTCATGATATTAAAAATTCGTTCCGGGAGATTTTAAAGCGAAGATAGGGAGGAAGACATCTTTTGTCCAACAGTCGGAAAGCTTAGTCTCCACAAGATAACGTCCGGTAATGGGTTGAAGCTAATAAAGTTCGCCGCGGCAAAAAACATGGTAATTAGATTTCAAGGCAGCGGTATACTCCACTCGACTGACCCAAATGCTTGATGAAACCACTCCTTGTTCCGATGATATAATGGCGCAGTGGCAAACCATTGGCCACTACATGGAAAATATCGCGAAATCCGTACTTGGGTACCGGAAGTCTCCCCCAAGAAATCCATGGTACGACCAAGAGCGTCGAGATGCTACGGAAGCCAAGTATGTGGCATATAGAGCAACCCTGCAATCAGTAGTAACTCGCCAGATGAAGGAGAGG